>NC_079368.1:3344000-3680500 GCF_021018895.1 Seriola aureovittata | reverse complement strand
ATCTCAGACTGTCAGGATTATTGTCAAAGTCGAAAGCAAATCTTCAGACCCTACTTTCAGCCGTTTATTAAGAGTACATGAAAAATGCAATTAAATAAATGAATAAAGTTCATTTTATGGCTATTGCTAGATTATCCAGTAAAACTATGTGTAAGAATATCCTATCACAGGTTGAAGAACAGGAAACAATGGAAACAAGACTACGTCAAAACCCAGTATGTGTCTGGACAGCCTATAGCCAAATTTTGATTTTATAACCGTGACGTCGTCTGACAAAATCACCAAACACATAAATTAAAGTCAAAGACTGAGCTGTGGTTTCAGCTGGATTTACTGTAAAATGAGCCCTCAGAGAGAAAGTTAGAAGAGACACAATATCTTTCTTATGTTTTCTTTCACACAGCTCACTTCCTCGGACGAGGATCCACAATAGTTTAGTCTTTATTTACTTCACCTCCAGAACGTAACAGACTTTCATTAGAGGCAGGTCTTTATGTCTAACTCCCTCTGTTTGATATGTAGAGTTGGTCAGAGCAGTATTTTAGTATGAAGCCTCATTTTCAGTTGGTCCCCGTTTGCTGTGTTAAAGTTACTACATTATGTATTAATACCAACTCAACACTTCCTGTTATCATTTCAAATTAAAAGCCCTCCTGCGCTTCAGTGGACAGAAACATAACACGTCTTTTATTGCTGTGCTGTCATAAGTATATTGTCAAATTTCATGTTGCTGGTGTTTCTGTTGTTTACATGCTATTCAGATCTGCTAGTTTCTTTAGCAGTTAGCAATGACTCCTCTCTCTCCCTCCCTCTTTCTTGGTCTCTCTGCTTGGTGTGTCTTATGTTTAGTTATTCCTCTGCCTCCTTTAGTAATAATGATACATGTAAGGAAAATAGTTTATTTGCTGTAATGAAGGTGAGGCTCTGTGTATTGGAAGCACTCCTCCTCTTCTCTGCAGTTCTCAAGCAGCTGGAAGACCAGAGCGGCTCAGTAGACTACCCATAACAAGAGGTGTAGCTCTAAGCCCCCGGTCGGCATCCATACAGTCAAAAGTCAGAGCTAAGTTGGCAACACTGCAGCTGTAAACACCCCCCTAATATAACCTGTTTGCACCAGAAACTCCAACTCAGTGATGAGGCACTCGGCTGACCAATAGTGGAAATATGATCACTCAGTCAGTCAGCCAGCCAGTCAGTCAGGGACATTCCAGATACAAGGGCTGGCCTTGCTCTTGCGGTCCAGCCAAAAATTTTACTTGATGTACAAATAGTGATTTAATCGATTCAGTATTTGTTCTATACTGTGTTACATGTATAAAATGTATGACAGTTATAACATGTATAAAATATTTTAAATTGAGTTGGTCTGTCTATCCCAATTTAATTCAAATTGAGCCGTCAGCTCTTGTAAATTGATTGATATGTTTTTCACACTTACTTACATAGCCAAACAATGGAAAATATGATGGTATTTGTGTTTGTTTATGTATTAATCTGAGGAAAGTCACAGTCTCCTTGTTGCTCCACATGGGTGTGAACTGCAATTTTTCCTCTCTTTAGTGAACATGAAGTCACATGCTTCCTGTGTGGCATGATTTATTTACTAAGTTTGCTTTCATTGCACTTTGTCACACTTACATTTTAGTCTAACACAGTAGCCCTCGGTGTGCATGCAAGGAACGTGTCCTGTACATCATGCAGTCACTGACTGACTGAATTGATACAGGCACTGTGCTTCCATGCGCAGACTGCAGTGAATAAAAAGCATTTAGCTCTGCAGCTACTGTAAGAATTCTTATATTTCCACAACATTTTATGCACGATAGCACACAGCTGAATAAAGCACATAAATATTGACGCAAACATAACAATGTGTCAAATGGAACCCAGCAATGATCAAATAGTACAACACAGCCAAGTAAAAACCAAGACATATACATCCAAAGCAATAAGCTTGCCACATGGCAAGCCATAATGCTTGCTTTTGTTCCAATCTCCTCAGCCTGCAAAGGGAATACAAAATGTCAGACCGAATATTCCTCAAACAACAGAATAATTACAGCAGCACCACGAACAGCAGGGGGCCAGGCCTGGTCTTTCCCCCCAAACAAAACAACAACACAGAGATCAGTGGCTCTTCTGATGAGGTGGCAGTGCTCAAGACACAAGGTACAAACACTACAGCAATACGTTAACTGTGCTGCCTCTGCTCATTGAAATCTGGCTGGCTCAATGCTGTCTGTAAGTATCTGTATGATGTCTGTTGTATGTGCACTTTTTGTTCTCTCACTGTTTATACACACTTTTCAATTGGCTGTTATAAAATCATACCTTGGATGTGATTTTATTTTATAGGATAAAGCAAATCTGGATTTTAATGTTATCTTCTAATCTCAGAACTTCACAGGATGCATGAAAATAAGTTTCAGCAATATGAGGGTCAGCCTTCTATATGCAGCTGCAATCATCCCAGCACCCAGTAACCGTCTGATAAGGAAAATGGAGAGGATTCTGATCTCCTCTTCATCTTATCTGTTCTGCCACTGCAGTCTTGGCATTCTGTTTGAAGTGTGTCGAGCAAGTCTTGCAGCAAAGTAATTGTTGCTGCCGATAGCCTCATATAGCCCTGGAGAAGGCTTTCATTGGCTGAGGCCTATAATCACTGAAGCATGTAGGCACAATGTATCCGAACCATGTTGTGGGTTGATAGCACTCAGGGATCAGGCTGCTATCACAAGCTCCATGGGCCACTCCAGTACGATGATAATCAAACATCTAATCAACCAGGTCTTTTGAAGATGTGAGATTAAATGATCCAGATAAGTGCACAGGCAATGTGGGAGCTGTAAAGCAAAGAGAGAGGATGAGCAGCTGTGTGGGTATGGGACATGGATTTCAGGGACCGGCTGACAAGGCTGAGTCTAGGTAAGTTCCATACTAAGTTAGCACTGGCTAGCACTATGTTGAGTACACCATGTTGTCAATAGGCTTCTTCCTAATGAAGAGTGGTGCCATAGAAGTTTACTATTGCAGTTACAGAAAGGTATGTATAACGCAAACTGATGCAATCAATTGTTCAGTTTATTTGATGGGAATGTTGATTTCCATGATGATTGCCATGGTTCTAAACAAAGAAGAAACTCATTACAATATCTTGGCCAAAATCCTAAATCCAGCCACTGTAAATCATAAATATTTGCACTGAATTACATTCAATTAATAATTAGCCAAACACTTACTTCGTCATAATATTATTTAACAAAATAGATCAAAGGTTATCCATCAACCTTAAAAAAAATTTAAAAATTGCTACTTACATTTAAAGTGATAGTTCAGGTTGTGTGAGGTGTTTGATAGTCAGTGTATTACCTGCAGTGGATAGTCTATCGATAAGCGCACTCTCACTTTAGAGAAACAGCTGGATCACTGGCACAGAAGCTGAGCTATGAGCTGTCCACAGAAACGGGTTTTAGCCTCTTCAACAAATGCCCACAGAAAAAGCTAATATCAGTTGATGTGCACGCTATGTTTTGAATATTTTCACCACGTACCTTGCTTTTATCCATTGAATTACTGTCTACCTGCTGCTTCTCTAAACTGAGAGCGCACTGATTCAAATCTACTGCAGGTAAAACACTGACCATAGAAAAGTACCTTTAGCATTGGCCTTATCTAGTGTTGGCTATGGAAAGCTTTGATCAACATCTCTCTTATCCGGGTGAGTCACAAAGAAAGAAGACTGCTCAAGGTTTTCAGCATCAGAATCAGACAGGAAGCTTGTCAGCCAGAGTGCTGCCTGAGGTATAGCTTAAAGGTGAGCATGATGGTGGCTAGCATAGTGGAGGCTAGCAGGCTGAAGCCTAGCCAACTGGGATCCAGGCTGGAGGCTATAATGTCGAATGCTAGCTGACTAAATTTAGGGGGTAGTAGGGTTTGCTGACCGGGATGCAGGCTAGAGGCTAGCCAACTGGGACAGTGGCTGGTGGCTGGCAGTCTCAAGGCTAGCATCCCGGAGGCTAGCCAACTGGGATGCAGGCTACAGGCTAGCAAGCTGAAATGTCAACTAGAGGCTAGTTCTAAGGAAAAGCTGACAGGGATGCAGGCTGGAGGCTAGCATGCTGGAGGCTAGTCTGTTGGGAGACAGGCCAACTTGACAGGCAGGAACAGGAAGAGCCTAGCACAAAATCTGTGAAGGCAGGAATTCCTTTCTCACCGAAGGTTTTGAAGTGATCTGGTACATTGCCAGTAACAGGGCTGCATCTTTCTGCTCTATATTGGAGGCATTTTGGCAGTAGATTTGATGATCATAAATGCAGCGGATCATATCCTGAAGGTGAAATCCGCTGGGTCTAAATATGGTCAATTTGTACTCTCATAGTTCAATGATTTTTGGTCCCAAATTCTGACACACACAGGCAGGTAGCTGCAGTGAAGGTACTTAAATAACACCAGAGAATGTCCAAAACTTAAAGGCAGGGAAAAGCAAAGAAAAAACTGAGGAACATACACAGTCACTCCAGGCAGGTTGTAGAGAGAGAGGCAAACACTGGGGAACAAACGCAGGAACAAAACAGAAGAAGTGGCAAAGAGTTAGGGGGGCAGACAGACTAAATACTCTCTAGAGAGATGAACGACAATGAGACACAGTTGAAACTAATCAGGGCAGGGCAGACAATCACTAACACACAAGGGCATGAAGCAAGACAACCATAAACACAACAGGTAAGAGACTAAATAAAACAGGCGGAATAATGAAAAAGTCCAAGAGGGACAGATCTTGACATCCCTCTTATCTAGTTACTCAGTCTGGTCGGATGGCGGAGGTGGTAAAAGGACAGCGCTTGTATGTATGTAGCACTTTTCTAGGCTTGTCGACCACTCATAACACTTCACACTACAAACCAGGTTTCCAGTGCGGGTTTAAACAAAAAAGTTGACAAAACACACTTAAAAATGATTTTTCCATTGACTTATGTCATACGATTGAAGCTTTCCCAGCATGTGAAAAAAGTGTTTCCATTTCAATTTTGCAAAATATTACTTTGTCAAATAGACTGAAAAACCACCTCATACTCATGAATTTTTTCTTTTTTCAAAATTTACATGTTGCCATTACTCTTCGCACTTTAAATTACACATCAAGCAGGTTACCAGTTCTTTGGATTTCATGATGAGTGCTGCAGTCGAAAAAGTCAAAATAATCTCCTTTTTCCTGACCACTTTTCCTCGACCTTGACGGCAAATGTCATGATGTCAAGGGGAGAAGACACCACGTTGCAGAGAGAATCTGACTGCACTGATGAATACTCCTTTCCTAACCAAGAACGCAAAGCAAACAGGATTGAAATGTTGAAGATAACGTTAAATATATATACAAGTAGAAAGAATTGAGCCATTAAAATAATAATTGAATAAAAAGAAGGAACAGAACAAGGGATAAGAATCAATTATATTCAGTCATGAACATATAATTTCCTGGCACAGGTGCCTTTTATAAATTTGTCAGTAGAGAAAATTAATTTTTAGTATATTAGGAGTGGGAGTGGATTTAGTGAAAAGTGACTTATGTATATAGTATTTTGTTATGATGATGATGTTCAGTATATTTGTTTTTCATGATGATTCCTGGATCTGGATCTGAAAGAGAAGAAATCTATAAATTTGGGCTTCAGTCAATCAGACAAGGATTTCCATAAGTTTTGGGATTCTGTCACAAGCATAAAACAGGTGCTGCTGTTTCTACATTTACATAGGTCTGTCGAGGTGAAACTACAATGGTGCGCCACTTTAAATGTTGCTATGGCAAGGAATTGTGGGACAGCATTTTCTCCTTTCTTAAAGGAAGGTCCAGTGTTTCCTATGCTAAAGGAGATAAGATAGGAATCACTGAAGCTCCTTTCCTTTTCATTTTGAGGATTGGACCAGCTCTTATCATGTCTAGTGCTCAGATACTTCAGGTCATTTCACTGAGTTAGGAACCTTCCTAAGCAAAAGAGACGTTTCCACCGGGCTAAGTTTTGCCCTGACATGCAGTGTGAATTGTGGGTCTTTATACGCACAAGTGCGTGCCTTTCTAAACTATGTCCAAGCAATTGAAATTCACTGAACTCAATGTCATGTTCATGAAACCAGTTTGAGATCACTTTTGCTTTGTGACATGGAGCATGCTGGATGTAACCATTAGAAGGTGGTAAATTGAATATTAGATGTGGCAAGAAAACACGTCCCAAACCATAACATCACCACCACCAGCCGGGCTATTGACACAAGGCAGGTTGGGTCCATGAATTCGTGCTGTTGACACCAAATCTGCGTGCCTCAGCAGAAATCCAGATTCAACAGACCAGATTACGTTTTTCAGGGTTCAGTGGTCCAGTTCAGGAGTGGAACCTGATGTGGTCTTCTGCCATTGTTGCCCATACGCCTCAAGGTTCGATATGATGTGCATTCTGAGATGCTTTTCTGTCCTCAAAGTGTGCTCCATGGGACCCCCAAGAGTCCTTGAGGGGGTTCCTGGGGGTCCCCAGCAAAAAGGCGAATAATTTATTTTCACTATAATTCCATCCATAGGTAACACAATAACAGAATGCATGACTGTTTTGGTCGTAGGTTTTCAAACACTTTCTGTTATAAAACATTAAGAAGAAATCTGATTGGGGTCTGGGGTCTAATTTGTGTCAGTTTATGGGTCCTTGATGAGAAAAAGTTTGAGAACCACTGTCATAAAGCATTTAAGGACATATCACACAAAAGAGCACCAGCTAAGGGGAAAAAACTGGACGAACTGCAGCAGCAAACGCTGGAAACTGCATTCCAACGATGGGATAAATTACACAAAGACGGCCCAACGTGACAAAGATAACCAACAAAACTGTCAAATTCATTGTTCTGGATGACTAAACTCTGAAAAGAAAATCCCAAATAATTTGGAGTCATGCTTCAATGGTGTCCAATCAGTACTTGCTATCAACAGATACACAAGTTCAGGTATCAGAATCAGTATCAGGAAGGAAGGAATGGTAATGAAATATCTCCACTGGATGTTTTTGGTTTTTAGCTGTTGTTGGCTGACATGTAAACCTACATGAAGGAGGAGGAGTTCAATGAAAACTAGGTTTCTTTTATCTTTTGGAGGCAGTTGATAACTGACCTTTACAAGTTTGTACTGTATGTGAATGTAATGTTGAGGAGATGTTGGTCCTCCAAGACTAAACTACTCTGCCCCTGGCCAAACAGCTAACAACACAGATTCCCACAATATGA
This sequence comes from Seriola aureovittata, assembly GCF_021018895.1. Taxonomy (NCBI): domain Eukaryota; kingdom Metazoa; phylum Chordata; class Actinopteri; order Carangiformes; family Carangidae; genus Seriola; species Seriola aureovittata. The sequence continues at coordinate 3,673,237 of NC_079368.1, read as the reverse complement.
AATAAATTTTATCTGCCAAAACATAAATATATAAAATAAAGTTCTCAGGAATTTCATAACTACAGGAAGAGCGTGAAAACTTAAAATCTTTCCCCTTTGGTATAAAGCATCATGACCCTGCCAGACTCTTAAACATTAGCCAAGAGAGGGTTTCTTATATCACTGTACAGGATCTCTGTCTTTTGCACCTTTTGTTTTCCCAGAACCATCTTAATGCTGAGCTCATCTTCACCCTGAGGTTTTTCTCTGTTAACAAGTCCCTGGCCTATTTGGAAATAGTGCAGACTCGTTTCAGTCGTTTGATTTTGTAAATAAAGCATTTGAAACACCAAGCAGCTACTGTATGTGTTCCAATGCTATGACTTGTCTCTCTTATAAATGTGCTATGATTTTGTGAAATAGTAGCACTCTTATTTTGGAATAATGATCATATATCTTCCTGTCATAGAGATTTTACATGTTAGGATTTAGCGTCATGACTTTGTTGCCCAGACATAAACCAAACTGAACTTGACACAGTTATATACAGGCTGGAACGCCCACGGCTATAAATTGGATCACAGTGTGGTAAGTGAGCCAGCCTGCGGATTCCAGCAATAGTGAAATCATAAAGACATCATCCCTACTCAATATGCAGTGTGAATGTTTGCAGGACAGAAATGGCATCTTGTATGACACTAATCCATAACATATTGCACGCTACACTTCCATCAGCAACAACATGCTCATTACAAGTCAACCAGATCCTGCTGTCTTCATCTTTGCCCTCTTTTCTTCATCCGCGCTTCACTTTTTTTTTTTTTTTTTTTCCTTTTCACTGCAATATTGCCTTTCAGCAAGCAGTGCGATTAGGAGGTGAGACATTAGCAGCCATCTGAGCGCTAGATAAAGCGATTTTAATTAAGATGTTTGTTTACAGTTTTGATTAAGCAGATCTGGTTAATTAAAGTCCAGGTTATTTTAAGCAGCTAATTAAATCTAATTTCTACAGAGGTGGGATATATTTGAAGACCGATAAGAATTGTCAATATCTTTATTTACAAGGTTTATTGTTGACTTCATTATAATGACATTTAGAGGTTCAAGCAGTAATCCTAACGCAAACACGATGATGACCCAAGTACACAAGGTGGATTTTCAAATATCAAAAAAACCAAACCATGTATGTACAGCTACACATGGTACATGGAAACACAATCTGTGCTGCTTGATATGCGCCCATATGAAAATCACATATCAAAGTGCCTGATGATTTCTTGATGAGTAATGGACATACTGATTGTACAAAATGTGCAAAAAAAAAAAACCCAATGAGCTCAAATAAACACCTGGAAAACACATTTCATCCTGTTTCCTCTCCTGAAATGATCCTGCGTCCTACCGAGTGAGTGAAGGTGAGGTTATAATATATGATGTGAGAGGTGTTTTATTATTTTCCAGCAGGAAATGTAGAGCCCCCCTGAAATTTAGCACAGCACACAATTGTTCACGGCTGCATCACAGGATTTCTATCTTTGAATCAAGGTCATTACTGAGTTTGAGGAATAAAAGTCTACATATTGTATGACCTCATATATTCTCTTGCATACTTACACCTCACTTTGCACAACATAGTTTCTGTGCTCTGCAGTTTTTGTGTGTGCATGCGTTTTTTCACAAACTTGTTAGGTTTTCATTAAGCATCATCTTAATGATCATCTTATCTTACTTTCAAAGTAGAATTTACAACAATAAAAGTGGCAATACCACAGCGTACAGAGTACTGCAGCAAAACTGTAGCAACATCATTTATTTTAAGAGTAATGAAAAATAAAAACAAAAAATATATATATACATATTGCTCCCATCAAATAACATTGGTTACCGAGCTTTTCATAAAAAAAGGCATGTCAAAGAAAAGGGACAATCATGTTGTTTGTAGTTTCCTTAATAGAGATCTGCTACTGTAAATCAGCTGTCTGAGCACTGCCTTACTTATAAATAAATAAATACTTATTACTTATAAATAATCTTTGACTGATGTTCAAACTGGCAATTTTGTTGGAGAATACTAACTGTAAACTGTAAATACTGTTTTTTTTTTAATTCCCCAAGTAGTGACTGCACTCTTCTTCTCAGGCAACAGCCTCTGGCAATAAGTTCAGGCAGCCTCCATGTTGCCTGAGAGGCGAAGCCCAGGCAAAAGTCCACATGCTCATAAACCTTAATAACTGTGAGCACACGGGAGAAATGAACCAACTCAGATCAGTGTATCAACGTTTCTTTTATCAGATCCCCTTCACTGTCAAATGGATAATGGGAAATTATGCCTTAACATAGAGTGTAGGTGTTATGATAATGATGAATTCATATGTAAGCAGCACCTTATGCTGTAACAAGTGGAAGAGGAGCTCATTTGAACTACTTCACATACTCTTAAAGCAAGGAACGTTTCTGTGCCTGAAATGTGTGTGGGGGTTAGCTGTAGGCTACAAGCCAGATGGACGACGGTTGTGGCGCATATCAACAATATGATACTATAGAACACCGAATAACCTGATCATATGTTTTAAGTTTGTACACAAACTTTTATGTGAAGTGTCCAGTAACTACAGCTGTGAAACAAATGTAGTGCAATTGTTGCGCAGGTGTATAAAGTAGAATTAAATGTAGAAAACTGTGCTTGAGTTCTTGGCTTCAATAAACACTGTTACAGTACTTTACCCCAGTGTTTACACCCCCGATCAGTAACCAGAGACGTGCATCCAGAGCAGAGCATCTTTCAGTTGATCACTGGTGTTTATTTTAGACTTTAGAGAAGGTTCCTTTTTCCTTCAAGGCAACTTAAGCACAACCCTATAGCTGCAAGCTCGGAAACCAGCACTGCCTTAAGGCAACCCACTCTCCTTGAAAGTTACATTTCAAATCAGCAAATTTTCAACAGCCAACACGTTTTGAAAGAAGTATCTGTTGCCTAAATTTTTATCAACATAAGGAAATGTTTTTAATGAACTTGTCTGCAAATTGCATATTGCTCATCGTAAACCTCAGCCTCTGGTGTCAAAATCCTGTGTTTTGTATGCCCATCACCCAAGTCGATAACAATACACAGCCGGTAATCCACACACCAATTCTGTTTTATTTTTCAATTTTTGTTTCACACTCGCTTCTATTCTGGCTTTGACCTGCCGGGCGGCTGGGGTTTGCATGTTCTCCCAGTGCCTGTGTGGATTCTCTCCGCGTACTCCAACTACCTCCCACAATCCAAAGACATGCAGGTAAGGTTATTTGGCTACTCTAAATCGCCCGTAGGTGTGAATGTGAGTGAGTGATAGACTGGTGACCTTAGCAGAGTCTAGCATGGAGCACACATTAGCAGAGATGTCAGCACAGTCCAACATGTAGCACACATTATACAACAGTTAGTTCAGACCAAGTTATTTGATCGGAGGAGAGTCATTCCATGAGTGCTGATATAGAGTAAACCAGCACTTGGACTTTAAACTACATATATCACTCACCTTTACAGGTTTTCTATGAACTGTGTTATGCCCCAGTCTAGGGGGGCCCTAGGACACAACATGGATTGGCCCCATCTTCCCCAAGTCCCAAGTAGCCACCACAAAGATTAGTTGAATATAAAGAAAATGATTTATTAACATAAAAGTTTCTTATGGACATATAGAAAATAAATATTTAGGTTAGGCTTCAGGGTGGACTAAGGCCAACATAATAAACATAATCCCTCTGTCTTGAAAATAAACAACTAAGCTCACCAAGGGAAAACAAATAACAACCAACTCACCTCCCTAACTAAATAAACAGGAAAAAACCAGAGAAACAAAACTGGCAGCCCACCCTTACTATTCAATGAAACAACGAACTACACAAAACTGAACTGCTGCAACGGTGTGGCCAGTTGGAAGAAGAGGAGAACGAGAGTGAGCCGGCGGCCATCTTGGCTCATTATATACCAGGTGATCGGGGATGCAGCCAATCACCAACCAGGGTGCAGAGCCTTTCCCCCAATGACGGCGCGGCTGCGGCACACACCTATTTGCATACAAATGAAAAAAACAGGAACACAGGGCGCACACACACACACACACACACACACACACACATACATACATATACATATACAACAAACCACCTACAATAATATGACTGCGGTCATAACAACTGTTAATTAACGTTACATTAATGGTCGTTATCTACGTATCCAAGATTGTCACAAACTTCGCAAAGATTAATTTATATCCACAAATAAAATTTGAATGAAATGATGTCTGGTCGTCAGAAGAGGTTGAAGGGAAGAAGCCTGGGTACCTCAGCACACATCTGAGGTAACGTGTAGATGAAGTAGCAAGCTAGTGTGCACTGTGGAGGTCAGGAGGATGTTTGTGTTGCTCAGCAACAGTCCAGTACCAGTCTATTTGTGCTGGCGTTGCCAAATAAATGATGAAATAAACAAACAAATCATAATCTGTTGTTGCTTATTTAACTAATTTCCGCAGCGAGCATTTCCCGAACGTGAAACACGTCCGGGAGAAGGTAAAAAAACTGAAACAGGACTTCAAAAAACGAAAGGACCACAACAACCAGAGATGCTAGGGTTGCCACCCGTCACATATAATACGGGATCGTTGCGTATTTTAAGATAAAATGCTTTGTCCTGTATTTAATATATGGGATGCAATTAGTCCTGTATTTTTGTTCATGTTATGTCCTCAAAGTGCTGTGACTAATGTAATGTCAAGTAATGATTTTGCATAATCTTCCTGGGACTTATAAGCCGTGGTGGAAATGCAGACAAGAATGGGCCACAGTTCCTGATGAAAAGTACCTGGAACTAAAAGTGCTTTTTGGTCGAAAGGTGGCTTATGTTTGTTTACTTTGCCTCTTGTTCCCTACAGTGTAACACACCCTGGCAGAGAGTCAGATGCTGTCAATCAAACACAGACACTGACACACCCCTTCAGTCAGATGAGAGGAAAATGAGCAATTCCCCATAGGAAAAAATGAATAATCCATTGAAATAAATAGATAAAAATAGGGACAAGAAACATGACATTTTCTTCCTTGCTCACTTTTCAGCTCTGATCCCTAGTGTCAGTGTAACACTAAGATTGTCACCCTTTCATTGCATTGTGCCACCTGTGAGAGAGCTCTTAATAATGCAGCATGTCTGTCATGTATCATCACTGCACACTGTCATTGTATGAAGATGCACTCTATGTGCTTATGTCCTTTAAAGTGTATGAAATGTGTTTGTAAATCAAACTGTAAAGTCAATTAATGGTCCCTTAATGTATAAATGTAGATTTCCATGTGCTGTTTGTAAAGCTGGTCTAGTTTCTATATTACTACTGTGAAAGTATCAAAGAGCTCAGTCCACAGAGAAATACACACAGTCTGTATTCAGAAACGGAACCTTAAAACCAGTCGTCAGGACTTCTGTAACTTTGTGATGTCAGAACAAAGCAGTCACTACCCTCAGCCCCAACCACCTGGACGCAATATCCAACCTTGTAGGATTTAGTTTCTCTGAGTATTTACCTGAAATCTGCTATAATTTTATTCAATCACTCAGAAAACAGTCAGCCAATCAGAAGAGCGGCTCAGAGCCTCCTCCTCCTCTGACTGGTTAATCAAGCTGTTGTTAGTCGAGCTCCAGAGAGAAGCCTGACAGAGATGATTGTTAAAACCACAAATATATCTTCTTATTGATATCAAAACTTCAAATAAAAACATGCAAAGTGTCAAATATGGGACCTTTTCAAACTACTGCACCTGTGTGAGTTTAATCGTCTCTTCTCTCCTAATGGTGTTTCCGTGTGTTTCTGAGATAGAAATGAAAGTAAGACCTGAGCCACCAGCATCAATTGAACAGGTTTTAAGCTGTCATTCAACTCTGGAGAGAATAACACCCTAATAAAAAAAAAAAAGGTAAGTAGGAAGCAAAGCAGCAAAAGATCAGGCTGTCATGAATAAACCAGAGTGTGAGAAGCAGGCTGAAACATCACCTGCGGTGGCACACATTCATAAAACATACGCTGTTGAGACGCCGGCACAGGCTTTATCAAATCTTCATTTTCTCTCCTCCATTTAATAAAGCTCCAAAATGCTAATGTGAGACAAATAAGAAGTATAGAAACAGGAGTGTTCAAGTAAATGGTCATCCCCAGAGGAGCAGCCAGGACCGTCCTCCTGTTTAACGTTCACTGCCGTTTCCTGTTCAGGGCAATGATCTGCGCAACATACGTCAGAAAGCCTGACAGTTAGCTTCCCACTTTCTGCTAAAAGAGTACTGATGCGACATGCATTTTCAATTTAAAAGAAAAAAAAAAAAGACAGAAAACAAGTTTCCTCCAACAGATCAAGGCTTACATGAAGTGGCAGGGGCAACTGAAGGCGGCTGGTACAAGGTAACTCAACAGCATGTTTGCTTACAGTCTAGCCTTAGCATACGAAGCGGTGGGAGTAAAATAGATCTGTTTATCACATGACAGCTTCCATCAATCACATGTTAGCCGTGGAAAGAGAGACACTGGAGTGATCAAACGGGCCTCCTGTCTGTCACCTATTCAAAGAGCCACACTTGACTCTCCCAGGCAGGTAACGTCTCACACTAACATCCGACTGAGCCTCGCTCTCTGGGGAATAGCGCTCGCTCCACCGCAGCACACACACTCTTTAACAATTTATAGGAAAGGATCAGATTTATTCCTAAAACTCTCTGAAGTGGGAGATTACATCCCACATGTGAGACGTGAATGTACTGTATGTTATGTGTATGAGCACATTCTAGCACATATTCATTCATAATGGATCTTAATGTTCAAGGGCAAATGTTATCATGCTTGACAAAGTACATGCTCCATATGTCAAGTTTCATTTACACTGCCTAAGTGGTGTGGAAATTCCTTAGAGTAATGATCTGGGATAATTTCAATCTGTTTTATTACTCTCTATTGCCAGTTTATATAGTGATTGAATCATACAAACCCCCATCAGTTTTACAGTTTGGTCAGGAGTGAGCTGTACTGCTCCTTTAACCACAAGTGACAGTAGCATGTAGCTGTTAGCAGAGTGACAACTGTGACAAGATTTTAAACTGCTGTTAAGTGACTTATAAATGATTTAACATTTTGAGAAATGCGCTTATTTGCTTTCTTGCTCAGAGTTATGTACCAGGGATCAGTATCGCTCTCACAGTAGTATGTATAACATACAACACATCACCCATTGGTTTGTGTACTAGTGCTTTGAAGCCTCAAGTTCAATGTTTTGGCCGTCGCCATCTTGGGTTTTTGAAACTAAAAGAAACCATATATGTACGAGAGGGTTGAGCTGTGATGAGTGAGGGGTGGATCTGACCTGAGAACTGAGAGCACTGCGGCATGCCAAGTCGCCACTAATAAAGTTAGCTTTCATAATTACAGGTAAACTTCACAGCTAGGTTTTAAAATAATCTTAGTAGCTAAATGCATACATGGAGGAGTAACCCTGTAATCCTATTGTAGCTGGAGTTACCGTGTGTAAGCTGTGTGATGTAACTACTTGTGTTAAAACCATAGACTCTATATAAAAAGGTAAAACATATCATAACATCCATCCATCCATCATACCTCATAGGGTCGTGGGGAGGCTGCAGCCAATCCCAGCTGACATTGGGGGAGGTCGGACACCCTGGACAGATTCGCCAGTCTATTAGAGGGCGGACAAACAACCAGTTACACTCACACTCACACCTATGGACACTTTACACTCACCAATTCACCTAATGTGCATGTCTTGGACACTTATTTGCAGTGTCAAAATTTTACTGTGACTATTCTAGCCCCATAAGAAAAGCGTTATTGCTACATGTGTTCATTGATGAAGTAGCTGGCTTGAACATCACCCAGGTTTGACACTCCTGGTCTGTTTTTCCATAATGGAGTTCATTTCACCACCAGGGGAAATTATATTTCTAAACAGTTGTGCTGAGGCCATTAAAACCCAACTCCAGCAATCATATTAATGATTGTTCACTGTAGAAGTTGAGTCTTTATGGATATTTTTAGGCCCAAACATTGAGCCTACAGTGTCTTATGTGATGACTGTGATTCATGTTAATATAGTATTTTTTTTATGTAACACTTGTGGCCATAACATTGTTCAGTCTTATCAGCTATGCCTTGTTCCCTACACCTTCACCCTCACCTATTCCCACTGTTTTATTCATTTATCGCTGCAGTCTTACCACCTCATGGTCTTTGACACTCTGCCCCCATGTCGGATGTAATGTAGCCGTAACAAATTTAGTTAGATTTCATAGTTAATATCAGTGTGCTGTTCCAAGAGCATCAGTTATTTAGAGAGAGGCTGATACTGAGGCAAATTTACATTCAAAGACTGTCAGCTTGCCTTTTTGTCCCATTCGTCATGACCTAAGTAAACCAAGAAAGTGTTAATATTACCAGACTTCACAACAGCTTCTTCCACTGACCTAACCCTAACCCTAACCCTCCCCCAAGCAGAATTTGTAATTAATTGAAAGGCTATTTCTATGTTAATAATAATGCTAATAAACAACAGAAATAATAGGAATGTTGAAAATGAAATGTTGCCATCCTTGACCATCGACAATGAAGGATCTAAAGATAAATATTAGTTTGTGCTTTCCTTTTGTTGTGTGTGTTTATCAATTTTCATGACACTGAAAACACCACGTCACCAGTGTCCAGTCAGATTCATTATGAGGCAGACGTTAAATTAGGAAAAACCAGACAAGTTTATGTTTCTTAATGGAAAATGCTCTCAGCACTGTTTAATCATGGTAGGTTTATTTTAATAAATAAATAAATTATACTTTTCTTCTTTTCATCCATTATTGTCATATTCCTATTGTCAAAAATTATGAATTTTCACATCTTTCCCTCAGAACATCAACATTAGCTCTCATTTTCATTCTGGGGATGAACCTATATGTAGCTGGTATTTCCATTTGTGTATTAGTATTTCATTTTAATTCACAGTCTTGTCAATCAATAAACATTGCTCTGAAAATGCATCTCATTGGATGCGCAATTATTACCTGCTGATCCTTGATAACTAGTGTCAATATCATTATTGCAGAATGTGCAGAATGCATGATAGGGAAGTCAGGAGATGCAGAGGCAGGACCATCTCTTCTGGTGACTTTGTAGGAATTTTCTCAGGCACATGCACTTGCAATACATCTGCAATACAGGCAGTAACTTAATTTGCCAACTCAAATGACAAGAGAACAAGTAAGCTAGTTTACTAGACTAACGTTACCGCCCTAGTCTGTTTACCTTCGACAAGGGGTTCAAAGAACAATCCTCACTTGAGGGATCAGCCAGCCAGAGCGAGGAGAACCATGAGATACAGAATCAAGGTCAAAAGCGTTGCTCTTGCTCTCTCTCTTGAAATGACATTACATGTTTGTCAGTCATCCCTGCTTGGGAATATTAATTCATAGGTAATTGAAGGCAAGGGAATCGAATCAGGTGTTATGATTCGTCACACTCTTCTTTTGTTTTTTGTCAGGCTAGAAAAAGAACAAAGACTAACAAGAGACCAATAAATGTGACGCAAAAACGACAAAATCTAAATATCTGAAACGAAGGCTCTCCTTTGTGTCATTTATTCAGTTTTCCCTTTAAGTTTTGCACATCCGTACAGCGTTTGCTTTAACCTGGCAGGGATCCTCGTTCTCGACACTCAACATGGCTGCATGTCGCCTGCTCGTACACCGAGGTGACATCATTCAGAAAAAAATAACTTTTCTCTTCTGTAAAATGTTTTTCATAAAGATCAGAACACACATAGCTTAAAAATATACAACACAAAGAGAAATAAGTGAGTATGTCAGGTTTGCAGGTGTTACAGTGGCCACATAGGATTTGATATACCACGAATGGCCACTGGGCAAAATTGGCTTCAAAGCTGTGTGAGGGTAGAAGGGACAGTGAGGAACACTGCAGATATATATTTTTCTTTTGGACAGGTGGGTTTCATAAAGTGTCTGTTCCCTGAACAGTGAAGGTTTAATCATAGCATATCTACTAAGCACGTCAGGCCTGTCATAATAGGATTTCTCCACCTGCTGAAACAGTGTGTATGGGGCTCTAAAGAGAGAAATTCTTGGAGTTTGGAGGATGGTGTGTTTTTGTCAAATTAAACCTTCCAAGTTTTTTCAAATGAACAATTCAATTGCTTATTTATTTATAATACTATGGTACAATAATAAGCCTAAATGCCAATAAATAAACAATAGTGCTCCTGTTTTTCATTGCTTTTACATGAATCATAAGGATTATATCATGTATATAGTAATGTGCATATTTATTGTTTTTTTTAAAGGACTAAATCAGCTGAAGTTGTAGTTTTCAACTACCTCACTATATTCAGGAGTTAGCATTAGCTATCTAGCTACATCTGATAATATTTTCTAGCAACACTTGTCATCTCAACTGACAAAATTGTTGACTAGAAATTAGAAGCCTGCCATTAATTACTGTTATTTACTTTTGTGGGTTTCAAAATTGACGAATACATTTTTATATATAAATGAATCTGTATGGCAGATGTGTTGCATATGTGCATATGAAAAAAGTCCCCACCCCATCTACAAAGAGGCAAGACACCCAGATTAGTACAACCTCTTGGTTGTTAAAATCCTTTTGTGGTCGTTTTATTGTCTCTTTCACATCACAAAGACATGATCTCTTGGAGATGCAAACATTTTATTTTGTTGTCATTTTGTGCTTCATTGTTATTTCTTGCCTCCTTGTGGTGGTTTGTGTTTTTTTACGGTAGTTTTGTGTCTGTTGGTCCTGTGCCCAGCAGACCCGTTCAGTGATCGGTGGACAGACGTAGCAACAGTAACCGAGTGTGGCAGGGCTGGTGGCCATTCGTAAGTTTGCCTCTGAAAATGCTGAACAAGATATAATTGCAGTTTGTGCATGTGAAGAAAATCCATCTGAGATGAACATATCCCCCCTCAGGACCTGCACTCCACAGCTGTTTCTGTCGACCATGAGCTTGAAGATACTTTGTTCGAAGTTTGTTCTGACTTATTAATGACATTTGCCTTTGAAATTGCTCCATATGTTCCACAGCCTACAGAATCCTCCTGAAATCATCACAGTGGATACAATTGGAATCTCTCAAGCATGACTTTTTTTTCTTAAAATGTGTGCTAATACAGCTTGTGGGGAAGAGCCTCTTCAATTTTTCTATTACTGTAATTAAGGCACAACAAGACAGCTTTCCAGTAAAGAAAGTGGCACCTCAAAGGTTTTTGCATTGGCATTTTCATCAAACCTGATGATTTTTGTGGTTTTTCAAGATGTCTAAATTGCACTCTCAGATGCACTGGGGTACATGGCTGTGATTACTCAGCACAAGACTGCCTATTAGCTTGGGGAAGCATTACCTTTTGGGCCCGCTGCAGTAAAACTAACTATATAAGCCATTTGGTACGGCAAAAACAGCAGTGTAAGGATGGGTTCAGTCACTGCTGCTCATCCTGTAGTCAGGGGATGAAAGAGACGTTGTATGATAATGCACATGTGATTGGGAAAACACACTGAAAACACAGCTCTCAGAGCACATGTATGGTGCACAGATTGTTTGGAAAGCATGTTTCTCCATTATACACTTACATACCACATATACTATATGTACGTCCGAGACTTCCTGTATGCTGCCTGAGAAGCTTCTCTTGTCTGTACATTGCATCACTTTTGCAATAATTACACTCAGAAAGAGAGTCATGGGAGACATTCAGTGTAAAATGATAGAGGAATGGGACCAGAATTACATCACTCTATTCTTATTCGCAGTGGAAACAGCAAATTATTTTCACCAGCAGAAGAGCACAAACCACCACCCACCCAGAGCTCTCTTTCCATCCCAATTACTGCGGGAGCACGTGGCAGCACTGACATGTGGAAGCAGAGCCTTCGGGAGGGCAGTGACTTTACAGTGGACTGCTGGATTAGAGTGCTGCGTTTCATTTTCAGCGCAGGGTCCACTATCACCCTGGCTTGGAGAGCCGGTGATGGACGAGTGTGTGTGTGTCTGTGTGTGTGTGTATGTGTGTCTGCATTCCCACCTTGCCAGAAAACACCATCGATCCCCCAAATGCAACACTGCCCACCTGCATACTCCAGGAGGCACCTTGTAGAATGCCAATTCCAAAACTCTTGTCTTTTTCAATGAAAGCACAAGGCTGTAACCTGGCTACCACAAATTGGATCAGAATCAGTGGAGGTTTTATTCCTTCTGGCAGTGCCTGGAGCCCAGTATTTCACTGAAACAACTGTCAGTCATGAGGAGGAACAGGGGTGCAAATTTGGATGGGGGGGATTTGTTCCTGCTTTTAACTCATGCATGTATCTCTTCCTAGTGCGAGCCACTTTTGAAGTAGATTATGAGCCAGCTCCCCTCTAACTCCCAGAGTGAGGCCGATTGCCAGTTTGTTATCAGTATTTCGATAGTCTCATCCCTCTTACATCTGTTACTGTCTGCCTCGCCATGCTGTACATCTGGTTGCCTCGAGAGACACGTGCACTAATTTCTCACTGCAGAGAGGGTGATTATTTTTATTATGGATCTTTCTAAAATCAAGAGAGATCTATGGTTGGCGTGAAAATGAGGCGACGTTACAGTATCAGGGGTTTTTTATTAAATTACATCAAAAAGTGAAAACATAAAACCTGATCTGATTGGTAAGTAAATGCTCACAATAGAAAAATGGTTTCAAAAGAAAACACGCTGAACATGAATCTCACAATTTACTGGTCTGTGATGTAGTTACTCCACCTAATTCATGGCAGCACCAGGCTCTGCACCGAGCCCTTGGGAACACAGAGTATATTTTCCTTTATCTGAGAACCATTGTGTTATTTTTCATTGTGGGTGACATTTCAAAAGTTATCTCCCTCAAAGTTCCAAGTTCACCTATCAAGTGCTGCCCTTACCGAGACAGATTAGGTGACAATTTGTTTAAATGTCATCTTCTCTTCCAATAACACTTGTACACATGTGAGACTTATGGGACTTACGGGTGTACTGGAAACTCATCCAGAGCTGGGTGAGAAAAACTGCAGGATGTGATAGCTGTGTGACAAACCAGTTCATACCACTTGGTAGTAAAGGTCCCGCTTGTATCATAATTAATACCAATTTATTTTAAATGCAGCTGAACATAAAAAGGAAGTACATTTTAGACCGTGTTGGTTCAATAGTATTGTGATGACTGATCAGTACAAATGTCTTGGCTTGATGCTGGATGAGCTCATGACATTTAAAGGTCCCATATTTGACATTTTTCTTGTGTTTTATTTGATGAAGGAAGATATATTTGTAGTTTTAAAAACCAAAAACCATCTCAATGTAGTTTTACATCTCCTCTCCCAGGCTTCTCTCTGGAGCTCCAGTAATAACTCCATGAGCCAAGACTCTCTTCTGATTGGCTGACTGTTTTCTGAGCTATCAAATAAAAATATAGCAGATTTCAGGTAAACATTCAAATCCTGGAGCCTGGATGGTGGGTGTGGGTGGGCTGGGGTTGGAAATGGCAATGAGTGTGGTGAGTGGTTCGTTGTGACATCACAAAGTTACTGAAGTCCTGATGGCTGGTTTTAAGGCTCAGTTTCTGAATACAGGCTGGGTGCATTTCTCTGTGGACTGAGCGCTTTGATACTTTCACAGTATTAATATAGAACCTACACCTGCTTTATAATCAAAGAAGGCATGGGCATCTAGCTTTATACAATATGGGACCTTTAAAAAAAGCAGGTATTGTTCCGGCTCAGTCAGCAGGTAGAGCACTGGGATCTGAACCAAGTTAAACTGTCGTAACTATGTGGGAGCCCAAACTTCATAAACATCATAGAGCTATTCAATTTTTTAATGGGAGTCCAAAGATTTACTTCAGTTCTGGCCATTATAAGAAGATATGGGATGGGAACCTCCAAACATCAGACATACATGCCAAATACTTTCATTGTGCTCCTTCCTTCCTCTCTCTCTCTTATTGTCTCTCTCTCAACCCATTCCACTGAGGAAGATGGCCGCCCACCCTGACCCTGGTTCTGCTCGAGGTTTCTGTTTTCCTCACCACTGTTGCCAAGTGCTTTCTCATGGTGGCAATTTCTGGGTCCCTGTAATCAATATTATACAGAGTACGGTCCAAACCTGTTCTATATGAAAAGTGCCCTGAGATAACCCCTGCTGTGATTTGTCGCTATATAGATAAAATTCACTTGACTTGACTTGACTCTATTTCTGTTCATTTCTTCTGGCTGGACGATTATGATAACTTGAGCTGTGCTTCAGTAAGGGAATTTTTTTTTAATAGCAGATTTGATTTGCCAAGAGCCGGAGAGAGAAGGCAGAATATTTAGCTCAAGACCAAGCTGTAAAATATTCTGTAAGTTTGTAATGAAATGAAATGTTTGACCACTGCAACTGTACTTTTGGTGTCTAGTAGACCCATGAGGGTCGGGCGCTTTGTGTTCATGACATGAAAATAAAATACAATACCGTATACCAATACTGTGTATACCAATGACTATGTGGATTGGGTTTTTTCAGATCTTAATACAAGCCTCACGTGCCATTTATCTGAATGTTGAAAAAGTTACACTGTCGCTGTAATCCCTCCTTCTGTATATACTGGCCATGGTCAATCCCTTTCTGATGCAAGTATACTGCAAAGGAAGACGAACTAATCAGCCCATTTCAAAAATGTATTCTACAGATCAGATCATAACCACCGTTGTGCAGAGGAGGAGCTGTCAGGAAGGAAGAGGGAACCTGGATTCATCAGAGGCTTTGTTCCTTAGACCGTGCAGTATTTGCCTGAGACGTTATGTTAAAGTTATAATGCTAGTAGTGGTTGCACATCATGATTCTAGACAAGTCTGGATATTTTCTTAGCGTAACAAACACATGATTTATATTTTCTGTTTAGATACATAAACAGCATCAACTGCTGTCCACCTCCATTGCCTACAAGCGTGACTACCTGTACATACATATACAGTAAGCCTATTGGATTTGATTGGACTCCTCCTGGTGTCTCATTGTGCCTGACCGCACACCCACAGTGTTCAAACATATAACCTGGAAACCAGTATGCCTCCATACAGTCAGGTCATGGAGCCTCCTCCCTCCATGACCTGACTTTTTGAAATAGGAAGTGTACGGCTTCTGGCATCAGATCTACACCAGCTCCTTGGCAAATATCTGGCTCTTTAGCTCCCAAGTGTTCAGCTGTGTTCACTGGCTAGTCACCGATTTATCTGTTGGGCATGTAGTGTACTGTTCTTTTGTCTCTAGAATTGATATAGGCTGTTGCTTCTACCACACACAGATCCTTCACAATACATGTGAAATTTATTGGTTTTGAAAATCTCTTTTTCAAGAAACATTATAATTACAGTAAATTCTGACAAAGGTTTTTCCAATTCTGACTTTTTGAAGGAGAAAATATTGTATTAGCTCAGGCATGAAAGCCAGAGCCCTGTGTGTCACGTTCTGCAGACCCCTGGGGGGCTGATTGCATTCTTTGCTAAATCTGTAGCACTGTGCTCGGATGCATATGGGGGAAAGAACCTGTACCACACAATGCAACAGTATAACCATTTGTACAATAGTATTTGAACTTTATAATGATAACAAATTAAGTGATTTACACCTGCAAAGTTCACTCTGAACTTTATCTTATACAGTACAAATGTGAGCATTAATTTGTATAATTGAAATCCCACACAGAATCTAATTGCTCTAAAAATACAGTAATTTGTGGTTCATTATTTAAGTGGACAGAGGCACTGTGTAATTCAGCTTATTAAAACAGGCCTAATGTGGTTTTAGAAAATGTTGTAATGTGCTGTTAAAATCCTGGTCTGTACAAGCGTTTGAATATAAATCATCTTTGTGGTAATGAACACTGCTCTGTGCCGTGTCGATTGTTCTGTATGGCTTCTCAGCAATAAAACATCCTCCATGCAGCCTTTGCAGCTGAAGACAAATGCTGTGGTGTTTGATATCAGTTATTAATATGATAATATATTACACTTTAGGTGTGATGATTAAGTACAAATAAATTGCTTTAAATCTACAGTACCACCAAGACCTCTAAAACTCAGTTTATCATTATGGAGCCCTTAAGCGTTCAATATTAAATACGTAAAGATATTGAATAAATTATCATAAATAAAGTGTGAAAAATATACACATGAAGAAATAAAATGTTAAATGTTAAACTGTCACAACTCATCCTCATTATTTTATATGTTATTTCACTATTCTTTTTTTCATATTAGTTTGATCTGAGTTCTTTTTCATTTCAATATAAAGACATTTTTATTTCAAAATGCCTTCATTTCATAATGGCTTTTTATCTAATATTAACGACTGCTATAACACGTGGCCAACTAGCTCCTGTTAGCTAGATTAGTGACAAACAACCAGAGGCAAATGCTGTAAAGAAACACAAAGACAGAGTTACTTAACTCTCCCTTTACAGAGAACATTGTGTTTTAGTAGTAGGACAACCTCATTCAAAATTCCACTGACATTCGTTACCATGGTAATGACAAAGGATCCACCCTTGAAACAGAGCCGTTCTCAACAGTATGATGAGTGGTATGCTTAGATGACAGCGTTTATTTCGTTGTTGTTGTTGTTGTTGTTGTTTTAGCATGCTAACGTCAGTAGAAGTTCCACTACTGGAGAGAGCTCCTCGCGTGTAAAGGAATAAGTTTTAATGAACTCGCGATGTTTCTTCTAGACTGGTAAATAAACAGCTGTTAATGTCAATTCTGGCCCTGTAGCAGAAGCAAAACTTACCAATAGCTCCTTTTAAATGAGCTATTTGTAAGCTTTTGCTATACCAGTCTAAAAGAAACATTGTTGCCACAGTAACTAGGAATTAACCAGCTAGCTGCTGTGGCTTGTACTTTTCAATGTGATGCTGAATAAAGGTTACAACCCCAGCACAGAAAGCCTTGGTGGGTATTGTTCATTATAGTTCCATTTATATTATATAAAATTTATTCATGTGGTTATTTATTTATTATCAATCTTGTATTTAATATTGAAGACCTTGTGGTTCCCTATACAAGAAAAAAAACTTAGGCAGATGGTATTTCTCAAACAAGATCACAATTTAACTGTGATTCTGTGATGTTTTTTGAAAGGAAAGATATCCCAATATGTGACCACTGTTTTCTTCACAGCTGCCACTTTGGCATCTATTTCTGTGTTTTTGTGCAGAACGTGAGGATCCACATTATTCCTGCTCTGTCAGACCATCCCAAAGAGGCCCTCATGATGTTACAGTATGTTTTGCCCTTTCACATGTTGCCAGAGCTGCTCAGTGTTGTTGAGGTTTTATGACTGTGCAGAGAAAGTCATGCAGTCAGCCCCGCTTGCTCTTCCTTGGACTTCAAACAGCCCTGACACAGCTTCAGCCTGTTCAAGGTCCTGCAGGAAAAATACAAATCTCTTCCCACGGAACATATAGCTGGGAGGGATGACCTGCCTCTGCAGAACAGGCTTTGTACTGGAGCTTGTATGCAGATGATGTTCTGTCACAACAAAGACGATCTTCAGGTGATGCTTGGTCTTATTCAGGGTGAAAATGACTCTCACTGCAGCACACTCTGCACTGTCACCTCAGAAACTTTTTATTTAGCTATAATTTGGTGCTGGGAGAGTTTTTCTCCCGTATGATAAAAATGGTGATCCAACAGTTTTTATTTTGTTTGTGTGTGTCTGTGTGTGTGTGTGTGTGTGTGTGTGTGTGTGTGTGTGTGGTATTACTCATGGTGTGGGGACCTAATCATCATATTATAGGGACTTGTCTTCCTTGTGGGCACAGAAAGCAAGTCCTCATAACGTAACTCATTGAATTTCAAGGTGAAGACGTGGTTTAAGTTTAGAGTAAGGCTAGGTTTAAGTTAAGGTTCAGGGTTAGAGTTAGGGTTAGGGTTAGGCAAGTATGATGGCACCAAAGACGACAGATGAAAGCAGATGCAACTAGATTGTAGAGAAGTCCATTAACATGTCAAATTCCAAAACCTTATTGAAAAAGGTAAAACTGGAAGGAGTCCTGGAAGTGATGGATTTACTAGTGAATTTTACAAGTTCAGATCTCTGGCTAGTCACTTCCAGTTATTGCTAATATTCAGATTTTATAACTGTGACGTCTGACACAACCAAACACATAAATTAAAGACAAAGACTGATATCTGTGATTTCAGCTGTATTTAAACTTAGAGGCGACAGAATATCTTTTGTTACTTTGTCTCTCACAGCTTCTCTCTGGGATTCACAATAGTTTTCAACTGTATTTCCTCAAAAGGTGACCGGTGCCTTTATTTACCTCGACTGCAGAAGGTAACATTTCTTTATTTGAGGCATGCTTGTATTAGAGACAGGTCAAATTCCCTCTGTTTGACATGTATAATTGGGTCATATCGGTATTTTTGTACAAAGCCTCGTCTAATTTATACAGTACGTCCAAAATACTTATGGTCGTTAGCTAAACACTACCACCAAGCAGAGAAGATGCATTAGTTTTGGTGTTTCCCTCACGGCGAAAGAGGCACCAGCTGTGTCCCACTTCAGGGCCTGGATCCTCAGAGGGACATGGCTCATGAAAGTGGGGCCTTCATAAAACCTGAAGGCCAGACTGAAACTGTCCTCCTCATCCTCAACATAAAAATTTGAGCCTCACGGAGAAACAAAACGCATTTGGGGGCTCCCCATTAGCATGTAGAGTAAATTTCTAAATTTATCACTTGGAAGAACCTGTGGGGAAGTAGAACAAGTTTTGTGATGCGTCTGTTAACATTTTGGATAACATATAATATCTGTTTGCCTTTGATTTACATCATATTCTAACTGAAACTAAGAACATGAGTAGAGAGGATCATTTGTATTTACTACAGGATGGATCTTCTACATGTTATATCATTCCTGTTGGTAATAACATTGCGCTCACTAACTTTTGGTTTGGATAATCTTGAAGGAATGCCATAGTTTTCTCTTGAGCAGCAGCCGGACCTTGGAGAGGATGTCGAGAGAATTTATTTCAATTTCATGCAGTCCAGAGTGGCAGCTTCTATCAACATTTAAATCCATATTTACTCTCAGATTCCCTGCCTCTTGTCTCTGCAGCCTCATCCTTCTATCATCGTAAGACGACTCTCTGATACAAAAAATAAATTCATATAGCATATATTAAGTTGGATTAAAAATGTGTAGCATATGTGAATTATGATTTAATGCTGACAACAATATCAGTAGTGTTGCGGTATTAGATTATTAAATGCGTGATGTAATAATGGAGGGATAACTTTGTGTTTTTGGTTCAAAAACATTGAATGATGTGATTCCATTAACAAAAAAACCCAAAAACTCACACACAACTGACAAATGCAGTCTGACAATGCAGTCTGATAATACAGTGGTAACGACAGGAGGATATAGCTGAGTCCGGCATGCTGGTTGCCATGGAAATGGGGTGCTCTGTGATTCATTTCAAATCTGGCCCTTACCTCCACTAAACTAAATAAAAAGTTTTCAGATCAACCACCAGTTTCATCTTTGGGGTAACGTAATGATCTAACACTCTCACTCTGCAGCAGATACAGGATGAGTCGTCTTTATTTCCCCACACAGTTTTAATGTTGAATTGTTTCATTGCAGTTTGTTACCGTGACTACAATTGAATACCAACCGAAACACCCACTGGGGAAAACGCTGTTATGCTATATATGCAGGTCAATACAAGCACTGTGTTTATTATATTAATGTCTGATGTTACTCACTTATATTAATGTAGACTCTTCAGGGGTGCACAGCACATCTGAACTGGGAGTTCATGACAGATTTGGACTAACTCATTTTTATTTGCAGATTTTACAGTCGCCCCACAAGATGATTTTCTTTTGGGAAGTTTAAATGAACACTCAAAGAGAGAGTGGCCTGAGGGCCAGACCTGGACGACCTCAGTGGTGGTCAACTACAGCAGTGATCATCATTTCATTCAGCTGTTTCCTTATTTAGTTGTATGGGATAAAAAACAGAATCACCAAGATGTTGGTCTGTTAAAGTGGATTTACAGATACAGTAACAAGGGAAATAAATAAGTGAATTTTGTTTTACCTTCATGATGTGATACTCCATACACCCAAAGTAAACTGGAACCAGAGACTGCTGTACCAAAATATAGGTTTATTTACAACACATGAAATATCAGGTTTGTCTCCATTCGATAGGCCTCAATGCAGGCCTTATTAAAGGAGTTATGGGGCAAAATGTACAAATCAGTGTGTAAATCCAGTCAAACGTTTAATGAACAAGCCCAGGAAATAAACATTGTGGCTCTAGAGTGCGCCATAAGGAAGCCCAGCGTATAGCTATAAATGGAACAAGGAAATTATCACAAAAAAAAATGGGGACAAGTTATGAATGTATCACCACAACACCACTAAAACACTAAACTAAAATCTCATAAAGCAGGAAAAAACAGTGGTTGGCTCCTCCAAAACAAAAAAACAGAAACACGTCAATGTACAAAAGGAAACTTTACATTTACAAAACCTATGCAAAGTAAATGATATACCTTGCTGGACCGGAGAACAGTAACCTCCCACAGTAAGGGACATGCAGGTGACTGGAATCTATATTTATAAAAGAACCATTTTAATATTGCATTAAAATGAATAAAAAATGGTTTATATACCACATGTGCATACCTTGTTTCTTGGCTGATGTGCCTCAGCATTCACTCCAAGCTTTTGTCTCTCATGAAACATGAAGATTCTCGCAAACCACACATTTTTAACAATTGTTCAACAAATATTTAATTTAATCTTATGAGCTAAAAGAAACATGTCATTTTGAACAAAGTAACCTCCCAAATCAGCACAGGAACAAAAGGCCTAGGTTAGTTTTCCGCCCCTGGTTTATAGACTGTGCTTCCTCACTTGGGTCCTAATGCTAGGCCCAGTCCCAATGTCCACCCTCGCAGACTCGCAGACTTTGAGGCATATTCCCGATAAATCCAAGAGGGCTCAGGGGTGTCCCGCTGTCAAGCCATCAAGGGCATGAGGGCTGTCTAAGCACACATTTTGAGCCCTTTATACACACTTTCCGCAAGTCCACATTTCTACTGAGGGAATTACCCAAAGTTCATAATGTGGTTGCCAGGAGACGCCCGGAAGTGTAAAAAAAGGTTAACAAAAAGGGTTAACAATGACAATATTTCCAATCTTTCCAATTCATGCCCAATCAACTGAATTTATCACAGGTGTAGAAACATCTCAAAGAGGATCAAGAGATATCGGAGGCACCTGAACGAAAATTTCAAGTGTGAAAGTGTCCGAATACTTCCGTCAATAGCTGTGTTCTATTCAGGGGCAGCATCCTTTGGAGGACGCAGTCTACGAAGGTGTTGCCTTCATGGACTGCGAAGGATTTTCACCGGCTGTATCCGCCCTTACTGTTGCATCGCAAACACACCAATACTTACATTTAAAAGTGTAATCCTCTGACTCTCTGTCTGTGTTGTTTCCTTTCATTACGGGAATGCAATAAATCTTTAAGATAAATCGGGACACAAAGGACACACTCGTTGGATCCTCCATTGCCCAGGAAAAGAAGGCTGCGTTGCTCGGCCACACTTGAAGTAGCCTTCCAAATGGGGCAGCCTAGCTGGCCACTGGTCCTCAAATGCTGCCACTGAATTGGGTTACTGCTAGTGTGATATTTCAATTTCTCTTTTTTAATAAATTTGCTAAAAAATTCTAAAAAACAGTTTTCGCTTTGTAAAGAAAGGGGGTCTGAATCCTTTCAGAAAGCAGTGGAGGTGGAAAACCTTATATACAGTAGCTGCAGCCCCCTCAGCCACCCCCCTCACATGTTAATGCAGTCTTATAAAATTTGTAGTACATCTGCTAATTCATTTTTTAAAGTCATAATCATAATATCTCTTTCTGTGATAGTAGACCTAAGTCTTTAATGATAGTAAACTGAATATCTTTGGATTTTGGACTGTTGGTGTTGCAGTCCTGCGTGAAAGTATGGCCACCTGGAACCCCTTTGCTTTCTCTGTAGCACTTCGTGGAGAAGAAAAGAAATTGGTTCCAGTGAACATAAGCCAGGCCACGAAGACCTGGGCCAAGAGAGAATACCCTTCAGCACTTTCCTAATAACAATGAAATGCTAAGTGGAGAATTAAAAGAAGTTATTTGCTGCAGAAAATAATACAGATGTAGCGACCTAATCTCTTCAAGCGGGTTAATCCCAAAAGCCCCTTTGCCTTGTGTGTTTTTAATCTTAACATGACATAATGTTGACAAGATGAATAAACCTGCAGCAGCACGAGGAGATAAAGCTGCTTTCTTTAAAGGTGTACTGTATGACAGCCACTCTGTAGTTATAATGAGCAGCATTGTTTGCATAGCGTGGGCAGGCTCGGTGTGACAGAACCGTAGCAGAGACACCTGCCAGACCTCAGCGCTGTTGTTTCTTCACAAGCCTGACCTCTGCAGCTCCATTGTTCTCGGCCGCATCCGCAGCTGAGAGGTGAAATGTATTCTCGGCAGCGTTCTCCGGGGAACGTATGGAAAACAGGATTACATTTATGAGCGCTGGTTTAAGTGACTTATTTGTGCGCAAGCATACAGTTTTTCAAACACGCCAGCGGCATCTGATCTCTCCTCCCTGAACCAGCGGTTACAGTGCCGCTGCTTCTTCACCCTGTTTGCTTTATGGTTTGCAATTTGAGATATTGTTTTGTGTTTTAGCCCGACTTCAGCAGCAGATGAGCGGATTGCATTTTTGAAATGGCATTGTTTTTGCATTTAGCTGTAACACCTTGGGCTGTGAACACAAAGATAAGATGTTTGAATGGTTTTGTATTTGCTGTGAGGGGAGCACACCCAGGCTCCTGGCAACCACACCATCCAATTGTCAGTAAAAAAACAAAAAAAAAGGGTTCATCTCAGAGCAATCTCCCTGCGCTAGCCATCCAGTCCACTCCTCTAGCACACTAATATCTCACAGACATGCATCATCACACAGAAGCCTCCACAAAATGTGTTTGAGGAATTTCCCCCTGGATAGCTAAATGGCTCTTTAGAATAATTGCGTCCATTTCTTACAGATTTAATATATGTATTTAGTCAAGTAGCACACTTTCATTTGAGTAATGGCAACACTGGGACGGCTGGGCTCATGATCCTCAAGGCAGTAATCAGCCACTGCACTGCAGCCCTCAGAGATAAGAAGCACAGTGGTCTGCTCACTGGATCTTCACTGACAAAAAAACACAGCAATGAAATTTAACATTCATACTTGAGGTGACATCACATTTCTCCATAACCATAGCTAAGAACTATATACATTTTTTATACTTATTTATTTATTAAATTCGTTCTTGTATTCTTTCTCATTTTTAATTTCTAATCTTATTTTTGATTGATTGTTGTTTCAATCCAGGGTTTTTCCACTTTGATAACAGATGATCATCTGTAAAGGGAAGAAAAATATTAAAATTGAAGAATTTTACACATTGAAGCTACTAAATAAAAATGAATTAAATACAGTTAGTTTAGTAGAGTTAGTATGTATTGTCCCGTGTGGAATATATGTACATTTATTATTTCCTCAGTATTTTTAATCATGCAGGTGGGGTTCCATGCATTCATACTGGTCATATTGATTACTGATACAAAAAAAATAAAAAATAAAAATAAAAATAATAATAATAATGAGAACAATTTTCCAAACAAAATAACAAAGTGCTTTACATAGAAGTAAATGAGGCTTAAATATATATATATATATTACAACACTTCAGGGAGGCAGATAAAAATCATTCAAATAAAATAATACAAAGATAAAATAGCATAAAAGAGCCAATAATAACATAAGATAAAAAACAAAAACAATCATGATAATAATAATAAAACAAACAAGGCATGGTGGAAATAAAACAGTGTGCTAACATTAATTAAAAGCCCTTTTTAAAAAACATGTTTTGATAAGTGATTTGAAACACGTCAGTGATTCTGCACGGCTCAGCTCATCTGGCAGGGAGTTCCAGAGGAACAGCCAGGCGAGCTCTGAAGAGCTGAGGCTCTGGATCATAAGAAAGCAGCAATTGATATAAAAGGGATTGAACCACTGGTGTAACTTGTTTTTCTTACACTCAGGTTTCTGGCTGCAGGTTTTACAGTCGTGACATAAACTCATGTTCAGAAGCTCATGATGTATCATAAGGGCATAACCTTTGTACAGATTTAATTGCTCTTTGATATGTGGAGTCAACATGGATAGTAATGAAGGCTTAATAAATGTACATGGGAGAGTATGTACTGTACCCATGGGAAAATGCAGGTTCATCATGTCTGCGCTGTAGCACAAGCACATGTAATTGTTGTACACGTGTAATGTAGTGAGATGCAGTGGGTTCATGTGAGAGGCTCATGCCTGTACTCAGATTTGTTTTTCAGGAAAATATGAATGTGAAGTCAAGGACTGTAGAAACTCTCCAGAATTCAAATTTTCATTTCAACATGTTGAATTTAATAATACCATTTTGAATGTTGAATGTAGGTCATGATGTCATGTGAAAAAAATGCAGTGCTTCCACTTCTATTTGATGTAGAATACTGACAGCTGATGTCTATGTTTTGTTGGTTTTATGTCAGGTTCTTCAATAACCTGAACCTCTCTAAAGACGGTCACATGCAACTGCCAACTTGTCATGTAAAATACAGACATTCCAATACAGTACAATAACCTGATTTTCATTTCCTACCAAAGTGTAACATCTGTCCAACATTAGTTGTTACAGTCCATCTTCCGGACGTTGCATTGACATAGGCACTGTAGGGTTAACGCCATAATTTACTCTCGTTGAAATGGGGCACCAGTCAACAATGAATTACTTCATTGATAAAATTATCAATCTCATATCGGAAGCCATGACTTCTCGATTCAATGGATCTCCAGTCTCTACTTCAGAAGAATACAACAGGACAACAACTGGGTGTAAATACAGGAGTTTATTAACTAAACTACTATCTACAGAGTAAATGCAAGGTATAATAATCATAAAGATGAAAATAATAAGAAAATGAGCAGTATGATGAGTTGGCAATGGTAGGAGAGAATATGTTATAGCTATACACTATGGCTATACAGCTAATGATACTACATCTACGAATTAGGTTTGATGATTAAATATTGCTATATTTCGACATCAACCCAGTCATGAGCAGAGTGTTAAGACCGGCCTACTGTGAGTTGCGCTCACTCAATCGAGGTGGATTCTCCTGGAGGCCGTGTCCCGTTATCACGGTGACGGATTCTGCCGGTGTCTCAGCGGTTCAGCTCTGGTGGAGTTTGCCAGGAGACTTTCTGTCTCGGGCTCTCTTGATTTCTGCTCGGCTTCTCTGATGGCGGTCGTGCAGATGTTATCTGCTGGTGTCTCTTGCGGGTTGATGCGAAATAAACTCTAATGCTCTTGGCTGGATAACTTTAGAGGAGACTGGCGTTGACCAGATGACTCTAAAGTTGTCAAAATCTTCAAAAAGGAAAACTTGATGATGATTAAAAGTTACAAAATTACTCTGAGGCACTTCTGTTGTTTTGGTTCAGTTGGTCTTGACTTGGCTTATAAAAATAAAAGATCGCGCATTTAGACAAAAATCATGGTACTTGGAACTTGTGGCAAAGAAAAATAAAAGACGCAAAAAGTGCCATGAGTTTGTGGCGAGCAGCTTAGAGCTAAGAGTTTCCATGGCTACAGAGCCGGGCTTTGAGCCGGGACTCTGAGCTTTGAGCAAAGATCTCAGCTTCTAGTTTCAGCTTTTCAGCCTCTAGCTTTTAGCTTCGTTTCTCGCATGTTCTTCCTTCTTAGCATCTCTAACTTTTCTTTCTTCCAACTTTTCTGACTTTTCTCTAGCATCTCTGACTATGTGTGAATTGTTCATGAATGTTTTATCCCCTGGGGGCTGGCGCATGTTTCATGGGCGTCACCCGTCTTCTCCTGTGTTTCCACTTGGAGAAGAGAATAATTTTCCACTGAACTTTGGAATAATTTAAATCTAGAGTTTACTTATAAACTCGCACATTCGTCTTCCACCATGACCACAAAACATTAAATGAAATAACATGTAAAACTACTAGCACTAATAATGGCAGAGAGGAGTAATAGGAGTGTTGATTTCATATTACATCCTTCAAACCTGGAATTAATCATGATACAAGTGGTTAATTGATCAAACAACAATATAAACATTTCACAAAGCTAATAGTTTATAAAAATTTGGATTACACAGCAGTTCTTTGACTGTGATAATAATAATATGGACATGCTGGATGTCATGTAGTGTGTTACCTTGTGTGAAGGATGCTGACAGTATGGTCACATGAAGGACATTGTCTTAAAATCTACATGTTACATTTCAAACCTTCTATGGGATAGAAGTTTGGGATTAAACTATTGAATAGGAAGATCTCATGAGTTACAGAACAGCTAGATATTTAATTCTACATTCTTCCTCAGATCTGTGTCTGTGAAGAGAGTTCTGCTGGTCACTACCCAGGACTGGAATGTGGGTTGTAGTTTATGACTCTTATCTAGAGAGGGACAGAGGAAGGCAGGTTGGTGTGTGTGTGTGTGTGCGTGTGTGTGTGTCCATGCATGGCACAAAGAGGCCAGGATTCACACCTTAGTGTTAATCAGTCCTTTTGTTGTTACTTGTCTTATATAAGAAACAGTCAAATATCATTAGACAGAGTCTTATTGCTACAAACTGGAGATTTTGCCTATATTCTCCAGTTGTCTGGTGTCCATTGGTTGATCCTCTGGAGCTGATCCTTTGACCTTTGGTCTGGTTCTGTGTCGTTCGGACATGCTAACAGCATGGTCTGTTTGTGGTCTTTGTGTCTCTGTTTCCTATCAATTTGATAGTTTGATGGTGGAAAGAGTCACAAAGTGTCAATTGTGGGTCCGTAACTCTGCATGTCCTTATAATGAACTTCCTTAATGGCTTGTGACTGATGCCAGGCCACGTATGTACGCTACAGCACTGTTTTGCAGTTATCATACAAGAAATCATCACACTTTAGTGTTTTATACTAAGAGTCACAGCTTCATTTTTTTTGTTCCTGGGGCTGTTCAACACCATCCACAATATAATATAATGCAGAACATCTACAGAAAATTCAAAAATCAAGGGTTCTTTAATTTGTATACTGACTATTTTTTGCTACACTTTATGTTGTGACATTTTCCAATGCACACTTACATACACACCCAATAGCTGCTTAGAATTAGTTGTGTGGGATTAGGACACAGCTTGTGATTTGATTAAGATGTTTTCGCACAATCTATTTATATTGTTTTTCACTGTTTATGATTTCAATGTTTTGATGGGGAAAATAAAAGAGTTAAAATTTCCATATATATATATATATATATATATATATATATGTATATGTATATGTATATATGTGTGTGTGTGTGTGTGTGTGTGTGTGTGTGTGTGTGTGTGTGTGTGTGTGTGTGTGTGTGTGTGTGTGTGTGTGTGCACACACAAATATGAAAAGAATTACCTACAAGCTATAGCCTGTCTTAAGAGAGGTTCAAGCCATTTGTGATCAGGCTACAGCTGCTCAGAGTTCAATGACCTCAACTCTAATGGCACAGGGAACATGCGGAGACATAAAGACGACGGTCAACAATTACCAATATGCTTCTTTAATTTAAATTTTTGGCATTTTCATAGTTTGGTTAATTTGCAGCATTTTCCAACTGCTCTTTTGGCATGCAAACATCTGTCACATCTACCTGGATTAAATGTTTTTTTGGGGGGGATTTTAAAATCGTGCCTTTGATGAGATGATGCTGATTTTTGGCATAATGGCCTTCACAAATGACTGCATGGACAAATGCTGCTTATGTGGATCTACCAGCCTAAAAAGATTGAACAGAAAAACAGAAAGGTCTGAAGGGGATGCTGCAACATTTTAATATGTTTGATAGAGAAGAAGAATATTAAATTTGTGTTCTAGATCCTCTACATTATTACAAATAATACTGTTGAGTTGGTACAATTAGATGATCTACATTTTGTTTTCTCTTTGGTTCGTTGAGGTGCCAAATGAACAAAGTGAGCTACAGATTTGAAATAGAAAGTGTGTATGATTTTATTTTCCCGCTCTGGGCACAACGATGACAAACTCTTCGCCATTTAAGCTCCATAATAGATTCTAATTTCTAGGTTTCCCAGATAAATTAGTTTTCTTATGAATTATTTTTTATAAAGTGTGAAACCATGGTGCTATTGTTTGACTGCTTATTTCTTGTTGAACGTAAGAAATTAGAGAAGAAGTAGCCAACTAGTGTAAAATAACGCCATAGGTTGGTTTTCCTGCTCTCAGGGTTGCTACTAACAGCACAGGCAAAGAGAGGAGCCAAATGCAGACTCTAAAAACACAGACAGGAAGTAAAACCACAAAGGACGCATAAGAAAAAAATTTCAAAATAAATCAGGAAATAGCCAAGCAGGAAGTCTGCATCCGGTATGTGCCGTACATGCTCCTAACTTTACTCCCCTGGATTTGTGTATGTGTAGACAAGTCAGGTCAACTTTATTGAAATTCACACACAAAGTATACTGCTGAACTAAATGTTTTTTGCTATGATTAGCATTTTTAATTGTTTTACATAGAGTATTTTACAGATATATTCAGATCTAGATATGATAGCTGTAATATAATGATCCTAGGTTTGTAATATTGAGATATTCCTACTTTTACTCAAAGGTCCCATATTTTCATCTTTTCCTGAGATTTCTTTAAAGGTCCATATTTTACACTTATTTAGGGTTTTATTTGATATGTTGATCCATAAGAAGATATATTTGTGGTATACGAACCAAAAACCATCTCAATGTAGTTTTACATCTCCTCTCTCAGGCTTCTCTCTGGAGCTCTAGTTACAACAGGTCGGTGAGCCAATCAGAAGAGAGGAGGCGCCAAGTCTCTCTTCTGATTGGCTGAGTGTTTTCTGAGTATTCAAATAAAAATACAGCAGATTTCAGGTAAACACTCAGAGAAACAAAATCCTGCACAGTTGGATGGTGGGCCCAGGTGGGCGAGGCTTGGGGCATGGCTGAGGGAGGTGACATCACAAAGTTACAGAAGTCCTGACGGCTGTTTTTAAGGCTCAGTTTCTGAATACAGGCTATGTGCATTTGATACTTTAACAGTATTAATACAGAACCTAGACCTGCTTTATAATCAAAAAAGACATGGGACAGGACATCTACCTTTATACAATATGAGACCTTTAACTGAAGTGTCCTAATACCTCCTCCATAGCTGTTTATTTGTGAAAAGTTCTGTGTAATTTCAACAGAAATATACTGGCTCTGTGCCACACGTATGTTTCAAACCCCAGTTCAAAAACTCTGCTTATTACTTTTTATTTTCAATAAACTTGAATTGATCTCACACAGTCAACATGTGGCATCCTTTTGACTGCAGCAGTGAAGTCTGGATTAAGCCCTATCCCTGACCAACACAGCGGAGGCCTCCAGAGAAAGAGACATTTTAGTCAAAAGCTACATTTAATTAATGTCTGTGAAAGCATCCCTGCATTTCAAAGTGTGTACCTCCAGCAGAGGGACGTCTCACCTATCTACTCAGAGACACTTCAAGAGCCAAATGAAAGTGTACCACATCAAAAGTGCTACAGCACGAGTGTGCGTCTTCTTTTGATGGGACATGGTTACACCTCAAAGAGAATGACTCCACACAACATAAGGAATTCCTTTTCCATATCGACTCTTCTCTTGTGTATGTCCTTCTCATGTTTGATACATGACAGAGGTTGTAGAATATTTATCCTTTCCTAAGATTCTTCATCGACCCAAACCGTCGATGGAACAAGGTGAGAGGGAGTCGTAGCCCAACTCACTACACCTCACCAGCAACACCAAACCTCCAGAAGTCTCAGGTATTGTGATTGCTTAAAATTCATTGCTGAAGAGATTGAGTGATGTTTCTCTCTTTGATGTCTTTCTCTTGTAGATATTTTCATCATCCACTAAATGTTTTAAAGCTGCACATATCCATTTTGTTTATATTAACAATGCTTCGACTTACTATCTGCAATGTGAAAGGAGTCAATCAGTGACCCCCAAACCCAGAATTATCATCACTGGCCTCTTTTAGCTCATTGTTTTGGTCTTCCATCCTGTAAAATTTGTCTCAACCTCTTTTCCAGCTGCAACATGCGGCTTTTTTTCCCCAGCTAAACTGATACTACCTGCCTAGCTCCAAACAGCAGGCAGACAAAGACAGCAAAGAGCTGGTGAACATGTTTACCCACTAAAAAGCCAGACATTTTTTCAGGGCTTGAAACCAAACTAGAAGTAAAAACAGTGCTACTTGGGGAGGGGGTACTAAGGAGGTGGAGTTCCACAACAGGATTTAAAAAAAGCACTTGATTTCCCCAATGCATCAAAGCTGGTGCAGGCAGGGAAACCAGAACACAGGGACTAGGAGCCAAATGCATACACTGAGGCACAGCTTATGCAGTTCAATGATGCACAGACAGGAACCTAAAGTCCAATTTTACCTGTTACCCGTTTATCTGTCATCTGTTTTTATCTGTTACCAGTTTTGCTCTAAAAGACTTATTTAGACAGAAAGCGAAGAGTTCTCATCTTTCATCAGTCATTGTACCAATTGTACAGATGTTAGCTGCTAGCTAGATGGATGCGGACAGTGACTGTGTCTTTAGCTCAGGCTCTGACTGACCTCAGAACTCACCAGAGACTCCAGTTCTTTCTGTTATTTCTCTTCCAGTCTCCCCTCTTGTCTCTGTAACAGATTCATAAAGCCCCATGGGTAAACTTAACGCCAACCAATAGAAATCAAAATTAATTGCATCTTCCCATTGACTTTACATGCAGTTGCGCTGCATCTAAAATTTGATTTGTGTACTGTCTGAACACAGAAAGAAATGCTTCAAATGGATCAGCCTTCACACTGGCTTTTCTTCATTGGCTTGATCTCTGAAGGCTTTTAAAATAGGATTGCTTCCAGCAGTCTAGTCTTCAGAGTGATCTAAGGTCTGACATCCTTAAGCCTTGATTTACAGGCAGCATTATCATCCTCCAGAATTTGTATACAGGTAGTATTAGCATCCTCCCATTGGCAGCTGGCAGTGACCCACCACTGTCCTCCATCAGAGCACCTGCAGCACTGCTTTCTTCATTGCTTTCTCCACTGCTTCGCTTACTATTTGAAATTCAAGCTTTTGAACAGGTTTTGTTTTGATTCTTTTGTATGGCCAAAAAGTGCCAGATTTTTTGCCTTTTCTGGAGTTGAATAAGACCCAGCTAACCCCCCAGTGAACCCTTAATGTAAGATAATATAATGAAATAATATGTCTAAAAAAAAAAAAACCCAAAAATGTGTAAGAACGATAGTTTTTACAGGTTGATCATATGATAAAATATGATTTAGAAAGTATCATAACTTTCCCATCTTCCTGTCAGGCAGGATCTCAATAATCAAAATGAACATGCTTCCTAGAATACATTTCTGTAGTTATATGTTACCTCTAGCAACTCTGCAGAGATACTGGGACAAAATACGTATTATTATTATTAATAGGTTTTTTATGAAGGGGCAGACGTTCAAAAATAAAACTGGCAAACTTACAAAGAAAGAAAGAGTTAGGGGGGCTATCAGCACCCAATTTAAATTGTATTTCCAGGTTTATACTTTTCCTACCTTATTAAACAGGTGTAATGGCAATACTTGAATCCCATGGCTCGATATCAAGAGGAATCTGGTGGCCTCAATTCTATTAAATGACATTTTCCTCACAGGGCTTTCCATTAGAAAATGTAGACTAAAGTATGGTCCAATAAAAACCTATGCAATTCAAATTTGGATATAGAAATGGCATGCTAACACAACAATTTCTATAACAGTTTGGACAATACTCTCACTTCAGTGCTATAAGTCAGGGATACGTAGCCGAGGAGACATAATGAATGGTGATTTAAGAAGCTTTCAGGATTTGAGGGAAACACACAAATTGTAACCTAACTCATTACAATTACATTCCACTACACAGGCTGTATTACTTTGAGTGACAGGCATCTTATTACTCATCCAATAATGGATTAAATAAAGAAACAATCAGGATTAACTAAAGGACATGTCTCCTTCATTCATAACACTTTGTTACACAACATATAACATTACACAGACATAACCAATAACACAAATATGGAACAAAGACTGCTCTGCATCATCTATAGACAGAGTCTCTTGTTCTTCACAAAATTTAAAACATAAACATGAACTAACAAACCTGAACTTCATACATCAAACTCATTTGAGGAGCAAAGTGCCGTTACATGATGAATATAACTACTCTGAATCATATGGGGACATTTTACACATTATGTAGGATTTAGAGTTTAGAGGTTTTTGGGAACAAATAATAGCAAAGTCTCTGAAACACTGACCGCTCCCCAGAAAAGTTTTCTCTTGAATGATGACAGTTGTGGCTGTCAGCACGCACTGTTGCTAAAAAGATGTCAGGTGACAACCACTGCACAACGTCATCATTCATCAATGGAACCTCGTTAATAGATTTTATTTATGGAGTTCTTTTTTCATATGAACAGGGCAGGCCAGGTTATGCTCAAGGTGAGGAGGGAGTAACTCAACGCAGTTAGAGCTATGATACAACTTTCTACCCTTATGTTGTTTCTTTATTCACTCTGCAGTGTGTTGTTCTGAGACACCCTGTATGTATAGTGGAATTTAGAGAAAGACCCATGGGGACGGTTTAATAAAGGTGCAGGTGCATGCTTTACATTTCCGCTCTGTCTTTTACTATATTTGTCATTTGTCATTGTACCTCATATCTCATGTTACATAGACTATCTCGTATTATCGACAGAGTTTACCTGTTGATGTACAGCTGCAGTCCTTGTGGAAAATAATTTTGAACACACACACACACCGGACAGAAACGGACACTCTTGGAGACGTTTGGGTCTCATCTGTCACGACTACCAGACAGTGGTGAATGGAACATGCGGTAACCAAAGGCAACACCACCAGTTTGTTTAATCGTTTGGAGCACATTCACGTTGTGGCATATGAAGAGAATTGTTCACTAATCATAACTGAGGTGAAAGTTCGAAATAATCATGATGTTGATTTGCAGTAATATCACCCAGTCCTACTCCCGAGTGGCAAAAACTGAATTCATTCTTCCTTTATTAGAATAATCCTTTATACATGCACATGATCTTATAAATATAACCTGCATGCATTAAATGTGCTGATTTATTTATATATTTAGTCATGCCTATGAAATTTCAAAGCATGAACATGTCAAAGCACTTGCAGAATCTGCATAAAAGATTGTGACAACTGGGTGAACATGATCAGAAGATCAATAAAATATCAAAGATGCTAATTATTCATAATTTTCCCCTGCTTTTGTATCTTTCTAAATTAGACAAATAGGTTATTTCTGGAAAGTGACATAAACTGAACTAAATATAAATGCTAAGATCACATCAACATAAATTATATCAAGAAGATTTAAAAAAAAAAAAAAAAAAAAAAAAAAAAGACAAGCTCATTTTTCATCTTTAACCAGCAGCTCCCTTGTTATCTTTTCAGTGGATGTGCCATTACCATTAACTCGTGCGCAGGGAAATATGAAGGAGCAAACAATGAACATGACAAAATGTGAAATTCCCCAGCTTCTCTCAAGGTCTCATTTCCATGGCAGCTGCTGGGGAGCAGGAAAGATAGATCCTCTATCAACAGCCTTTGGGAGGAGGGTTGTGCAATTTTTTATCCCAGGCAATTTATCTACATTCAGTCAGTCTGAGTCATATGGAAGCTTTATCCCTCCAGTATCTCTGTATCTAAGAGACAAAAAAAAAAAAAAAAAATCAAAGCTCCAACTGTGAAGTCAATTTAATCTCAAGTATCGAGGCCATTAAAAGCAACCTGGAGTGAATTATGCCTAAAATGAATAACCTCATCTATCGATTGTGTGGAGAGTTGCTGTGGGTCACCTGTCATGCAGACATACTCACATGCTCCATCACAGCAGCAATGATCCACATAGCCGCTACAGTTGAGTCACAGGCAAGTAATCTCCAATTCTAATGATATCCAGATTTGACTATATCCTTGCAAATGTTGAACAGAGCACCATCATCCCACAAATTGCCAGACCTGAGGTGATAAATTTCAGTGTCTGATTTAACATCTAAAGACTGATGGACTTAATTTCTTGTGCTGTTGTTACGCTGCAGCGTGTGGAGCAAGACACAAGGGCTTCTCAATAACGTTACAGACTGAAACAGCTCATCACAATGTTCAGTCCAGTAGTCGCACATGAAATACTGATGAAGAGGGCCACTTTCTCAAAGATACACTGCTCCGTTTAAAGCAATAATTCCCCAAGTACATGTTGTCTTTCGCATCTGGTGCTAAGCTCTCGTAACGGCGTCGGTTCTGCGTGGACTTTCCCAGAGATAATTTTTCTTCTTTCGGTTTCCTGTTGAGCGAGTTTGGATTCTGTAGTTGCGACGGTTAGCCGTGTCAGTTCAGACAAAGAGGCTCAATTCGTCAGAGAAAAAGTAAATGGAATCATCACTTGCGCAGCAGGTGATTTCAGTCTTTTAGTCACCTCAGATGCCAGCTACCTTCTGACTCTGGTGGGAGAGCTAACCCTAACCTTTCCACCTGAGTTTAGTAGCACATGTATAGTAATAGAATTTTAACCCCATACAGAAATGCACCTCGGGAGTTGTAGTCACCGTGATTTCTTGTACCTCTCCCTTTTTTAAAATCAAAGAACCATATATTTTATAACATTGATGATTCAACCAAGAGAGTTTCATCCTATTCAATTTCTCCTGGAACCATTAGCACCTCCCACACCCCTATGAAAGAGACTATCAAGTTGGATCATG
Organism: Seriola aureovittata; assembly: GCF_021018895.1. Taxonomy (NCBI): domain Eukaryota; kingdom Metazoa; phylum Chordata; class Actinopteri; order Carangiformes; family Carangidae; genus Seriola; species Seriola aureovittata. The sequence continues at coordinate 3,638,165 of NC_079368.1, read as the reverse complement.
AGAAGTGGAGGATTTGCTCTTTTCAGAGCTTGATCCACCCATTAAGATCTTTAAAAGTAATATTGTGTTTCAGGTAGTCTCCCAATATTTCAGTAATGATTTCTGTCTTCCGTACAGTTGAACCACTCCACTCTGCCGGCAAGTTAAGAAATCAGAAAATCAGAAAATATCACAGGCAGTTTAACATTTCATCTACAATAAATGCTCTAGTTTTGTAGTACAATGCAATCTGTTCATTTAAACATACCATACCAAATCATAAGATTGAAAATGCCATTCATGATCAAATATCATTGGCCCTTGCACTCCCTTGCCGGTTCCATGCAACTATATCGGTCATGAGCTCAAAGATAAATATTATAGGGTAAACTCTTTGTAATCTACAGTCTACATTGTCACAACATGCTGTAGTTGGGTATGGTCCCCACGTTCTCACTCCCAAGGCCTTGCTCAGGACCCCTTTAATGTCATTCTTCAACATGCAGGGTAGTCCACTGTCTGACTAGGTTTGTATACAATAGAACTGCAAGAGCAAGTACATATCTTATGAAGCACAGCTGCACTTTGATTACATCGCAAATACTTTGATACTAAATGTAACAGTAAAATGTTCATAGACAATGAATTATCCAACCTTGCAGTACATTGTACTGCCTATAGTGACTACAGCGTTAACAGCGTAAACTTTTTAATGCTTTGGGGAAAGATTGTGGTCTGGTTCACATTATACTTGCTTGTGACACAACAATGACTGATGTTTAAAATATAAAAGTTCCAGGTACTTCAGGAACTAAAAGGTTCCTGTGGTCCATTGTTGTCTAAAGTCCCAGGAAGATTATGCAAAATTATTACTTGACATTACATTAATCACAGCACTTTGAGGACATAACATGAACGAAAATACGGGACAAATTGCGTCCGGTATATTCAATACAGGACGCAGCATTTTATTTATAAATACGTGATGATCCCATATTATACGTGACGGGTGGCAACCCTAGCCACTCCGGTTGTTGTGGTCCTTTTTTTTTTTGAATTCTTGTTTCAGTTTTTTGTGGTCGATCATTCCCTGCAGACTTTTAAACATTGTGGGTGAAATAAAATGCAGCGCGGACTCGACCAGTCATAAATGTTCAGCACTGGAGACCACACCCACCAAAGTTCCTGAACCTTTGTAAAGTACTACCCCCCTGACCTGGTACCTTTTGGGGGGTTACCCCGGAAATAAATTTAGACTCTGGTTCCTGCAGTGGAAACACGCATAGTTCCTCAAAAGGTTCCTGGTTCCTGGGGAAAGTTCCTGCGGTAGAAACGCGGCTAATGAGTTCAGACACATGTTCATTTATATTTAACCAAAACCAGACTCCTTCACTAACCTTAACCAAAGAGACTGACTCTGGATGTGAACCCTGGTCTCTGGTGTGTCAGTCATGTAACGCAACCACCTCCTGGTGAATTCGCTGCATAAATGAATGAATCACTTCATTCATGCTGCACCATGCATGTTGAAATATGAAGCTAAAGGGGTCCTCACCAAATGTCCATATGTGACGACTTGGGACTGGGACTGTGTTGGTACGGTAAGTCAACAACATTCAAAGTGAAGAACCATAATGAAGAATAATGAGTTGGTTTACACTGTGCCACCATGAGCTTCAATAGGCTTCTTAACAGCAGCACTACTGTATATTTCACACTTAAAAATACAGTTTTTTTTTTCAGTGTAATTGACACAAGAGTTCTGCGTTTACACTGTCAGACACAGTATTAACAGTGTCTCTCAGTCACATCAAAAATCTTCCAAACATACACAGTCACCCCTGCTGGCTTTGTTAAATATATCCACCACTGTGAAAATCAAATGCACTTACTGGCAGAATCATCCACTGTCACTGGTCCAGACATTTCATGTATCTGTTGGCTTATAATGTGAAGAACTGTCCGACACTAACAGTTTTCAGAATGAAGATGGAAATACAGTGAGGGGTTGCATTATTATGGTGTTGTTTTCTAATGAACTGGGCATGAGAGTAAGTGTACCTACTTATTTTACAGTTGTCAAAGCATGTTTTCCTCCCTAATGCGGAAGAGGTTGAGAAATGCACATGTCTACATCATGGCTCATATGGAAGCAAGCAAGAAGCCTAAACCTGTGAATGTGGACTAGGTTACATCTCAGGTTATAAAAACTTCTCAAACCTTAGAGCTGTGCCATCACCAGATGTTAAAGAAACCATGTGACCTCTGACAGATTTTAATCATGATTAATATTTCACTGAGCTTCAAAGCGCTGGTTTACTTCACTGAGCCTAAAACCTTCACTAATGGATTTGCTGACTTATGACGTCAGAGTATTTCATGTTTTTATTAATTTATATTGGGTCCAGTCTGTTTCAAATGCTAAATGGCTTTCAGTTCTGGGGTCAACTGACACAGCAATCAAGATTTCTAGCAACCACTGGGGACTGAATGGGGACCCAGAGTGTGTTACTGAGGGCAAATTATAGTCTGAGTGCCATCAGATAGCCAATTCAACATTGAGTTATGGTCAGAAAGGTTGCTATATGGTGGGTAGCGGCCAGAGTCCAGCAAAACATGGACTGGCAGTGCGCAAAGTCAGAGACTACAGCGTGTCTAACGACACACAGCGGATGGACTAGCCACTTCTGGGATGCATCTGTGTTGACATGTCTAACTAGCACTTACTATGCACTATGCACTCCTTCCACCTATTAAATAGATGTAGTACTGAATATTTACACTAAGGTTTCCTACAGCACTGAAGCTTAGTGATGCCTTTCACTTGTGAGTCGTTTTGGATAAAGCCTCTGCCAAAGGAGTAAATGTAAATGTAAATATACGATTCAATCAACATTATATGAAGGCCAGGTTTTCAACATTTAATCAACATTGTCTCAATGTGCAAACTGCCAACTTTCACGCCTGATATTTTTCATTAAATGAGGACTGAGGAACAACCATTTTAGGGGGTTTTGGGACACGTATTTTACATGAAGTACTTTTTATACTGTGATGGATTCAACTTCTTTTTAGGCCTTTTGGTAATGTGGTATTTTATACTTTTTTCCTCTTGTATATTTTATCTAGTGTTTTTACTTTTGCTGTTGTTTGAAGTATTTTGATTTTCATTCAGTAATTTCATTTTTATTCATTTGATTGTGAAGCACTTTGTGACTGGTGTCTGTGAAAAGTGCTACATGAATAAACCTTTTATGTGATGATGATGACATCACATAAAAAAAAAAAAAACACTGAACCAGTTCCATTATCTTGCTGTCTTTACATTTTACCTGATGTTGTAAAGGGTTAGATAATTTAAAATTGTAATATGGTTCTATTTACTGCTAAAAGGTGCCAGCTAGCATTAGGCATTAGCATGTCTGATAGGGTGAAAGAAGGTCTCATTTTCATTGGCACCAGTAAATACCAGGTTCCACTTAAACCACAAACAAGTATGTACAGTGCTGGGAAATTTGGTGTTAACATGGTAGGTAGGTAGGTTAGCAGCAGATGTTTTTTTAAAACAAACTCAAACTTTTTTTAGCTGTAGCCGCTATTAAATGTCACCTTTGCTAATTGTGCTCAAACTAGAACATTTATATTATTCAACTGTCATACTTTTGGACTTACAGTGACAGAGCTGGAGCAAAGGGAGAAGATAATGTCGGAGAGATGCACAAATGAAACAAGGGGACAGAGAGAAACTGAAAGATAAGATGGAAACAATGGTATATGACTACAGCATGCAAATCTGGACTGAAAAGAAGTTAAAACAAAAAAGAAAAGGAAAAGCCAAAAAGAAAAGCCCTGAAATGTCACTTTGCGGTTGTGTGTGCACTGAAACACAGGGATGATGCCAGCAGACTCTGGAGATCCTGAACTCTGGGGGGGGGGGGTGAGATCTATCTACCTGTGCTGGTCGCCCACGTAAAGCCTATTCCCAAAATCCTTTTGGGGGCTCCACACATTTGCATGGTTTGCCTCTCATGACGGTGTGCCTCTGAGCAGACTGACTACAAGTAAGAGGAACAGATTCTGAGGAAGGTTAAAACACAGATGAGGCCACTGCTCAGCCTCCACAAGAGATAAGTATCAGAGCACCAACAAATGACTTATGCTTTATTCTGCCATAAGAGACCATTCTGGATGGTTCGACCAATTGAGAGAGACAGATATGCCAATGAAAGACCCATTTAAACTTGCAGTCATGGCTGACAAATTATACAGGGTTGGCATTTTGAGCCCCAGAAAGTCAGTGAGAGGAAATGTCCGACAATGCTGTCTGCATCACCTCCAAGACATTACGTATGATGGTTTGGAACGGACAAATGGTCTACCTATCCTTTAAACAGGTCTTCAAGTAGTAACTCTAACCCAGTGGTGCCAGAGAAAGGTGGGCATTTCAATGAAAGGTGAAGAGACAAGAGTAAGTACAGTTACCATCGAAAAAGATATCCCAATACAGGAGGATGAGCCCGTGCCAAAATTCCAGGACAGGCTCTGTAACTTCAGGAGACACAATGTATTTGCAGGCAATACAATGCGTACAAGAATCTCAGAGACAGCCTCACCGCCAAAGACTTTGATTGATTTCAGCGAAAACTATGCTGGTAAATGAAATTCAGTCAGTCCGCTTTGGGGGCATGACCCACCAGCTATATTGGTTCATGTGGAACCCTATTCATCAATTCCTACTAAAGAACCACACAGATGTCCAAAACCTTCACTTTTAATGATGGACCTGATCAAACTTATACATCATATCTACACCAGAGGGGTTTCTTGGCAGTGACATGGAACTTCTTTGAGTCAAGCCACAGAAAGGGTGCACCAGATGGAGTGGGGGCTGCACTAAAGACAACAGCTTACACATTAGTTCGTCATGGGATCAAGATACCCCTGATGCACAGAGCTTTTTTTCCATCTGCTGAAGGATACAAGCAAGGTGAAACTCTATTATTGGGTGAGGAGGAAGTTGAGAAGAAGGATGAAGGTTTAAGCCAAGTGCCCCTGTTCAACATGAAAGGCACCATGTGTATGGAAGCGGGCATCAGTGTTGCCACCAGCACTCTCAAATACAGGGACATCAGCTGTTTCTGCCAGGCAACTGGGGGGTGTTTGACTGTCCATGCCACAGTCTAAAGAAGGTTACTCTTGAGCCAGCTTAAAGTTCCGTTCACAGAGAGTTCATGTTTATATCTCTCAATATTCAATCTTGAACTAAGTTGACAGACCCAAAAAAATAACTCAAAGCATCTCTGTCTAAGTACAACCTCACGAATCTGTTAGCAGGATGGATGGATGGACGGACGTTTACAGTAGGCTACCATTGGATTCTTATTTCACAGTCTGTCTTCATTGTCTCTTACTAAAAGTTTAGCTAACCTGATGGTTTTATTTGAAACTTGTCTAATCGTCTGTCTGATCTTGGTTGGTGGAATTTCTTTTTAGAATTATGTACAGAATCCAGGTCATATTTAATCAGAATAATCTTGGACCTAAAGGTGCCACCGTTGCAGAACATACATGGCTTGCAACACAACATGCAAATATTAATGTGAGACCCTGAGGCCTAGCAAGGTGCCCACAGAACATGCTTTTCCATTGGACCCCCAACTAGCCATGAGCACCTTTTGACAGAAAGAAAGAAACAAGTCCATGGAATGTTGAAACCTGCCTCAGTAATTGTAAGTCACATGGGAAAATTGAGGTGGAAATCAATCGGTTCAGTCCTAATGACGCCCCAGCTCTGCTCTGAACCAGCCTGCTCTACATAAACCATCTGTAAACTGAAGTTGTCGGGGAATGATTTCTGTATGGCTTCATCAAATGCTTCTGAATTTCCTGATCTCCATATTGATTTATGTCGGGAGGTGAGCAGGTTAATTAAATGTGAACTGCATGGCAGCAACATTACATTGAGGACAGAGTAAAGGTAAAGCTGAGTGACTGTTTGAATTGCTACAACAGCAATCAATGCAAAATAACAAGGGAGTATCTGTCATCGCACCTCAAATGGATGAGGTGGAGTGTGATGTGGAGACGAATTAAGCAGCTGCTATAAGGCTCTCGGGCTGTGTTTGAGGTTTAGTTGTGCATTAGTAATGAGTTAGTGGATTAACAGAGAAGATTCTTTGACACTTTCAGGTTAGGTGTGGAAAAACTCTCAACAGATCAGGAGTATAAAGGACAGCATGAGTATGAGTATGTATTGCGCGTCGTTTAGAATCATTTCTGTTAAATTTCAGTTATTTTCTCAATATTTGTCAGTGGAGGAGGAGTTTTGCACTGACAGTTTTGCTGTTAGTTATTTCGTTTTAATGTGTTTTCCATTCACTGTAATTATGGCCCGTTTCTTTGGCACTAACAGACTGGAGGGATGCTGATATACAGATATACTTTAACTTAATTTCTGCTGTTGTTGATAGATGATAGTAATAACATTTTTAAGAACAGAATTTATGAATATTAAATTCGAATTAAGTGATGGATCAACTCTAGCACAGTCACAGTATTGACCGATTTAACATCAAAATGGTGTTCAGTAGGAAACAGCTAGAATGGACCAACAAGAACTGCAACCTGGAGCACAACGAGACTCGCAATAGATGTTTGCTGCTGTGACATCCCCCCATTTCCACCCTCTCATCCAAATATGGTTTCTTCTGGCTCCAAAAATCGAAGATGGCGACGTCCATTAAACCAAACTTGAGGCTTCAAAACGGCAGTTCACAAACCAAGGGGTGACGTCACTTGCACAAATCACATCCCAATGCGTCCCAGATGAAATGGGCAAAGCAAGGACTCGATGAATTCAGGCATTTGTACTGTATCAGTTTTTCAAAGCTGGCTTAAATAATTTTGGAACCGTTCTCAAGAAGAACAGAAATAGTATATTCACAGCTAACTGGATCACGAAGAAGGGTTTTTGTATGAACTCATTCAGAATCAAATGTCTTCTTAGATGTATGATAAAGAAATGTTGACGTGATTTTGGATGAGATTAACGACTGTTTAAAGACCACATGGCCGACAGAACCCGTGGCATTTAATGTGACATAATCATAGGGATTCATTATCCATACTGCTTATCCTGTTAGAGTTGCAGGAGGACTGGCGCCAACCCCAGCTGACATCAGGGGAGGGTGGGGTACACTCTGGACAGGTTGCCAGTCTATCACAGGGCTGACATATAGAGACAAACGACCATTCACGTTAACACCTACGGACAATTCAGAGTTGCCAGTTAACCTAATGTGCATGTCTTTGGACTGTGGGAGGAGGCCTGAGTACTCAGACGAAAGCCAACCAGGCCCTGGGAGAACATCCAAACTCAACACAGAAAGGCCCCGAGTCTGAACATTCATTTCATTTTTTTCTTTCCTTTTAGAGTTGAAATAAAACAGCCTTGCGCCTACATTACCCACAATGCAACTTGACCACTGACAGCTGGGTTTAAGATTTGGATGTGTTGCCATGGTGGCACGTGCAGATGCAGCAGACCAAATATTTCAGTGCTTTTGTTGTCTTTTGATGTTGTTTGTCCGTTCTTCCGAGTGATGACGACCCAGCATGAGATGGAGATCTGCTTCGTCTTTTCTTTCATTGAACTGTGGCTACATAGCAACATCATTTCAGCCTGATAACCGCATGCTACCCTGGTTTAGTCACACCACATTTGAATAACATTTGTCAACACTACATGTAGAACCTGTGTTGATGCATTTCTGGAAGTCTTGGTAGAGGAAGAGCTGGCACCTACAAAAATGTTCTCGCAAGAAGGTTTTTCCCAGTTGCTGGTACATTTACTGTGAATTCAGCATCATATAAATGTAGCATAAAAGGCTGGTGACATTGCCAAGAGACAAGTCAGCTAATGCAGTTTCTGTCTGATCTAGTGCAGCTTACTCGCTAGGTAGAAAGGAACACGGGAGCAATAACACTGTCATGGCAGATTTTATATTTTAAATCATCTTAGTAGCACTGTGCACACCAGTGCAAAGTCAGTGAGCAGAAACCTCTGGGTGATTTTTAGCAGTGACTTGACATTTGAAGAGCGAGTAAAGAGGCAGCAGTGCAGTTCTGCTTTTCTGGAGCTGAGAAGCAAAATCAGAAATCAAGATGTTTTTGTTTTTGTTCACTCTATGTGGGTCCCTTTTTTCTTATCTGCTATTTCAGCCTCAGCCAGCCACTTTAAAACATCTGGCTCCTTCTGCAGCAGCAGCAGCACATTTACAATGAAGCGTGGTGAATTTCAGGTATCTGAAATTAACGTGTCTGCACAGGTTAGCAGATATTATATATGTATAGAAGGTATTATATATATATATATATATATATATTATAAAGATTACTTTCAAGAGTTTTTCTTATTTCTTTCCAGGAAATATTAATTGCCTTGGTTAAGTAAAGAAATGGACACCACTGACTTTAAGCACAAGACACGATATATTAACTTAAATGAAGACATGATCTTTTTTACTCCAAATTAAATGACCAAAAACATAATTTGTCACTGCCCTCCAGAACTACTCACATGGGTGTCTTTTGATTGGACACCCTAAGTAACAGGACGGAAGGTGACTCCCGAAGCTAGTGTCATACTTAACGCATCCACGACTACGCAGGGGTTCACTATGGTAATGAATATTTCATCATCACAGGGTTTACGCGAGACTCTGTGCAGACATCCAATTTGTTGTGACTGTGAAGGCTGCTGCGGACAAGTGTGCATGACCACTACTACAAAGACACCAACTGTCCATGGGCTCCTCAAAGCAGAATGAGTGAACTAGAAAGAAGTCTAAGAACAACTTAGTGCCCGCAGTGTCCACAGCTGTCTATGTTTACATCCACAAGTGAGTATAATTGAGGCCTACGAGGAAGTCATCTACTGACTCTTAGGTTTGATAGCAATGTCACACTAGTTCCTTGTTTGTTTGTGCTTAGCTCCTGAAGGAAAAGTTGTAAATCCTACGGACACTACGTTACTTTGTTGCTAAAACAAATGAAACAAATGTGGTGTAACAAATGTAATTTTGCGGAATTTGCTGAAATGACTAATGAGGTTTTTTGTGAGGACAGCCCTACCTAACCAAAGTCTTTACACTTTGGCCTATTTGACGTGGGATTGGGAGGTACTTATAGCCCGTGTATTACCTGTAGTAGGTTCGGATGGATGCGCCTGCCGAAAACACAAGTGCACCTACAGCGCACATATTGTACTATGCTGCTTTCAGAGAAAATGCAGCAACGGCACCACTGCACTCTGAAACCCATTATTTCTAACGGCTTGCGCTGCTCCATGACGATTTTGCTCGGCGCAGCGAGCTTGGTTGACTGCGCAGCCGGATAAAACACAGCAATTGAAATACAGCACAAAACGAAAATGGAGGAGAAATGGATCCTTTTTGTCTCATAATAACCTGAAATATATGATACAGGACATTGGCAGGAAAGCCCTTTCTTGGCGACAGATTTCTACCCAGGTAGGCATGTCTGGTGTGTTTTAAGATATACAATCCGTGGTTTTAACAGTCTGTAACTTGTTGTAGGTACGCACTTTTGAGCACAGGAAAGACAACAGTCTCTGGAGACAACACAGGCGTCACAAACGGCAAACAAACACTAGGGGCACAGGCTGTGCCCCAAAACGTAACCAACCACGTTCCTGCCAATCACCAACAAGAACCGATGTAACACAGATCCACTTTCAATTTCGATGCGCGTTCATGACACTTACAGAAACATGGGGGGGAGGGGCGAGCTTGCTCTGTTTTGTTTGGTATTTGCTTCAAATGTCAACAGAAGTGACATCATGCAAGAATGCATAGTGCACCTTTAATATGTGGTTTATGAAGGACGAGGTGTTTATGGTTTACTTCGCCAAGTTTAGAGAAAAAGAAAGTTTTACCTCTGGTTTAAAAAAATATTTTTTTCCTTAATTACTACTGAATCCCTCTTTTCGTTCTGAGGTTTGATACTGAGAGATTAAAAAAACAGAACCTGGTGATTACTGGCGAAACTTTATACAGCTGAAAATGTTTTTCCTGCAGCTGCTGGAAACATCTCAACATGACATCACACCATCCATTTAACCAGTTATATGTGAGAGTAAGAGAGATTCAGCACTAAACACAGAACAGGAAACTCAAGGTAGATAGACAATAGATAACAGAGCTTAAGTATTGAGGTGATATTTTTATTTCAAAGCACAGTACTGCAGATCTTAACTGCCGACTTTCACTAGATTTAAGATTCAGCTACAGAAAAGGAAGCTGCTCATTAATGTTTTTATGAACAGTGGATAGATGATAAACATTGTACCGTATGAGCAAGCCTCTTTATGTAATGTTTTTCTCTAGGACACAGGCTACTCTTAATCAACTCAAGAAACCTCCTGCGTTTTCTTTAAAGGTCCATATTTTCCTCTTCTCCTGTGCTTTATTTGAAGTGATCCATAAGAAGATCCGTTTGTTGTTGCATTTTTGACCCATTTGTGGGTTTTAAGAACCAAAAACCATCTCAGTGTAGTTTTACATCTCCTCTCTAAGGCTTCTCTCTGGAGCTCTAGTTACACAGAAGAGAGGAGGCTCTGAGCCTCTCTTCTGATTGGCTCACTGTTTTCTGAGTGATCAAATAAAAATACAGCAGATTACAGGTAAACACTCAGAGAAACAAAATCCTGCACAGTTGGACGGTGGGTCCAAGTGGGAGGGGTTTGAGGCATGGCTGAGGGAGGTGACATCACAAAGTTACAGAAGTCCTGACGGCTCTTTTTAAGGCTCAGTGTCTGAATACAGGCTGTGTGCATTTCTCTGTGGACTGAGCACTTTAATACTTTCATGATATTAATATAGAACCTGGACCTGTTTTATAATGAAAAACACATGGACATCTACCTTTATACAATATGAGTCCTTTAGAAAGTGAATATTGGACTAAGATTCATCAGGTGGCTGCAGAAACACAGTTACAAATCAATGCTAATGTTGCCCCTTAAGTTTGCTTATTTAAACAATGCAGTTTGCTATATCAACAAAAGTTGATAATATGACAAGGTTGAGTTACAACATGATGGCCAGAGAGAAGTTGCAGGTTTAACACAGTTAGCAAGAAGAGGCTTTTAGAATGTGAACTGTTTTTCTTTTCTGCATTTGACTCAGAAATGTTTGTTTATTTGTTGGAGTTTTTACCAGCACATGAACCTGCCTTAGGAATGATTTTGCTATTGGATGATTCTGCTTCTGCTTGTTGAGTCCTATTGCAGAATACCAATTAATGCTTGTTTTTCTTTTTTTTTTTTTCCCTTTAACCATAACACAACCTTTCAACACTGTTAATCCATGCATAGAAATGTTATTGCAGCATTTTTCAGAATTGCCCAATATTCTTTTTCTGGTGATAGCATTGCATGAACACATCATTAAAGGCTGTGACTATTGTAATCAGTTCATCACACCATGTTTCTATGTGATAGTATATGTGCTTTTAAGGAACGTAACACGGAACATATTTTCACACATTTTCTCATAAGTGTACATATTTGAATTGTAAGGCTTGTTGCGGTGCGCATGTGACCTACAAAGTCATCACAAACAGCACAGACAAGCTTGTGGACTCCCAGTCGCTGTGGATGGCTGGGTTTCCTACCAAAGCAACCTGAAAGCTGCGCTCTTAAAAAAAAAAAAAAAAAGTCAAACTGACAATGAAAACAGGCAATTTAACAGTGGGTGGACTGAGAAGTATGTGTTTGGGCCTTTTGGTCCAATAGCCTTGCGTGTTTATTCTGTAGTGAGAGCACCTCCATGAAAAGGGAATATAATGGAGCATTTGAAGCGAGCACACTCAAACTTTGACATTTCCAGTGGGCTGTGACGCTCGTTGGTTTTAGTTTTAACACTTGCATTGTTACAGTTTTCCAAATGGTTATTCGTAAAGATAATTCAAGGTTGTTGTTGTTGTTGTTGCTGCTGTTATATACTAGCTAAACAGATTATATACAGTCCCTCTTTCAATTTCAGTGTAATAATGTACCCCCTACTCTATGATTCTGTGATTTGTAACACTCACCTGTGTTTAATCTGCAGTTACATGCATTCAACAGGGCATTTTAATTGGCTAAGCCGAATCAGAAATTCTTCTTAGGTCCTCTTGGAATTTCCATATGGTGATATTTCTTGGCAGAAAGCGTGAAGTCCTCTCACCTAAAGTGTCGAACACCTTAAAGATTTCCTCTCCAAGCAATATTTACCCTGATCAGACACATCTGCTTTCAATTGAAACATCTACTTGTCTTTTGCATGTCATATATGCAATGAGACATGAAGTGGCTTTGAGATAAAAATCCTTTTCAAAATCTATATCCATCACTGTCTGGCTTTGCCCTCTTTTATCACAGACCACTCAGGGCAATGGTAAAACTGTACTTGAATTTCACGCACTCACATTCCCATTGATCTGTCAGAGAGCAAGAGCTTGATAGACTGCGGAGATTTGGAATGTTGTGAGGACTGCAACAGAACATGATGATGATGACGACAGCATTCTTCTTATTATTGTAGGAATGATAATTGTGTGGCAACAGTTAAATTCCAGAGTAGCTTAAGCAGTTTTAAAAGTAGTAATGGTATTAATGGCATCAGCTTTAGCATTCAGCGTCTGATTTATCACCTTTTCAGGATGTTACCTGTCAAATGTGTTGGAAAAACAATTGCTACTCCATGTCTGCTGAATGTATAAATTAATATTATCATTTATTTAGAGCTTTATTTTTTGTCCACCTGACTAATTTAAGTTTATAGTCACATGTTTTTCTCTCCACCAGCTCCTGAGAGTCTTTAGCTGATAAATGCTCCACTATGTTCACCAGTGTTTGGCAAGTCACTCGAAAACTGTGATCAATTACTCAACACATATTATTGAAAAAATTATTACAGCATTAATCCGAAAAAAGTAACAGTAATTAGGTGTTACTCTTGCTTACTTTTGAAAACTATGCAGAGAAACTCAAGGCATCATCTGCACTGGGTTCAACTGCAAACCTCTCTCTGCTATATTTTTCATTCCACTGTGAATTTTTTTTCAAGCTTTGGTGACACCCGTGCAACGACTCAAAAAACTGGGCTGACACTTTGACGGGTGCACCGCAACCCTTTGTGGCACTGTGAGTGCTCAGATCCTGGGAAGTTACAGAGTGCTCCCACTGGAATACAAAACCAATCCCCACATGGCAGCTTGACAAATCACCTATCAATACCCACCCGTGTAATTTGCACCACAGTGAAACATCAAACAGGAGGGATCAAGACAAGTTTAAATATGGCCCCCGTGTTTTGCAGAGAGGGAGGTTATCGCCTTGCACCCACAGCTGGCCTTTACCTCCGGCGCCTGATGACCCATAAGACCAGTTGTTGTGTGTCTGTCCTGTTCATCAGCGCCACAGATGCCCGCGCTGAGCAAAGTAATACATCCCAGAGAGCTGATGCTGCTGCTGATGATTCATCCGAGAAGATTCACTGGTCTCTGGTATTGATCTGTGACCAAGGCTTGTGCCCAGGAATATCATTCCCCCCATGAGACAACAGTTAGACAACACCATGCTAAGCAGCACCAAACAGAGAATGACCCTTAAGGACCATCCATGACTTTGCAAGTTTTAGCTCCTCAGCCAGAAATTAGATATACCTTACATTTTTACTTTCTCTTAAAGATTTTACATTGCAAAGTTGCAGCAATCCAAATACATGGTGTGAACAGATGGTAAAGGAAAAGAAGAAAAGCAGTAACTGTAAAAATAAATGAAAAAGAAATAGTAAAATATTATAATAATAAAAAAGGTTAATATAAATAAAGAAAACTGTAGTTGACAAATCACATAAATAATTTGAATGAAATTACAGAACATGAAATTAGTGTAATTAACCAGGTATTTTGCATATACACCATAGCCTGTATGAAGATGGATGTCCATGGATTATGGATGCTCCACCGTCGCCATCTTGGCATTGCTTAACTTCCGCCTACGTCTCGGCTAATCCAGAAATGGGCGGAGAGGAAGAGCATGTGTGGAGCTGAGATTTTGGTGCATGCCTGTTTAATAACTGTGACAAACATACACTCCCGTTTGCATAGTTAGCACAGTTAGGCAGCTGGGCCTCATGCACGAAAGCTAACCCAAGGCTAATTCATTTGCTAGTGAATTAGTTAGAAAAAAAAATGAGCTAAGCTAACAGCCCAGGTATGGTGAGCGCAGACACTGATACCTGCAAATTAGTGCTAACATATATTATCCAAAAAGGTACAAACACAACAGACATGGCTGAGGGCTCACGTATCATGACTAAAATTAGCTGAGGTGACACCTAGCAGACGGCTAGTGGACTGTGACAGCACCCATCTGTCACTCAAAGCGGAAACGCCTTCAATTCCGCAGAACTTTAAGCCTTAATGAAACGTAAACAGGAAAGTTCTATAAACCCCCCCACCCCACCCCTCCATGCATGGAAGAGGAAAATAGCAATAAACACCACAACGTTATTTTTGTTTTTCTGTAACAGGCTGTAAACATGTTTATTTCTGCTGTGAAGTTTGACATTTTAACACGAGAGTCTATGGGGATTGATTCGCTTTTGGAGCCAGCCTCAAGTGGTCATTTGAGTAACTGCAGATTTTTTTTCACTTTAGTGTTGGCTTCATTTTTCAGCCCTGGAGGTTGCTGTTCTATATATACACTAGTAAAGGCAACAAGTGCTTGCTGCAAAAAGCTCCAACTGCTGAAAGCAGACAAAAAGGCCTTTAGGAACTCAAACACGAATATAAATCTTGATTATACCTAGTGCATGAGATAAAGATCCTCAACTTCTGCTGTTATTTAAATTCAGCAGTGCCAGCTGATGTCAAATTCTACAATTTAACATCAGTGTCCTGATAGAATAGTTATAAAATGGTGTTTTTCATTGTGCTCGTCTTGAGAGGCCGCTATATGATGAGATCCCCACAGTCACAATGTCAACAACAAACATGTCCAAAGCCTTTGGTGATGACAGCGATGGCACACATTTGTCAGCTGGAGGTGGCTGCCTGTGGAACCACTGCAGTTTGATTGGCTTTTTGCCAAGTATTTGCTTGTTTAGTCGGCAGAAGTTGGTGCTTCTTTTAAAGAAGAGAGCAACTGCTGTCACCATTAACAAAGTGGATCATCGTCTACAGCACAAATCTGAAAGTCTGGCTTTTGAAGAAAAACTTAAAAGTCTCCCTCTGATGAACACCTCATTTTTAACCTTGTTAACATCCTTATGATGTTTTTATATAATACAAGACATCAGTCCACACCATGACTGAGTGTTTCCACCTTGAACTGCAGTGAACACAAAAACTCTCATAAAAAGAGATTCAGACAGACAGGGTTTCATGTCATATAACTAAAGATGGAACTTTTAGTTCTAGGTACTTTTCTTCAGGAACTAAAAGGTTCCTGTGGCCCATTGTTGTCTGTGTTTCCACCATGGCCTAAAACCCCGGGAAGATTATGCAAAATTATTACTTGACATTACATTATTGACAGCACTTTGAGGACATAACATGAATGTAAATACTGGACAAATTGCATCCCGTATTGATAATCTCTGCTCTTTCACCTGGAGCGAGCAGCAGTGGTCTGATCCAGGTTTCTCAATGAGGAAGTGTAGATGTGCTTCAGCTCCAGATATTGATTATTTTTTTTCACTGTTTATGTGGGGAAACCATGTTAATCAAAAATATTAATCACAGCAGATGATTTTTTACATAGTGTAAAACCTGTCATGAGATGATCTTTAAAATGAAACGCCTCTGAGCCACCAGCAGCTGGATACCGATTTAAGCTAATAGGGTAAAAATAATTGGAAAAAATGGTTAACTGCTAGCTTGTCAGAGAAGACACTTTTTTTTTTGCTTACTATGTGTGTTATTTGGAGGAGGCGGTACCTGGTCAAGAGTGGGCTTTCATGATCTCAAGCATCTTTCTGAGAGGATTACCAACATGAAAGCAGCAGGAGACAGCAAAGTAAAATTGGACTTGCTCAGCAGTGCAAACATAGTCACCCAAACTGACATGTGTATACAAACGGAAAATGGCACACCTTGACCACCTCTGCTTCGTCTGATTATAATAAATGTGAACTGGTCTGGTCTCGCATCAGTCCAAAATAGTTGCCCCCTCGTTTCTTTCCACCTACAAATGCCACTGTATATTAAAATCTGTAAAACATACTTTTTACACAGCATTAGACCCGCTACTAACAACCATCTCCACCATCAATTGATTCGATGCATTACCCTGTCAATCAGTCATTTAGTCAACAAAATATCAGAAAAGAAAACCAAAAAACAACACTGAATACAAAGACCAACACCAGGCACATCATACTGCTGCTGCTGCAGCAATGTAAGAAACTCACCATTTCTTCTCTACATATACATACACAGGCATGTTTTCTAGACACTTGTTATCACTGCAGATGCATTGCTTTTGATTATATTCACTGCCAAACCATTAAAATCTAATTTTCCCACACATCAATAACATCAAGATGGAGGCAACAGAAAACAGTTTTGTTATGCGATTACACTGGATAGGTGACAGATGTGTTGTTTTTCAGAGAGTAGGAGAGAAGGCAGTCACAAAGAAGAGTAAATGATGAGAATGTCTGTCTTTGTGATGTCTGAACTTCTGAATATGTCTCCTTCCGCAAGAGACATTTCATCTAAAGGTTGGTTTATTTCAGATATAAGCAGCGTCCATACTGTAAATACTGTAGGTACACCACACACTACTGGGATCATAATTATGTTGAAATTTCCATGAAGCTCTGTAAATAAAACACTGAGTTGTGGCTGCGTCTGTGGCTGTCGTCCCCTAAACAAACACACTAGATAGATAGATAGATAGATAGATAGATAGATAGATAGATAGATAGATAGATAGATAGATAGATAGATAGATAGATAGATAGATAGATAGATAGATAGATAGATAGATAGATAGATAGATAGATAGATAGATAGATAGATAGATAGATAGATAGATAGATAGATCTGTGCCAATGTCAAGATGATGTTTGGCTTTTATTTGTCAGTCTACTGTCATCACTCAGGGGTATCTGAGAAAGAGCGACCAGCCTGTTTTTTGAGGACACCTGCTTGCATCAGCACTCTTTTTTTTTTTTTTTTATCTTAAACCGCTCTTATAAATTGTTTTTAATGCTGCTCTTTTTCCATGTTATGTCACGTATAATGTGTCTTTTGTTGTTTTTAAATGTGCACCCTGATCTGTGGAGTACGGTATTTTGCTTATGTGTATGCTGAAATATACAACAGATTATATAACAACATATGAGAACTAATGCTGTAAGCTGTTCCTCTAACATGGTGCATTAGTAAAAACATTATGACATTATGAATGGACCCCAAAGCAGTTGGATTAATGCTCTCTCTATTTCACATGACCAACAATTTAGACACGCATCTCAAGAAATAATAGGTGTAATGTGCGTTGCTATCTATACCCCAGTGCCCCAGCTACACTGTGTATAAACAGGTACACACAGCTTCTTCTTCACATCTTACACATAGCTTTGCTTTTGTCCATCTCTTCACTGTCTTCATAGTTTTTAAATCTGAAATGCAGCCACACATCTGTCTGTAGACTTGCCACTGACTTCATTATGACCTCATCTGTCTTGTTGTTGTCTCTGACGTGCAGAGGAGTAGTGCTGTTTGTTTATGTACTGAAGTGCACCTATGGTGCATGCGCACGGTTGAGGTGCGCCTTGTTTCAAAGGGTCATGTAACCACTGTTCCTATGGTGACAAGTTTACATTCATTCTTACTTGTGTTGAGCAAATGAAGCCGCATTGGAAACCTCCATTCAGAGGAGAAGCTGCAGTGCAGGCAGAGGTCAGGTGAACCTAACAGGCTAAGCTATGAAAATGTAGCTAAAAATATCCAAGTGTAACAGGCTGATTTTGTCATGTTTATGTGTAAAAGCATCACAGATAAAGAAACTGTCACAAGCGTGAATGATGACTGACAGGATGTTTTCTGTCTTTTCATCTTTACTAAAAACATTTCATTCACTGAGCAGCTACCGGCATCTTTTAAGGTGGAATGTTGTCTTGCGTATTACTCAATGCGTGACTGACGTTTTGAAATCAATCATTTCATTTCTCTGTCTGGTTTGGAAACTGCAAAGCCTCAGACTGGAAGTCTGTGCAGAGATGGGTGTGGACAACGGAGAAGATCGGGACTTCACTTCCTTCCATCCAGGACATTGCACACAAACGCTGCCTAACCAGGGCTCACAACATCATTAGAGACCCCACCCATCCCCACCATGCATTGCTCTCCCTGCTTGCCTCTGGCAAGAGGTTTTGCAGGATTCGGAGCAGAACAGCCGGATTCTGCAATAGCTTCGTTCCCCGAGCCATCAGACCATTGAACTCCAAATAATCCCCCACCCACCAACATACACACATGCACTCATGCTGGACCAACCGGTTTGCTGCTGTGATACTTTAACTTATTATCCATAAGTGCAATATTCTAATGTAAAAGAACACTATACCTGTGCAATATTTTTTAGGCCTATGTGCAATATACATTATTTTTACAGTTTTTTTTCCTTTTGGTTTATTATTTTTATTTGTAGTTATTTTAATGTTTAGTACTGCTTTGTTGCAGTGTAGTAGTGTAACTATTGTAAGCCAATGCAACAAAATGTCATTCAAACGTGCACTGTTTGGTGTATAGCTTGAATGACAATAAAGTTTATCTGCCTGTCTATCTAGAATACACCTTAAATGTCAATATGAGAACACTGACCATATGATTTCTTTGTGTTAGCTCTTTACATGACATACACTTTAGTAATGATCAGATCTTCAAGCACCTAAAAATGTTTATACATTTAAACTGAATTCTGCGAATTGAGGATCATTTATTTAATCACTTTGAGAAAAAAGTGGTGGAGCGCCATTCCTTCCATGCCTACCACCACTGGGTTGCTATTTTTGGACACGCTTCTAGGGTCGTACTGGCTGGAGGATTTCTTCTTCCTCAAAGTTGTTCCTCAAGTCCAGTTTAGTACGGGTTCATTACTAAAAAAAAAATTTCATATCCTCAATTCCTGCGTTAGAGGCCTGTCACGAGTTTGAGGTAAGTAGGGGTAAGGGGTGGACCCAAATGCGGAGAAGGTAGCAGTGTCAAAGAATTTATTCCAAAAACAAACCAAAGTCCAAACATGAGTCGCCGAAACACACATTAAACCTCACTACCAACAAACAATGATCCCACAAGGACAAGATAGTACGAGGGCTTCTTAAAGGAACGGAACTGATTAGTGATGGAGAACAGGTGGGGAAGCAGACACAGGTGGGACACATCAGGGAATTAACCAAAGGAAGCAAAACTAGAACTCAGACACTGGGGCGACATGACTATCAAAATAAAACAGGAAGTGCATGGGGAAACAGAGCACAAGACAGGGAAGACAAAACTAGACACCAGAAACACCCAAACCAGAAACACTCAAAACCCAGAACAGAAACCCAAAAACCAAGAAAGTCCAAAAAACAAAACCCTGGAGCCTCCAGGCTGAGACCATGACAAGGCCTTCTTTGAATGTTTTAAATAGACTTGTCGCAGTTGTACGCAGAGTAAAGAAACCGGTGGATCAAAGTCCAGGGACCACATTCATCACATTTGTGAGCATTACACTAAAAAAATACTCTAAAGAGACAACAGCCAATAACATGAGCCATTTATCAAGCGATTCATTCTTACAGCAGAGTGTAGAAATAACCTTTGAAAATAGTTAATCTAGTAAACGTGATTAATTACATGTATGCTCAAAGAGGAATGGCCAATCACATACAAAGATTTAAACTACTCAGAGAGGCTCAGAGCCTCCTCTCCTCTGATTGGCTCACTGACCTGTTGTTACTAGATCTACAGAGAGAAGCCTGAGAAAGACTACAGTTAGATGGTTTTTGGTTCTTAAAACCACAAATATATCTTCGTATGGATCAACACTTCGAATAAAACACAGGAAAAATATGGGAATTAAAATTTAGTTTAAAATTTTATTTAGAATTTCCCTTTTTATCCTTTACTGAAATCTAGAATTATAGAGTGTTTAACTTGATTTCCATCTCTTTCTTAACCAAAGAGCAGATTGAAATTTAAAGAAAATTTTCTGTCTGATGCTGTGTACCGCAATTATATCAGTTAGTTAGAAGCATCTCTAGCATACATGCCTTCATTATTTATTACATAACAATGTTCAGGAATGGAACAGTTGTGTCTGCAGAGCAGGAACAAGGGAGTCGCATTCACAGAGCTGACAGAGGTAAACTGAGATAAAAGTTTCTGCTCTCCTTAATTTCTACCATCTAAGGCACTCAAGAGCCTCTCCTGAAATGCATCGGATTGCCCTTCAAGATAAAACATGTAGCTGTTCATCAGCACTGTCAGGATCTGCATGCTTTGAGCTCCGGCTTCACTACAGCACAACAACTCGCAGTTGTCATTGGGAGTTTTTGGCGCCTTCTTCTTCTTCAGAGCGAGGAGATGTTGCACCGACGGTGCTTTGAACACTAACTGACGATGCTCAAAATAAAACAAAGATGTTCTCCGCCGGCTTTCCCACATCTTTCAAATACCTGTTTAGCTGATTGAGAGCTTTAAGAACTTCAATGCATTGAGATGAAAAGAAAAAGCTCAGTGTGTGAGTGTTGCAAGAGAATTGACTTCTTATGCATGAAATTCTTATGGATGGATGAAACAAGACAAGACAGTTCATCTCAATTCGTTACCAACACCAACTGAGCATCATACTCTCACAGGCCTAAAAGCTACAGACGTACAATGCATTTAGAAGTTATAATCTGTAACCTTTCCACATTAAAATGTCAAAAAATGACTAGACTTATGTTCTAAATGTTGTTGAGTTGTGTTCTTACATTATCCTAAATGTTTCCAACAGTTCTCAAACCAGAGAAATCTGTGATTTCAATCATCAACAGTGGGTGTTATTTGGTCATATGTCAATGACATTATGTCCTCTATCATCATGTGTCAGTGTTGTGTTTCTCTGCTGGAAGCTCAACATTGCCTTTTAAATTTTAAGCCACATACACTTTTTACACCTTGGTGGTTTTCAGCTCTATATTTGAACCAGATGAAGGATTTTAGTCATCGGATGTCTGGATCTAAAGTTATCAGAGAAAATAGCTGAGTAAATGTTAGACAGCTCAGCTCCCAGCTGCTGGAGACGTCCTGTCCTGTGTCGCTGAAGAGCGTTGGTGAATCTCTGATTTTTAAGTGAAACTGCTTCATGGTTGTTTCTACTGGTTTTAATCCCCTGGTGTGTTTGTTATGGAGAGGAGGACACCTCTGTGGATAATTCGGCTGCTGGTAAAAACCTGCTGAACATCTGGTTCATTAGTTATCAGAGAAACAATCAGGACAAAGGTTAGCATCAATCTCAGCTCCAACTCTTCCCTGAGTCTCTGTCCTCCGTACAGCGTCGGTCAAACACTGACTTTAAATGTCAAACTGCTTCATTCAGTGTTTTTAATGGTTAGAATCCCCAGGTCTGTTTGATTCCCTGAACCACTGACACTGAAGGAATCCAATCTGGGAGAAGCTTACGGTAAGGGTGGTGGGCACAACAACGCCCATGATCCCACAGTCCCAGGACGTCACCCGACATTGTTATTGTTTTGCTTGAGACACACATGGCAGCAGAAGTTACATACTGTCCATTGAAGGTGAGAAATGCTTTAATGCCTGATCTTGAGGCCCTGTCTTCAAGCAAACAGTCCTTAAATCTAAATGACAAAAGAGGTCACGTGTCATTGCTTTCTAAAATGACACACACAGTATAAGGGTTTTCTGAGCTGACACCCTTATCAGCAGGAGAACACCGTATTTGTTAGTTAAGGGGTTAATGTTTATCTTAAACTCATTTTATGTGCAGCCGGTCTGATCAGCCAGTAAATACTGAATGTTCCCTTTTTTTAGGTCTGTTTGTTAGGTCAGTTGAGTTCTGTTAGATCAGTTTGTTTGTCATGTTACTTTGCGAACCCTGCCTGAGTTTAGTTCTGTTAACTTGACCTCTTTAATGTGCCCAGAATGGTTTTGTTTGTTTTTGTAAATTCATCTTTCTCATTTGGATAAGTGGGATAAGTTATGGGCAGAAGAGAAACAGGGTAGAATGGGTCTTACGGCAGACTGAATGGAAACAACTAGAATACGTTTTCCAGGAGCTGGAGAAGGAACTAACTCTGTAGCTGAGTCTACTATCCAGTACTGACTGACGCAGGGAGCTTAAGTAGGCTGATGCAGCAACCAGCAATCAGCGACACCTGGGCTCTCCAGCACAGCCGACCGGCATCAGCAATTAGCAACCTGCACAGAGAGAGGGAGAGGACTAGGAGGCAGAGGGCATGACACACACTGAACCTAACAATATGTTTATCATGTCTGTATTCATATTTGACTGAGTTATGGCTCTGAGAAAGAGTTTGGTTTTTGATGCAAATTGCAGCTGCATCAAACTGGGTGCTGAGGGTTTTAAAGTATCTTAACTGCCTCCACAAACTATGTCACAGCCGCTGCTCCATTACTCACCATGTTGATAAGTGGGACAAATCCACTAACCACAAAAACTAAGGCTGTTGTGGAAAAGTCTTTTTTGCTTAGGAAGGTTCCTAACTGAGTGAAATGACCTGAAGTATCTGAGCAGCAGCCATTATAAGAGCTGGTCCAATTTTCCAAATGATAAGGAAAGGAGCTTCAGTGATTCCTATCGTATCTCATTTAGCATAGGAAACACTGGACCACCCTTTATGAAAGGAAAGGAGAAATAGCCATCCCACAATTCAACGCACAATTGCAGTTTCACCACGGCAGACCCACATAAATATAGAAACATCAGAGCACCTGTTTTATGTTTGTGACACAATCCAGAATTTATGGAAATTCTTACAAGATTGGCTGAGCTCATACAGATTTCTTCTCTTTCAAATCCAGTTAGGAGTCACCTTGCATAAAATGCAACTGGTGACGCAAGATATCAAGCGATGGACATTTAAAAGTAATGATTGCCTGCATTTTGTGAACTATTATACACGGATGTGTCTGTATTTGTTGGATGTTAATAGATTTGATGTGCAGAGCATGTTGAAAGCACAGTCGCTGCTAGATATAATGCTGTTGCCACTGTTTGTGTTCCTGAACAAATCTACAAGTTGGTATATTAAGACCTATACATTCATTGTAATATTTTAAGACCTGTGAACGTAAAGTTGTTCATGCTAAATTTGTGGGCTCTTTTTATACAGGGATGAGCCATTAGAGTTATTTTTGCACTATTTTGTACTAACACACTGGACGGTGATTTAGCACCAGAAGTTTATGGTTATTGATAATATATATATATACATATACACACACTTGCCAGTTGGTTCATGAGATGCACCTTTGAGCTATTTCAGAAAACTGGTTGATCATTTGTTGATCTAATGCTTCACACATTTCCCTTCGTTAGAGAAAGTCAAGATTCACCTGGGAGCAATTTACCTATTCAGGACAGATTTAGAAAAAAAAAAGTCTAATGGAAATGTATAGAGATATGTTTGACATATTATGACAACTTGTTCAACCATTTTGCATGTAAAGACTTATGCAATGAACTAATGCCTAAATGTTGTGGGGGGTGAGACTATTCAACAGAGACCCATTATAATACATTTTGATCAACATGACATAAGCAATTGATAATGTAGGAAACAGCAGAGAATTGTACATAATCATTTGCATGATGAACCAAAGCATTTGCAAATTGTTCAAAGAAATGAGAAACTGCTTTTTTGATTTGCACAAGTGACACAATGATGTGAAGATTGAACAAGTAGTTTTGAGAATTTCAATTCTGATCTGAGAAATGTACCAAAGCGACAGAGAAAAACTGTAAAGGAACGGAACTGATTAGTGATGGAGAACAGGTGGGGAAGCAGACACAGGTGGGACACATCAGGGAATTAACCAAAGGAAACTAAACTAGAACTCAGACACTGGGGCGACATGACTATCAAAATAAAACAGGAAGTGCATGGGGAAACAGAGCACGAGACAGGGAAGACAAAACTAGACACCAGAAACACCCAAACCAGAAACACTCAAAACCCAGAACAGAAACCCAAAAACCAAGAAAGTCCAAAAAACAAAACCCTGGAGCCTCCAGGCTGAGACCATGACAAGGCCTTCTTTGAATGTTTTTAAATAGACTTGTCGCAGTTGTACGCAGAGTAAAGAAACCAGTGGATCAAAGTCCAGGGACCACATTCATCACATTTGTGAGCATTACACTAAAAAAATACTCTAAAGAGACAACAGCCAATAACATGAGCCATTTATCAAGCGATTCATTCTTACAGCAGAGTGTAGAAATAACCTTTAATATATATATATATATATATATATATATATATATATATATATATATATATATATATATATATATAGTGTGTGTTTATATATATAATGCAAGTGTGTTGCTCAAAGAGGAATGGCCAACCACATACAAAGATTTAACCTACTCAGAGACGCTCAGAGCCTCCTCTCCTCTGATTGGCTCACCGACCTGTTGTTACGAGATCTACAGAGAGAAGCCTGAGAAAGACTACAGTTAGATGGTTTTTGGGTCTTAAAACTACATATATACTACAGATTTCTTCTCTTTCAAATCCAGTTAGGAGTCACTTTGCATAAAATGCAACTGGTGACACAAGATATCGAGCGATGGACATTTAAAAGTAATGATTGCCTGCATTTTGTGAACTATTATACACTGCTGTGTCTGTATTCGTTGGATGTTAATAGATATGATGTGCAGAGCATGTTGAAAGCACAGTCGCTGCTAGATATAATGGTGTAGTGCCCTGTTGCCACTGTTTGTGTTCCTGAACAAATTTTACAAATTGGTATATTAAGACCTATACATTCATTGTAATATTTTAAGACCTGTGAATGTAAAGTTGAGTTATTAGAGTTATTTTTGCACTATTTTGTACTAACACACTGGACGGTGATTTAGCACCAGAAGTTCATGGTTATTGATAACAGTGAAGCTTTCTGAAGCAGACTAGATGAATCTGAAAAGAAGAGACAGCGTGTAGAGAGGAGGCCTCACGTAGTATTCATTTTATTTTTTTAAAAGCTGCATATACACCGGCACTTATTTCATTTGTTTTAAGTTTTTTTTTTTGATTCCTTATTTAATGAACACCATTTTTTCCTGTTCAGAATAAAGACACCAAAAGATATTTATGTGTCCTGTGCTGTTCAATTTTGCCAGGCTACACACAAATGTTTTTTTTATTTTAATGGCTCAACTCTTTCTATTTGTATATTTCTTTCACACTATCTTATTTCAAAATTTCAGTCCTGTTCGTTTTGCTTTTGTGGTTAGGAAAGTAGCATTTTTTGTCCATGTCTTATAAATATATATTATAAATAGCGATAGATGTATCCTCCGTATCGTCACCCACAGGTTTCTAAAGAGCAGCTTTGAAGCTCAGAGTGAGCTGCACCACCGTTGCCATCTTGACAGTGCCTGACTCCGCCCGTAGCTCCCAGCTAATCCAAAAATGGGGAGGGACAAGTGTGGATTTTTGTTGCAAGCATACGCTCACCCACCTGTCACTCAAAGCAGCTCGCCCTCAATTATGCAGAACTTTAAACTTTAATAAAATGTAAATAAGTGAGTTACATAAAAATTCAGCCCCCATACAGTTGTCATCAAGGGGGAAATTAGCTATAAAGACCAAAACCAACCATTTTTACTGCACACTGTAAACATGTTTATTTCTGCTGTAAAGTCGGATATTTTACCATGGGAGTCTATGGGGATTGACTCACTTTTGGAGCCTGACTCAAGTGGCCATTCAAAGAACTGCAGTTTTTAGTACTTCAGTGTTGGCTTCATATTTCTGCCTCGGAAGTTGCCGCTTGGTTAAAAATAAAGTTGGGTTATAACAAAAAAAAAAGTCTAATGTAAGTGCAGTCGGATTTTCTCCACACCACAGTTGTCTGAATTCTCCTTCACATCTTCACTCGGCCTTTTGACATTTTCCATCGAGGTTAAAGAAAAGTGGTTACAAAAGCGGATTATTTGACCCAACTTCCTGTTTTTTTTAGATTACCAGAATTCACCTGTCCCTTTCTTTAGCCAGCTCACCTGATAACCTGTACAATGCTAAGTTTGCGACATGATATTTCCTGCCTTAATGTAATATAAAATATTCAATAAAACATGTTTTACATATTAAAGGTGAACTCAGGGTGTACTGTATGTTGCAAACTTAACTCACAAGTTTGTTAGCTCTGAACCCAAACAAAGACAGGTTGAAACAGCCATGTACGGGTCATGTACTATTCTTGCAATGTCTTATCTTTCTGATACTTTCAACAACACAGGGTTCAACCACTACACGTTGTTTTTCTTTTACAAGAGGTAATAAAACTAAAAACAAAAAAATAGGGCATGCTGATCTTAGGGCACAGATCCAGCGGTACACGTTGCAATATGTTTAGAGTTTTGTGCAGGCTGTGATCATTCTCAGCATCTTGCATTATTCAGCTCCACGAACAGGTTTCTCCTTCCCTGATATCCTTTGAACAAGCAGCATTGTGTTTACATCAGACTCAGATGAATGTTTGAAGTGCCTTATAGCACCATCAAACCAAGTCGCCTAATCTTTTATTCAGGCTCTGTGTTTGGGCTCTATTGGTTGAGGTCTTTATAATAAAGATCCATCTTTGATGAGAGCAATACCATAACAGAGTCAGAATGTGCTTAAGTCTGTATGCTGAACTGCTCATAATAAATCCCCCTCACAATACACCAATAAAATAGAATACATTTATATGCAAATTGGGAAGCTGGTGATACCATGTTGCCAGCAGGTATTAGGAAATAAGAACATCTTAATGAAATACCTTCTGCTTTCTGGCCACAGTATTATATAAAGCTGCTCACTATTCAGCACAAAGAGGGTCAATTTTAGTTTTAATGTTGCTTGCTCACCTTTGACAAATTTGTTTAAAGGAGCATATGAAGTCTGCTGTTTTTTCCTGTAGCGGCAGGGAGGTGGAGAGGGCAGCAGTGGAGGCTCCAGCAGGATTTGATGTGATGCCAGCGGGGGCACAGAGGAGAGTTTTAAACTGCAGAAACTACAACTGAGAGCATGATACTCTTACTGCAAACTTAACAGATGGTGCTACGTTACTTCCCAACCCTACTGTCTCCTAAAAATACATTCATGTTCCCTCCCTAAAGCGCTTTGACTTTATTACACTTAATATTTACTTAATATGATTAAATGAAATGTATTTACTTCATATTGTAATTCTATTTCCCCATTCTGTATTATCTCAACCATAGACTGTAAACAAAGATGGACGTAGCCTCCGTGACGTCAGTGTGTGTGGTTTAGAAGCTCAGAATGAGCTGCTCCTCCGTCGCTATCTTGGCAGTGTCTGACTCCGCCCCTAGCCCCCAGCTAATCCAAAAATGTAGACTAATGTAGACCAAGTCTTAGATGTATGTTGGTTTGTGGAAACCATACGTTCACCCACCTTTCACTGCACACAGCACACCCTCAATTATGCAGAACTTTAAGCCTTAATAAAATGTAAACAGGTGAGCGATCATGGGAGTCTATGGGGATTGACTCACTGTTGGAGCCAGACTCAAGTGGCCATTAGAGGAACTGCAGTTTTTGGTACTTCAGTGTTGGCTTCATTTTTTTAGCCCTGGAGTTTGCGGTTGGATATGTACAAGGCAAGGCAAATTTATTTGTATAGCATTATCATGTACACAGGTCATTCAATGTGCTTAAGAGAAATAAAAGAAGCCTAAAAATAGAAGTAAAAAACATGATAAGAAAACGGTATAAAAGAGTACAAAAACACAACTATAAAATAGATAATATCTCATTAAAGGTGTAATGTGTAAGATCGTGCTACTTGCTCCACTGCTGGGATAAAGATCGCTTTCTAGGAGCTTCAGCCATCTCTGCGTTTCTGTGTTGTTAGTCGGAAGCTTCTTTTCTTTTTAGTCAGGATCTGTAGCGTAACTTCAAGCTCTGGAGGAAGCGGTTCTTTGTGGGACTGAGGGCAGACTAGACTCTACACTGACTCTACACTGACTCACACAGCATCTAGTGTAGGTATTAGGTATTACAACACGGTATGGGACGCAGCTAGTTGGTTAGCATGCTCATTTCAGTGGATATCTCTGAAATACAATAGATGGAGGTCTTTTTCACTGTGGCTCCTTCACATACTATTGATGGTGTTAGTTCATTTTTTGAACATTTTCAACAAAAATTCTGGCCAGGTCTTACACACTACACCTTTAAAGTGCAAGATTAAAAGATTAAATGAAGGCAGAGGAGAATAGAGAAGTTTTTAGCGTCTTTTAAAAGCCAGTTAGGGTTGGGGCAGATTTGATCGCCACTGGTTCCAGCAGCCTAATGGCTGAAAGCCATTTTCACCCTGTTTAGTTTTGTTTAATAACTAGTAAAGGCAACAATTTATTTGATT
This sequence comes from Seriola aureovittata, assembly GCF_021018895.1. Taxonomy (NCBI): domain Eukaryota; kingdom Metazoa; phylum Chordata; class Actinopteri; order Carangiformes; family Carangidae; genus Seriola; species Seriola aureovittata. The sequence goes on along the minus strand of NC_079368.1, from coordinate 3,609,494 downwards.
TAAAAAAAAAAAGCTCCACCTGCTGGCAGCACAAAAAATGTCTTTCGTGACCCTGAGTAAGTGAAACATGAATATAAATCTTGATTATACTTAGTGCATGAGATAAAGATCTTCAACTTCTGCTGTTATTTAAATTCAGCAGCGCCGGCTGATGTCAAATTCTACAATTTAACATCAGTGTCCTGATAGAATAGTTATAAAATGGTGTTTTTCATTGTGCTCGTGTTGAGAGGCCGCTATATGATGAGATCCCCACAGTCACAATGTCCACAACAAACATGTCCAAAGCCTTTGGTGATGACAGCGATGGCACACATTTGTCAGCTGGAGGTGGCTGCCTGTGGAACCACTGCAGTTTGATTGGCTTTTTGCCAAGTATTTGCTTGTTTAGTCGGCAGATGTTGGTGCTTCTTTTAAAGAAGAGAGCAACTGCTGTCACCATTAACAAAGTGGATCATCGTCTACAGCACAAATCTGAAAGTCTGGCTTTTGAAGAAAAACATAAGATTAAATACGTCTGTGCCACCAGCAGCTGGATATTGTTTTAATAGCCAGCCTCAAGTGGCCATTAGAGGAACTATAGTTTCTGGTACTTTTGTGTTTTCAGCCTCGGAGGTTTTGCCACTTGACTCAACACAAACAATTAAGTAATCTCTTCATATATTGCCATGTTATGGGTTTTACTTTGCGTGGATACATTTCATAATCAAATGAAAAACTTATGTTAAATAAGTTATTTATCCTTTTGTGTTTAAGAACATGAATTTCCCATGTCACATTAAGATAAAATTACAACACCGAAAACAACATGTCAGTGTTGTCCAACAGACACAGACCTTTCAAAACCAAATTCAAAGCACAGTCATTAGTTTTCATGAGGAGGTGCAAAATGTGTACCAAAATGAAAAACAATCATAAATCAGTCACAGCTTTGGGGCAGACAGCCTGTCACACTACAACAGTTTTCTGTGGGCCAGCTGACTAGAGTTACATGTGATTGACTGAATTGTGCTGCAAGGGGCTGCACAGACACTTACAATGACTTCAGCAAGTATTCAAACCTTCACTTTTAACACAGTTTTACTGTGTTGTAGATTTACTTTAACTGTACATTGATGAAATTTCTATTTATGCTCATCAATCTGCATATAATAACCGATAAAGACAAATTGAAAACATTGTTTTAGAAATTTTTGCTAATTAATTAAAAATGGAAATCTGAAATCCCTTATTTAAAAAATGTATTCAGACACTTAATTTTGTGCTTTGCAGAAGCCCCTTTGGCAGCAATTACACTTTATTGGGCACCTGGATTTGAGCAGTTTCTTTCTGATGGATCCTCTCAAGTTCCATCAGACTGGGTGGGAAGTGTTTGGGAACCATCTTTAGGTCTCTCCATAGATGTTATGTGGTTTAAGTGTGGGCTTTGGCAGGACTGTCGTGGAGAAAGGTAGCTGTGTGAATTTTGTTTTAAGATTTAAGACTTAATGGTCCCATATAGTATAAAGGTAGATGTCCGTGTGTGGTTTGATTATAAAGCAGGTCTAGGTTCTATATTAATACTTTCCAACGTATCAAAGCCTCAGTCCACAGCGAAATGCACACAGCCTGTATTCAGAGACTGAGCCTTAAAGGAATAGTTCAGGTTATTTTGATGTGGGGTTGTGTGAGGTGCTCATGAATAGTCGTTACTTTACCCACAATGATTATGTTCAGTGCGCTCCCAGTTACTAAAGCCAACCGAGAGCAGCCGGTTTTAGAGACTTTTAAAAAGGCCGACCGAAACAATCCAATATCTGTTTAAATGTAGAATATTCATGTAGAATATTTTCAGCGGTTTATCTTCCTGTGAAAACAGAATTTTCCTTTGGCACTAAATTTTTCAACCGCTGAACTATCATATTCCTACACACAAGCGCACCTACGGAGTGCACTGTGTTACAGCGCTTTCTGATTTAGCCAGCTGACCTGCGGCTGAGGCATAATACAGTGCGCTCCATAGGCTTGTGTGTAGGAATACTGCAGGTCAGTTGTTGAAAAATGTAGTGCCAAAGGAAAGTGCTGTTTTCATGGGAAGATAACCCTCTGAAAATATTCTACATGACAGTGGCGCCGGCAGCTGTAATCCTGTACGCACTGATTTTTTTTTTTTTTTATGATTTTGTTTGTTTCATAACATCAACAACAAAACATCTTGAAAATGGAATGGTTTTTGGCTGCATCCACTCACTAACGTTATGGATCTGGACTGAAGAGGAGAGCAGGTGATAAAGGAGGAGTTTGGTTCTTTGATGCTCAGTGTTGACACTGCAGATGTGGAGCACTGATGAACATCTGTCATGATATTGGAATTGATGTGGAGGCCGTTCTGCAAGAGTTTGATGTAACGTTCAGATGCCGAATGAACTTAAAATAGATCAGAATACTATTTAATTTTATTGTCTCTTGTGGTTTTTTGATTGTTTATTGTAGCAGCTTGGTTTGGTCTTGATGTTGTCTGTTGTTATCACTGTCTCTAGTAGTTAGGAAACTGTTCTCATGATGATGCTTAATAAAGGAATCTGTTGCTTAATGTCAGATTTTACTGCACTTATAATATATAATAGTTTATTGTAGTCTGTTATTTAACTGCTGTTGTTTTTCAGGCCTGTTGGTTGGTCTTTGAAATGCATGTGGTGCTAATCAGAGTTTTATGGGGGTGTCATGTCATAACTTTAGTGGTAAAATACAAATACATCAATCTCTCTCTCTCTCTCTCTCTCTCACTTGCTTGATGGGTAGACATATGTGCTTGTGTGGGGAAACATAAAAGGCAGCAGATAGGCGGTTTTGTGCGTTCTATGAAATATAGTCCTGCCGGCGCCACTGCTACATGAAGCGTACATTCAAACAGGTATTGGATTGTTTTGGGGGGCGTTTTTAAAAGTCTCTAAAACATGTTTTTTGGGTGCCTCGGTGGCTCACCTGGTAGAGCGTTTCACATATAGGCTTAGTCCTAACTGCAGCAGCCATGGGTTTCAGTCCGACCCGTGGCCCTTTGCTGCATGTCATCCCCTCTCTCTCTCCCTGAATTTCCTCTCTGTCTCTCAACACTTCAAATAAAACACAGGAAAAGTGTAAAATACGGACCTTTAAGTGACTGTGAACATGTCCTTTAATGTAGCTTTTACTAAAGCCATATTCTTTGCAAGCTAGAAGCCTAAAACTACATTAACAAGATTTGGGACAAAACACAGATCCTCATCTCTCTTGTTAAAGTCCACTGCTTTGCACTCTAACTCGACTCTAAGATCTCTTGATCTTATATCCAGTAACAATTATCACATTTCACACTTTCACTGAACATATCCAATATTCGTCTGAAAAGTACCATATAATTAGGTTCTATGAAAGACAAATAATCTTCTAATTCAAGAAAAATGACTCACTTGTCAATAGACAGGGGAAAGATGACATCACCCAGTCGTGCAGCACTGACAGTCTGGCTTTCACTTGAGGACATAGTACGGCTCATCTGCAGACACCTGAATGTTGAAAGATAAGTAATGAGCATATGAAGGAAATATCAACCAGTTGCAGACAAGGTGCCAAATCCAACACATTTTTTTACTTATCAGGCTAATCAACCTATCTGGAGCAAGGCTGCGGCTCTATATCACCAACCATCTGCTGATGCGATGTCTGTGCCATTACCGTCTCTTCCACCCACGTCTCAGCAGACATGCCACCCATCAATCACAATCTGTTACTCTCACTCACTCTGTCATGATCAGGGCCTTCTGCACCAGGCTAATTATTAATGAGGGAGACATGCAATGGGATATGTGGCTGGACAAAGAGATGGCATCTGCTCATCTGCTGCCTTGTGCCACATTTAGGTTGAAGGGGAAGAATGCTTGAAAATAACAGTCACATGTCGATGTGCAGCTGGCTGCAAAATGTTTTTGACTATGCAACTGCTTTTTCACGGGGTAAACACTACAGGAAAGAAAACTCAGTTTATATAATCCTTTCAGTTCATTAAAACTCGGGTCTTATTTTCATATTTTTTGCATCTTTCCCCCCATTTAGCATCAAATTGTACTGTCCAATTAAACACATGAGATCTGGATCAGCAGGACCGCATCTGGAGGTGGGGTGTAAATGCAATCTTTACAGCATGACAGCATTCTTGATAAGTTTAAAGGTCATCTGACTCTGCCTGGCTACAAGTAGCCACAGCTATTAAGTCTTAAAAAGTTAATGGCACCCATTGTTAGGTGAATGTAACAGTTTGTGAACACAGATTGTGTAAAGTGTATGAATGTGGTGTGTTGTTGCTCAGGCTCTGTGGGCTTTATTTCTAGATCCTCTTTCCTTGTGCTATTGGTCGGTGCATCTGGGGACCAATCATACACATGAGGGTTTAACTGAGGAGCTGCACTTCTGGCTGTCCAGCCACTTTGTGCTGCCTGCTTACACCCTGAGTGTGTGCGTGAAGAGCTATTTTTATCAATGTCTAATCCATGGCTCTGTGATAACCTTGTGTCTGTCATGGTTTGCTATGGCAGACACAGTTTTGTTTTGGACTTTCGCACTTCCTGTTTTATTTTGTAATTGGTTTCCTTGTGTGTCAGTGTTTTTGCTTCCTGTCTTGGTCCTGTGTCTGTGGTGATTGGCTGCCCCGCCCTAATGTGTTTCACCTGTGTTCAATCACCCTTGCCTCCCTTGTCTATATAGTCCTTGCGCTCCCCTTTGTCTGTGTTTGTTCGTCTGTTTAGTTCAGGGTTTGTTCACGTCGTCTGTTCATGTCTGTATTTTGTTAAATAAACCTGCCTGCACCGTCCCCCAATGTGCTGGCTGCATTTGGGTCCTACTTATCTCACTCCTTGACAATGTCAGGTTAATGTCAAAAGTTGTGACATTTGGTGATTCAAATTCAGTTATTCTTCCTAATTACAGTAGTGATTATCATTTACGGAAACTAACAAAATAATAAAAAATCATGCCGGCGAAAGTCAGGAGAAAGCAACATTTGGTACCATTTGTTATTACATTGAATATAACTGTGTCACAGATAAGAGCGAGATCTTTGTAGTGGAAGGTGATAAAATCAAATACTTTATGCTCTTATGAATGCTCACTGTTATTATCCTTAATTCTAGTAATAGATTTATTTGAGGACCTGTTAATCATTAGACTGGATACATACCGCTCTGATCTATTAGCGCATCCTTATACCTTATGTTTTTGTTTTAACAGCACTTTTTCTGAGTGTATTCAGAGTAGTTCTTGGTTCTTATGGTTTTATCCCAATTAGCTTTGTACCCATTACACTTGTCTTAATATTCTTCCTGTAACCTGTACTTCAAGGTATCTCTGTTCCTTCAACTTTTTTTTCTTTTTAGTTGAACATTCTCACATAATTATGCTCCATAAAAAGAAGCATAAGTTGTTTCCAATAACTTTGAGGGATCTGTACATTCACTATCATCCTCCTCGACAAACATCAGTAATTCGCAATGGATCATATATTATCGACCTATTGCATTTCAGTTAAATATTTTTGAATTGTTATTGGGAATGAACGATAAGCTGTGGCTCATTGGTTGTCCACTAATTAGAATGTCATTGGTTTGATCCCCGGCTCCTCCAGGCCGCATGTCAAAGTATTCCTGGGCAAGATACTGAGCCCCACATCGCCCCTGCTGGCTGTTCCATCAGTGTATGAGTGTGTTGTATGAATGTGAGTGAATGGGTGGATGTGGAAAGTAGAGAGAGTGATCAGTAAAGCGCTATAAAAGTTGGGTCCATTTACCATAACAAAGATTAAAATACAGGAGCATGGTCTGATATATGAAAAGAACCAATGTAACTTTTCTCAACTAGTTCAACAGTTGAGATTCGCTGAACACAGGAAACCAAACAAAATGAACCTTTGATTGAGTGTAGCACATTCCAAATGGAGTGTACTTATAGTAGCGCTTTTGATTCACCCCTTACCTTTGACCACCACATCAAAAAATTTGTCCAGCCCTGCTTCCTCCAATTAAGATCCAGCTCCAAAATCAAACCCATCATTTCGAACTTCACTCAAAGCGCTTCACACTAAATGCCACATTAACCCATTCATACACATTCATACATCCCATTCACACTCACACATACCGAGAGCACAGCCAAGGACATTTCCACACACAGAACATGGTGCAAAATAAAAACCCAGTCTTCGGGTCTTTTCAGAGAGAGTGAGAGCGTTCCGCTTAGTTGTTCTACTAATGCAGATGCATGTGCACGTCACCTTGCAGATGGACATGTGTCCAATATGGGTCAATAACCACTCACCACTACAGCAAAAGCTTTTATTTTCCAATACAGAGACCAACAGAAACTAAACTCTCTGCATTTAAAGTCGTGAAGCTGCCGTTATAATAGCAGAGTAGAATAGCCAATGTAACTATTATCAATAATACCAATAGAAGAGTTTGTGGCGGTGAAGGTTTCTGGGTCATGCGTTATAAATGATCAAAAGCTCAGCTGTATCTGGCTGATGATTTGTATAAATAAAGGGAGGCAGCCATTGTCCTGATGACTGAGGGAGGTTTGGAGGTTGGTCATACAACAGGCATTCAAATTAAAATACAAAAGACAAATCTAAATCTGAGCTACATACTGTATACAAGAAAAACAGAATAACACACTTACATGATAATGCGATACTGCGTTATCACATACATAAGTCTTACATGTAAAACTGGAGCATAGCATTTCAGACAGACATCAGCTCTTCCATTCATGCTTCAAAATCACTGGCTCAGGCACAGCTGTGTGACCACCAGCTGATGAGTAACATCCAGGCATATGTCATATTCATGCAAATGTACGGTGTGGCCCTTTATAATCTGAAACGTGTCACAATTACTCCGCTGTTTTCTGCTCCCTCCGTCACCACCAACCCCATCATTATGAGATAAGGTTTTCGTATTGTTGGTTTAACTAAAATTTTATGTTCGTGTATGTTTATTGAAGGGTGGTGGGGGGGGGGGGGGGGCAAAACTGCTATAGAAATGGTCTTAGGTAAGATTCTACATTGAGCCCAGAGGAGCTTTAACAGAATCCAGTGCGCATGGAAATAACAACCAGAGCTCTGACCAGTTATAGTTATAATAATCCTTAAAAATGTAAAATAATTGGGCCTCCTGATACCTCATACTTTTCTATCATCAAACAAGTAAAGTCAAGAATATATTCATAAAACATAAAGCGTTTGATTTTTCAGTACAACATGAATCCAGATCATTTACAGTATGTTGAAATTGCTTCTCAGGGGTAAAATGGTATTTATCCAATCATGGCTTCAAATGAGTGTGAACATAAGTACCAGTATGAAAGGAACGCAGCATATGTTACCTTTACATGAATAATAAGACTAGTCTCCCATACACAGATGGGGCTCTTTAATCTGGATGGCGCATTGGAGTCGGTTCTCACTTATTTCACTTATTTCAAGCTACTGCACATGTGCAAAGCCTCCACACATCAAAGTCTAAATAACACAACTGTAACTGGAGCTGGATCTGAACCTTAGATGTCACTTTTTCCTAAATAAGTTGAGGGGTTTTGAAGCATGCAAACACAAAAGAATTGCCTTGGAAGCTGAGCTCGCCCGCCCCCCCCCCCCGCTGAGCTCAGCATGTAGTGTTTCTCTCCTTTCACCTTCCCGAACACATGCTGAGAAAGCTGGAGGCGGACACTCAGACATACATGAATTCTTTGTCTGTACAGCATCTGTTTCTGTGTTTTGTGACTAGCTGGCTGACACTCTCATATTTGCCTTTTTATTGCTGCTAAACAGCATGGCGACTTGCTGGAGTCGCCCTCTCTGCACTGCGCTGCCTCCGTGGCTTTTCATGTATTACAGTCATGCTGAGGCAGGCTGGATTGTCCTTATGATGTCCCTATACAAACAAACTGTCAAACACCTCCCTCTTGTGTATCTGCACTTTGCATGTGGCAAGGGGAAGGTAACCAGCGGGCTCCACCGGCAGAGGCCAGGAGAAAGTAAAGGTATGAGCTATGAAATATTCATGACTGTATATCCAGAGCAAAGCCGTCAGCAGAGCCCTTCACAGCCTGTTATACTCTGGTGTGAGGAGCATTCACTGGTCTCTGGGAATCTCATGACACACACCGGTGGATCCCTGTAAACCAGCTTGTTCCTCTGATTTTAAATGAGTCTATTGTCTGGCTGAAATTACATCACAGAAAATATAGTTTAGAAGTGTATTGCATTTCACTGTTGTGCAGCAGAGGGCAGCAGCAGTTTTCATGAGGAGATACTTTTTACGTTTCTGCGTCAGCGACAGCCAGAGCCCAAGGCATATTGTTTTCGGGTTGTCTGTCCCATTCTCGAGGACACGATATCTCAGCAACGCCTCGACAGAACTTCTTCAACATTCACTTGAACCCAAGAATGAACTAGAAAGATTTTGGTGGTCAAAGGTCAAAGGTTAAGGTCACGGTGAGCTCACAAAATAGGGTTTGGCCTTGTGAACGCAATATCTCTGTAAACTTCTTGAGGAAATTTCTTCAGATTTGGTAAAAACGTTCACCTGGACTCAAGGGCAAACTGATAATGAACTGTCATTTGATTTTGATGGTCAAAGGTCAAAGGTCAACAGATTATAGCCATGACTTCACACAACAATTAAAAATTAAAAAAAAAATTTTTTTTTAATTTCTTACAAATGGTTAACATTTTATATGACTCTGGATAATCAGGGATGTAACCTGGAACTAGTCTGAGTGGCGGAGGCATACAACAATGAGGCGGTAATTTTACCTCATCGCCCATCGTACTGGGAGTTTTTCCCGGTGGAAAATTGGGCTGATTAAAAAAACTGCAGCCGAAAATCGATTGGTATGTGCTTTGATTCGCTGGCCCAGATCTTAGAGACTAACCAAAATTCAGATCTTTTTTTTGAGTTTTAATGAACTACTAAGATTATAAATCTGGGCCCTGTTTTTCTCAATCTGCTGTAGCTACTGTCTAGTTGACATTAGCCTGTTACTACAACGACTGTTAATACAACTAGTTCCAGGGGCAGATTTAGTGATTTTGGGGCCCAAGGCAAAACCTATCTTGCTCTATTTTCACCATTTCTCTAAATGGGAATGTCTCAAAAATTTGTCCTCTCGGGAAAACCATTACACAGCAAAAGTACGGTCTGTACAGCCACCAGGCTTGTACGTAAAATATAATTTATTTGTGGTAATAAAGGGTTCAGGTGAGGTGATAACTTTACGTGAGTAGAGCTAGATAGGTGTTTCTCACAAAATGAGCCATTAAAATACTTGCATAATATTATGAAGTATTCTGGAATAAATGTCTCTGAAGACCGAGAGCCCCAATCAAATGCTTTGTCTGGAGAGTGGGCTGACCAGTGACAAATTCCCAGGCCGTTTCTTTTTGCCCCAGCCTGCCCCTGGCTCTGTCCGTGCCAAAATTAAAAACAACCAACCGTCCACGCAGCCTAGTGGACCAGCTGCAGACCAGCTCTGGGATGGATGGATGGTATGAGCATTCCCATTATCAAGATGTCTGCATGATTACAAAGTTGGTCATGCAAGGATTAAAATACTGTTCACTGATAATGTAACACCATTACCATTAAATGTGGGTTTAATTACAATGACAACTGTCTTTGGCTGAGATGGGGCATCTACATTTGTTTGGTTTTAATGCACTGTCATATTATTATGTGCCAAGTCGAGTATATCGGAGCTTTAAGAGAAATTTCCTGTCGTAATTATGACTTGGAAGTTGACGAGAACGAAATGTGTAATTACAATAACTCCGGAATGACATGGAAATGTCATTAGTGTCACTGATGGGAAGCCATGATAGACAGCCTCTCACTTTGAAACAGCTTCCTGTGGGCTATCACATTTGGAGGGACCCTGTTATTGATTATGCATTTAGTAACCTCCACCAAGGAGGCCATTGTTCTGTTGCCTGAATCCTGAAGCTTGAATTACACAGGTGGTTGTTTTTTATTTTGGTATGGTTAATATATCTCCTTCTCTCAAAAGAAAAAGCCCCCCTGCACCTCCTCATGAAAACTAATGACAGTACTTTTCTAGTATTGACAGGTCTATGTTTCTGTCTGCTTAACAACACTGAAACGCAATACACTTCCACACTTTTTCTTTTTTTTTTTCTGTGTTGTGGTTTGATTTCAGTCTAGCATGGAAAATTCATGTCACAACATATTCCAATATAAATTTGAAATAATTCAATTAAATAAATCATTAAATTGGATAAAAAAGAGAGTATATGATTGATTCATCCTGAGTGTAGAGTTGCTGCAGTTTGGTGAAGGCACTTCCTGAGAGTTGTGGGGTTGAGAGTCCACAGATGCACTTGCTGACAGATGGTGGTTAAACAGATTGTGGTATGTGTGCCCTCTCCGCAAGGGGCCAAGGTAAAAACAAACAATACCCAAAAGAATGATGGAAAACATTTGCCTGCAGGCATTTCTTTGGGTTTTTGCAGATGCTCTACTATGATTCCACATTTTTACATGGAGATTATATTGTGTTATAGATAGTATATAAAAGAGATAAGCCCCCCTCCTGATCACCAGGTGGTCTTATGAAAGTGACCCTTAAAATAAATACTAGGAAGTGCCAAATACATTCCACCAACATCGAATAACCATCTAAGGAATACAGTAAAGATCAAATCAATAGCAATAAGCAAAGGTATTCAAATTATGAAGACAACTTTTTTTTATATCATTGTTATATATCACTTTAAACACCAAATATGGATCTATATCATTAGAAAAGTTTATTGAGAATATTTTTTACTCAATGAAAATAAAGTGTTTGCCTTGGAATAGCCTGGCAGGACAGGTCACTTTAATTAAAAAAGCCAATCAGCTTGAGAAAACACAAATTTTCTTACATATGATAACACAGCTACAAATGTGCTCCACTGTTCGCTGTCGTTTCCAATAATGGGTCCAATCATGTTTTTCCTCTTTTGTTATTTGTATTAATATCAACTTATTTTGTAATTCCTTTGAAATAATTACTGTTGATTGCTACAGATCCCTGTGTACATAATTATACCCAGAAAAACAGAGTAGACCACCGTGACAACTTCATTAGAAATGAAATATAATCAGAATAAAAACAAAAAAGCATATAAGTAATGTTTATTTTCTCTTTAGACGAACCTGGTTCCACAACTCTGACTTTTTTCACATACTGTAGGTCTCATGTGGAACTTACTGATGGCTGTTTCCCATGTTGGAAAATGACAAACAAACAAAAGGAGGGATTAAGTCTTTCCACTGACATGGACAGCAACTGACTTCCCTCCAGCCATAGAGACACATATTCCATTCATACCACCATTGAGTTAAAGAGTTAAAGAAGAGAAAAATAGGAAGGCAAAAAGAGAAAATGTTGATCTTAATTTGCGACTGCTTGATAACACAAGGAGAACAGGGCAAGGATTGCAATGCCATCTGGCTCTTTGTATGTTTGGAAGAATAATCGTATAAATGTGGATAAAGCTGGATCTTCTTACACAACCTCTCTTCAAAACAAGAATCCATATGGAGCATTTGCAGTTGCTTCTCTTGCTATGCGTACAATCCCTGTGGTCACAAGTTATGGTCAACTGCAAGTGTCCTCACGGACACTACACCACACACGCACGCACACATGTCTACAAGAACCTTTAGACAGAATTTCAAAAGACAGTACTGTAAAGTTGTAGCAGTGTTGGAGAGTCTTCAAGTCTCTGGAGAGGTTGGTATGAATGCATGAATAACACACTGCACTTTGATGGGCTTCCCTCCACATCTGCATGACATTCACCATGTCCACACTGAAACACACACTCCTTCCTGTCCCAGCTGTCACTGCCCACCCCCAAGAGGTAACTGCACTGACAAATCATTACCATTCTCTCTTATGAAACGGCCACCAAACCCCTGGAAGCCAACAGTTCAGAGCCCTTTCATTGAAATAAAGTGAAATCAAATGAAAGGAGAACAATAAAGATGGATTTTCACTGAAATTCTGAAAATGATTTTGGATATAAATTCTCCGTAAAGGGCCTGAAGGTGAGCTGCAAGTTGCAGGGCCAGTATTTCCTACATTGCCCTGTCTCAACAAAACAACAAAAAAAATATTTGACATACATGATATGGCCAAAGAAAAACTTCTGTGTTGTTTTCCAGAACTAATTAAGTCTCACAATCACATAACATTACTAAATAAAGAATAGCATTTGGATCACAGCCTTATTCCACAATATGTTATGTGGGTCGCTGCGTATGTCGAGATGAGGATGATATTTCTGCATCATCAGCAAACTATTACTGTTGGGTGAGTAAACAGTTTGACAGACTGCCCCCCCCCCCCCCCCTGAAAGCTGCACATGGTGTAAGTCTCTGCAGGCAGCAGGGTGAACGAAAACAGTTGAAATGGGATAATTGCAGTGATACTGATGCTGAGGACTTGAGGTGAACTTCGAAGCGATCATATCATCTCATTAGGGGTAAATTCAGGCCACCAAGAGAAACAAGAAAGACTGAACTTGCTAGCAGTGTTAATGGTTCATTATGATAATGTGGCTAGTACATGCTAATGTTATAATAGTTAGTTTGCTGAGAAATGAGGCAGCACTGATATTAGTTAGAGAAACAGCCACAGAGAGCGAATCAGCTGCAGGTTCATCGTCAGCATCGCCTCGTGTTACTGAGGAGACAAGCTCCGAGAGAAGTCACTAAAAGTAATTTTAAGTAATTTGCAGCAATTTACACATTTACATTTACACACTAACTCATTTACAAAAGTTGCTCAACAAAACCTCAACAAAATATGTAATTTGGCCCTTTTGCATACAAATGAAGCTGGGTGTTCAATCAGGAATACTATCTGTATGTCTCTTCCATTCACAATTCTCTCTCTCTCCCTCTCACCCACTTCTTGTAATCAGCTGATGTTAGGTATTTCCGCTAACCAATCGCATTTTGCCACGATCTCAACCAGCCAATCATGTTGTCAAACTTTAAAATCTGTTCTCCTCTCTCCTGCTGCCAGCTGTCAGTTCAGTGCTTATCGCTGCGACTCTCCTGCACACCATCTACCTCCATTCTTCATATCCAGTGCCAGGTCGAGCTCATCAGAGTTCACATCACATCCAGATCTCCAGCATCCTCTTCTTCCATCCCCACCACTACCACAAGTGTCTACACCCCGAGGGTGGGTTCCACAGCCTCACCCCCTTTACAAATATGACGTTCTGATGGGGTCTAATCGCTAAAGACTCTCACATCTCTCACTTGTCCTCGTGTCTTGCACATGGCAATAAAAGTTTGTATGAACTATAAATGTCTATCCACACTTACCCAAACTCTAACATAAGCCTAATTCTAAATCTTAACCTTCAAACAGTTGTAGAAGTGGGGACCAGACAAAATGTCCACAGTAGCTGTGTTTCCATTAACTTACTTAATGCGCAATTTGAAATTGTGAACTTAAAAGCGAGAAATGGAAACATCGTGAGTTTAGAAAATACTCTCTCAAATATCGCAAAAAAAAATGACACTCGCATGAGCGTGGTTTTTCAGATTATTTGACAAAGTAATATTTTGTAAAATTGAAATAGGAACATAGAAACATTTTTCGTGGCTCCTGCCGTATCAGGCCCCAAGGAGCCAGCTCCAACTGAGAGGCAGCTGCTGGAAGTCCATTGACACGTTCTATTGGAATTATATTACAAGAGGAAAAAGCCCTAGTTTTATTCATAACTCAATTGAAACACAGACCAGTCACATTTGTGTTCTGTCAACTTTCCTAAAAAGTCAACCCGACCAACGGAAACCCGACCAGTGACAGTACCATGGCTTAAAACTAAATTTGGACGTATGAATTTTGCTTCAGGTTTCTCAAATTTTTATTACACTACTACTGTGTTGCATTTGGATTGGGCTGCCACTTTGTTTTTGCTGACCTGCGACTTTTCACCTTGCTGCAGGAATGTACGGGAGTCCTCCGGGGCTCTGTGACATCACTGATGGGGGTGTGGCTATAGCTACAACAAAGCAGCCAAAGCCATATCTTAATTCTACACTGTAAACCAACTTGTGCAGTGACACCCTTCCACTACATTCAAGCTAATGCTACATTTGAACTTGCACACAGTTCGGTACAATACGCTGCAGGGCCGGATTAGTGTTGCATTTGCATTATTAGAAGTGTCAGTGATGTTTTTCTCATTTCTGACAGAATACAAAAGTTGTGGTTTCCCTTCGGCTCTTACATGACTAAGGGCTGCGGGTGTGCAGTGATAACATATGCGTTTCTTCCATGGATTGGTGATGAGTCAAAAAGTCTCCTCCCATCTCTATCCTCCTTATCCGTGGGCACACAGATGTATATTGTATCGCAGCTAATGAGTTCTCACAGATCACCACTGAAGGTGCCCTCACCTCTTGTTCCTGTAGTTTTCAACCAGAATTAACTGACATTAAGAGAGCTAATTCTTAGACACTTCAGCCCTCAATTTCAAACTAGCCCAAATCCTCTTAGTAGATTACGTGCCATCAATCAGCACACACAAAAGAGAGTGAGGGAGTAAACTCAATATCCATGACTAAGCTTATTTGCCCTGGTGGTGATCTGACAGCTACCACCAGAGAGGGGATGTTGAGATGCACTTTGCCACCACATTACATCTCATCCACAACAGCATACAGGGCTAATGAAACAGGATATGGAGAGTTCCCCTCAAACAGCCGTGGCTTTGACAATTGCCATATGGGACCTTTAAAAAGCTGCATCTAAAATAGTCCAGAGGGGCTGTCATTTCTCTTCAGTTTCATTTTCAGTGTCACAGAGGCAACCCATAGCCAATTAGTTCAGCAGTCATCGGTGGAAAAGGAGAGGAGCTGCGGTCAGTGCTGGTCCTCAGATGGCTGACCTTGGGAGCAGCAGACCCTCCCGTCATGCATCTGGGTCCATAGAGGCAGTGGAGCTTAAAGGCATTCTTCCTTCTGCACCTCCTGCCCCAAATTAGATAGGAGTCACAAGATTGCACAAAAACCTGAAATATGGATCATTTCTGCCCCCTACTGGCAGGGAGAGGATGTTCAACCCCTCCCTTTAACATCTTTCTGGAGACCAACAGTAGGTGATGATCAAATGGTGCACCGGTGGTAAGAGATAGGACTCTGGAGATGGCAGAGTCACGCAGAGGCCTGCCTCACAGCAGCAGTGTGACAAGTCATGTCTAAGTGGAGTGTGCAGAAAACCCCGTGAACACGCACTTTGTGTGATCTGAACTTTCCATTACACAAGGACAAACTGACTCGACAAAGTCGCTGGAAGAATCGGCAGAAGTTGGAAGAATAAATGCTCGTGAAACTGTTCTTGACTTTCAAAACTAGGCCACTCCTGATCAGGAAATTGCACAAAGGACGAGTGCAGCCTCTTTAATTCACACCCACTGTAATGAGCTTATGAATTATGAGTTTTCCGGGGGAAATAATGGATTTGTATGCTGAAGGAGCAGCCAGAATGACAGCCACTATAAATGAAAAAAACGACTCGCGCAGTTACAGTCAGCCATTATGGAAATGTCAGGTCATTTCTTTTGCCTCTGATGTAAGGGTTCTTAACTGCACCATGTTAAATGTAATCCATTTACCATGTGGACATACTGTAATTATAATCATAACAAAATAATCAGGAAATTGAATTCCGCCGCAGTCTGCCAGTATTATGTCTCACTTTGGCCATTATGCAGCAATCTGTGAGGAGGAATTGTGATGTGTGCCGCGCTCTCAGTGGTCCACGTCAGTTGTCACCCTACACCATTAATCACACAATATGCTGAAGTGCTACGGAAGCTGAACGTACAGAACACATTATGTATGTGTATATTCTGCAACAAAAATTCACTCAAAACTTAAATGAATGATTGTTTCATATTAGATTTATATTTTTCTATCAAACACAAAGTTTAATTTCTTTTACTTTCAAACACGGATGACGTGTGTTTGGCTGAAACTGTCACAAGGAAAAAAAAAAAGAAAACAAAAAAGCTCTTTTCACAGGAAGAATAAACGCTGGCAGATGCTACTCTCTGCTTCATCTGCTCTCCATCAGCATATAATGGAGCCTGGAAGGCAGTCAACACATCATATAACTCCATGTAATTGAACTCTAGCCAAAGGGTGAGGCATTTGTAATGTCAGTATCATTACTTTTACCCAAAAATGTTAATATTATCATCAAGACCTCATTAAATGCAACACTCCTCCATATGCTTTAATCAGCCTGTCCAATTACTATAACAAAGTCGGCCCCCTGAGGTCTAATGAAGATCAACGTTCCAAGGGATGACATTAAAGAATAATTCAAACTGTTATAATATATGACTTGATACGTGTCAGGGATGAGTGGAACAAAGAAAACAGGGTCAGAGGTCCCTCAACAACAAACAACAAACAAAACAAAACAACAGACAAAGAAGTATCATGAGTACATCTAAACGCTGTTTTCTTCATTTTTATAAATTTATATCGTCAAGCAAATAATACATTATGATTAAAATTGGTTAATTTGATTATCATGCATTCCATAATTAAAAGTTCTGTAAACAGGATTTTAAACAATAATACAGCAGCAATCAGCTATTTTTTATCTAAAGATATGGAGTACATCCACACTACTATGTTTTACTTTTAACACGCATCTCTTTTGTTCCTTATTTGTGGTATTTTCTGCAATTAATCCATCCACCAGTCCTGACCAGTCCGTGGTCATGTTTGACCATTGACCCTCCCCACGTTTCTAAACACACACACACACACACACACACACACACAGGGACCACCCACACATGAGACAGCACAGTGCAGTAGCCACGCAGCATTCAGGAAACTTCCTCCACTGAAGAAGAAACCACATTTTTGTACGCCTCTAGCATATCACGCTAGCGTTAGCAAGGGCTAATGGTTGTGGCTAGATTATTCAGTTGTGCTTGGTGTTGTGTGTTATGTGTGTATGTTGTGTGAGCATCTGAACGCCTCAGGAGGATCTTCATCAAACACTCATCCCTGTGCGCTTCAAGCCCAGTAACACATTGAAGCTGATGCTCGTCCACACTGAGGACAAAACTTAATGCATATGTACTCTATATGTATGTATATATATATATATATATATATATATATGTGTGTGTGTGTGTGTAAACATATGTATATATTCATATATTCTTTTTGTCTTTATGTCTTTTATGCTTCCGATTGTTTTTATTTGCAAAGGTTCCTTGGGTGTCTTAAAAGGTGCTTATAAATAAAATGTATTGCAGCGGCAAATACACAGACCTGTACGTTGGGGAAACAAAACAACTGATTCAAGCGCAACACACAGTAGTCCACCTAGATCTGAGGGACGAGGGACACTCATTTGAGGAAGGCAATGTACAGATTTTGGCCAGAGAAGACTGATGGTTTCAAAGAGGGAAAAAAGCTATTTCAAACTTGAACCACCATCACTGAACAGACTCAGGATTGAAAGGTTGAACCGTCTTCAAGAATCTAAAGCAAGTGCGGCTGTTTTCATACAGAACAGAGATAACTCCTCTGGCTGCAGGAATTTGCTGCCACTCAGCCACGAGAGTGGGGTCGGATCGAGTTGAACCGCTCCAGGGTTCGTTCTGGACCGGACCGAGACCACCTCCTCAAATGGGTCATGCCGTGATTGTTTTGGTCCACACCCGAGTGCGATTAATGTTTTCACAACTGCCCAAACGAATCGTTCCAAGGGGGAAAATTTTACCAGTGTTCGGTTTAACCGGACTAAAAAGGGCAGGTGTGAAAACACTTTGACCATGCAATTTTTTTTTACTGTCAGCCATTAGAAACACTGATTTTTCTAGCATGTTCCATGGGCCCTGTTTTATACTCATCAACCACACTGGACATCATGTGTGACATCACACGGACACAAGGCCAATGTACCTTCACACCGTGTCTACACAGAAAGCATCTCACACATCTGACGTAACAGATACGCTCCTATTTTAATCATTGCAGCTGTTTACACAGGCCACCTACTTGTGTTACATGTTTGTCTATTTTTTCTATTTTTGATATGTGTAACTACAGTGATTGTACATAGGGCCCGGAGTGCTTCCAAAACACATGGACCTTACAAACTGAACTGCTGTGTAAACACACATGGAGCTAACGTGCTGCCGACGCTACGCCCTCCTCACAGACGCGGTGTTAGTGTTTAATGACGGAGATCCAGTTGATCCCATAGGTGCCGGACGGGGCTGAGGTCAGGGCTCTGTGCAGGCAGTCAAATTCTTCCACGACAAACTGGGAAAACTGTTTCTTTGGACCTGGTTGTGCAGAAGGATACTGTCATGTTCAAACAGGAAAGGGACAAATACACTGTCGTACAACTGTCCATCAACTGTCATCAAGGTTGTGTTATAACAGTGTTTTTCTTCAGGGCTCCTTAGAAGTACATTCAAGACCTTTTATGGATTTCTCTAAGCTAGTGCATGATACATAGAAGTATTTAGGTGCATTAGTATATTACAACCCTAACCCTTCACTTACCCTACAAAAGCACAGGATATTGTGTTAGGCACAGAACTAAACACTGGCTGGCTTTATACTGGTTTTATGTCCAATTCTGCTGCTCAAGAGATCACAAAGCAAATTAAACAAAAATAAAAGGTAAAAAAAAATCATATTTAGACAAATGAACGACTTTTTGTCAAATTTAGTTTCAGACATTTTAAGCATTTGCAGACAACACGAGTAATAGTAATAGCAACAGCAGTAAAATGATCCAATTCTACTGTAGTAGTTGTTATAGTAACAGTGATATCTCTGCGACATATTGTATATCTATTTGTTGACACCATCGTGCTTACACCTCGTTTTCACGAGTGAATACTCTTTCCCTATTTTGTTTTTAATTTAAACTAAATCATTAGACCGAAGCATCTGCATGCCCCACATTTCATTTCTACTTTTTCACTTTCCAAATTGAGATCACAGCGTGCGGATCAGAGAGTCTCCACTGAAATGTATTAGTGAGTCACAGAGAGGCTGACACTGCCATACTGAGGCTGGCTGCTTGTCAGAGTCTATCAAGCTATTATCAAGAGCTCTCTTACCGAGCAGAATGAATAGACTCAAACTGAGTGCGATCACGGTGTTACTGACCGCAGTGATGAGAAAATAAATACGCAGCTGGACAATCTATGTCTTCTCCAATCAACACAAAACAAATAGTCATCTAAAAAACTACTGAGGGGCCAGTCCGCCACGCTGAATCACATCTTTGCCACCACATGTGAGGGTAATGTCAGAAATTTAAAATTCAACTTTTAGAAGAGGTGATTAAAGAAAGTATTAAATGTAATTCTAACAGCTGGTAGCTTAAAGAGGATGTGGGAAGCAAAACAATTCTGAAGTGATTGTCTATATTATCAAACTCTGATTCCACATTTACTAACAGTTTACTGATAATACAAAGACTGACAACAGGCTGACTTCACTTTAAGATATGCTGGGGATGTATTTGTCTTTGTAACATGTAACATGTGATGGGAAGTAACTAAATACATTTACTCAAGTACTGTACTTAAAAGCTCCATATTTTACACTTCTCCTGTGTTTTATTGTGTTTTATTTGAAGTTTTGATATCCATTAGAAAATATATTTGTGGTTTTAAGTACCAAAAATCATCTCCTCTCTCAGGCTTCAGAAGAGAGGCTCTGAGCCTTTCTCCTGATTGGCTGATTACTTCTGAGTAAAATAAAATAAAAAATAACAATTATATTAGAAAAATATAGCAGATTTCAGGTAAACACTCAGAGAAACCAAATCCTGCAAGGTTGGATGGTGGGTGCAGGTCGGTCGGGCTTGGGGCATGGCTGAGAGTGGTGACTGCTTTGTTGTGACATCACAAAGTTACAGTCCTGACAGCTGGTATTAAGGTTCAGTTTCTGAATACAGGCTGTGTGCATTTCTCTGTGGACTGAGGCTTTGATACTTTCACAGTATTAATATAGAACCTAGACCTGATCTATAATCAAACAACACATGGACATCTACCTTTATACTGTATGGACCTTTAAAGCCACATTCAGAAAATCACATTCAGTCATTCCCTTTTCTCACCTTCAAATGTAATAGTTTTTCTTTATTTTCTTTTTATTAAAAAGGAAGGAAAAGGTGTCTTTAGGGAAATATCAGATAAGCCAATTTCCCTCTCATCGGACTGGAGGGGTGTGTCAGTGTCTGTGTTTCAATGATATCAGCTGACACTCTGCCAGATTGTGTGACACTGTAGGGAACAAGAGGCAAAGAAAACAAACACACAGACATTGTGTTGTCAGTGGTACTGGAGAGTAAGAACCACACCAACATCCAACGGGACCAGCATGCTGTTTAATGTGCCGCAGCTACTCAGCAACAAGCTGATGTTAGCAGGTCACTGTTCTGTGGAGAACAGCAGGAGAGCTAATGTTCAGGTTCAGGTTTATTGTCATCTCCACTAATATGATTGCCATACTGAACATAGAGGGAAATGAAATTATGTTCCATCATGGACCTCAGTGCAACATAGAACAGGCACCACAGTCTTAAGGGTAAGAGTAAAAAAATTTACATCAGCAGCAACAACTTGGATGCAAACTAGTTCAGTGTATTTTCTCCTCCCCATATAACAAAATAAATCTAGTCCATACTTGGGCCACATGCTTGTTTTCCTGAGGCCCAGTGTATGCCCAGATCCACGGCCTGAATTTGGCCCATTTACGTGCTGTAATTGTAAGATGCTACGTCCACATCTGGACCAATCGTGGTGCATACAGAGAAAAATCTTCCAGCTGTGAGGCATGACCAGAGGATAACAGCCAGACTTGGGCCAAGCACACAGGCGTATGTTGGGCCAGAGGTTTCAATTTGCTATCTAGATCTTGTAGCAAACTTGACATGTGCGGATTATTATCATTCACAAAAGTGTCTTTGAAAACAGAGCTTTGTATCTGTGATATTAATTTCATAAGCATCTGCATTTAGTTGCACCTGATAATTTCATTTTATAAGTTTGTATATTCAGATTTCTGCCTGCAGACTCTGTTTTTCACTCTCAGGTTTTCAGGTTTGCACTTTACAAGCTGAGAGGCAAATAAACTTTGCAGGTGTGCATGAACGTGCTCATTAAATTTGACAGGTATACGACATGCTCCAGTTTCATGAGCAGAGATCTATAAAATAATCACACAGTCTGTAAGAAAGAGGGGGCGGGACATTCAAATTCTGACCAGTCAGGGTCGTTGGAGCTATTACAGCCAATGTAGTTGGCTACATTGTTTACTCAGTCACATGACAGTCGACGCTGACTTCACAAGACCAGGTAAAACGACCACTTCAATATCTATCGTATTAATCTGTATAAACAGATGACATTAAAGGTCGACAGAGTTAAATGCTGTTGAGTTATAAGCTCACTGCTTCTCCTTGACATGAATTTAATTTATTACCAGTATTTAACCAGTAGGTTTATTGTGTATGACTGATCCCACCTCCATCTATCTGTACAGGGTTATTCCTCTAAATCAGCGCTTCTCAATCTTTTTCACATCAAGGACCCTGTAACAGACAAATTAGACAATGATCCTCCATCTGATAAGACCTTTTTATTTTATTATATATAGTTTAAACCAAAATAGTCATACATTCTATCATTGTGTTACTCGTGAAATTATAGGGACCCTAACCCTTTCAGAACCACCTCACTAAATTAATCTAATGCTAACTACTTTATTTTCAGTCCGTTGTGTAGTAAGTTCTTTATTTAATTAGCGTTCAGTTACCTCATCTAAAGCCAACTGTACATGTTTTGGTTCACTTCGGTTTTGGTCTTTCTTTTGTTCATATCTGTGCCATTTTCCTCCTGCTGTATTATGTGGAGTGAAGCCTTGAAAAAAACCCAGCCTTCATCATTCGTGCATCTTTCCTCGTGGTCACGTACCAGCAGACAGTGATGATTCCCTGTTGATTCAGTATTCAAGCATTTTGTTGTACATAGAGCTGTTTCTGTTATTGAGCCCACACTCTTTGATATAAATGGGATGGACAAAATGATAGAAGCACCTGTTGGTGTAACACAGTACAAGTCGACAGCACCACAAATTACATTCTCCAAAATGATCATGAAGTTGAATCAATACGTCTCTAAAACAATTATATACAAACGAGGGGACGAGCTAATAAGAGACAGATTAGTTGTTGGACAAGCGGATGTACGACTGTCAGCCGGACAGAGATCTCACTCTGGAGAGAAAGAAACAGAGATGACAAGACGAAGCAAGAAATAAAACAACAGCAGAGCAGCTTCAGTGGTGACACAGCAGTCAATAAAGACACATGCTCTGTCAACAGAATCATAGCAGAGATTTTTAAAAGTATCATAAAAAGAAAAAGCTGAAGTACGGAATGCAGAGAAAGGCCATACTCGGAAATATTTTCTCTGTGCAGGCAGACCGAACCTCGTTATCCTGAGATAACAAGATATTATCAGGAGAAAACAGTTGTGACTGAACCTCATACACTAAGTTGCAGTAACACTCCTTAGCAACAATCCTCAGTGACTCGTTAGCTGACGAGGACTGATCTGAAAATGATCTTGTATGAAAAGACACAGTGTGATATTGAAATATTGTCTGGCATATCTGCATTCTGGAGTGGCACATCTGATCTCTGATTAACAAACTAATTACGATGAGAAAACAAGCTTCGTTATCTCGAGATGACGGGATAATTATCTGGTTATCTCGGGATTACAAGCTTTGTTATCTTGAGTTTGGGATAAAAAAAATATTTGCGAGTACGGCCTTTCTCAGTTTCCGTACTGAAGGCACAGAAACAAAACAAACTGGAAGTTAAAAAACAGTGAAAATACAGGAAATGGAAAGAGTTTCTCACACCCAAAAAAGCAAGGCTCAAAGTGATGTGTCATGCCTGTGAAAAGAAAGGTCACTTCATTTTGTGTGTGTTTCTCTGCTAAGACAGTGAGTGAAGTACACCAGGAGACTAACTACCTATTTCTGGAAAGAGTAAAGTCTGATGATGATCCATGGAGAGCTGAGAAAAATGACTAAACACACATTCAACACTGTCACGTGCACCGCTGCACACTGCCCATATACAGTAAGAACTGATTCTGAGCACATAGAAGCCACAAATGTCAATGTGGATAACATTACTGAGGACCTCTTGGAAGTGCTCTCTACCCGCACAGTCTGAGGCAGCGTTCAAAAGGAGATAACACGTGTTTCAAGGTCATGGGAATGTGTGTACACAGATGGTCCGAATACAATGCTCGCAGTGCATCACTGAAACGGAGCCAGGGGCCGAGAGAAACCTCACCTCCTCACCGTTTACAACAGTCTTGTCTTTCCTATGACAAACAGTGTCCTCAACAAAAGGGCCATCGATGCAATGTGTAGTCAAGTGCTAAGAATGGGGCCATCACCGAACTGTGTGTTAGTCTCACTGAACTGTCTCACATGCATACATATACATACATGCATATATTTACTAGCTGTCATGTTGAACCTTATCGAGTCACTTTGACAGACTTGAGCATAACTTCTCACACCGTTAAGATTAAGGCTAAATACAAGTACCTTTCAAATTAAGAGCACTTTCACATGAAATATAGATTAAATAGAAATATTCATTGACAATGATTAAACTACTTAGCAATATATGAAGTTATTGAACCTAACTCCACCTTGACAAACAAGTATGCTCTTTGCACATTCATGCATCAAACTCCAGTAATAATATATAATATAAAATATAATGTACAGGGACCATTCTGCTGGATAATGAATACTTTTATTTTAAATAGTAGGATACAAGTACATTTTGCTGAATAAATTGTGTACTTTAATAACATCTTAAGAGTAGTATAACTTGTACGTCAGTGGTGTATTTTTATGCCTCCGTGCTGGTGACAGCCAGAGCCGCAGAAATATTGTTTTCAGGTTGTCCATCTGTCCGTGGACACAATATCTCAGCAACACCTGGACAGAGCATTTTCAAATGGTTTTGAACAAACATTCATTCGTTGAAGGAGGCGTACAACCATGAGGCGGTAATTCTAGTTATGTACCTATATTGCTACTCTTAATTACGTGTAAGATCTGAGTACTTCTACTAACATAACTTTCAGTTACCATGGAGATTCTGGTAGTGATTGCTGGGTGCCTTTAACGTTTTTCAAGATGACTAGACTGGTGTTAAACTGTCAGTAGGCAAGACTGAATTTTGTACCTGTTTGCATTTGATCATTTTGATGCTTTGAAACTTATAAAAAGATTAATTTGGCTCTTGTGAGAGAGACATTTGAGGACATTTAAACCACACCAGGAGAGTAGCAGAGTAGCATAACAACATAATGATGATATCCTTATGAAAAATATATTGCTGGATTGATGAACATGCTGTTCATGAGAAGAGCTTCCTGTACATGACCAGTGCATTGATCAGCTATATAATTAATATGTAATCAATCAAATTGCATCATATCCATCATATCAGAGGGCCAACACTAGCCTCATATATCTGCTGAATTATGGTTTGTCAATGTTGTAAATTATTAAATAAGACTGTAGGAATGTGTAGATGTGTTTTGACTTACACTGGTTTAATTTCCATTGCGTTATAACAGCCTTAGTTTCTGAATGAGATTTCAGTAGAGTTTAGATTTCCCTGTCCTTCTACATTAATATGCTGCAGGAAATGATCAAAGGTTTGCCTTGGATCCATCAGAGAAACCCCTTCGAGTTGACATGGGTGAGTCATGCAGAGTTAGTTATTTCACCACTTTCAAAAAAGGAGCATCAAATGAGTTCCATCTTTGGATCAAACGAAGGCACTGCCCTCCTGCAGGTGTAATTTAGGTGGGAGAGATTTGAGCCTCTGATCAATAAATAGCTTTTTCTCTCAGTCATAATGGAGCAGGCAGTTAATTAGGTCATCTAAAAGCCAAAACAAAGATCAGGAGCTGAAACTTACATCTTTTGAACTTGGGTCCCAAGTTCATGTGAAGTACAGGAAACAAAGTTTCGAAAAAAAGTTTTGATACTGTATTGTCACAGCAAAACCCACTCACAAAATGCAGTTGACCATTTTCATGCCATAAAAAGCTTCAAACGCTGTACACTCACAGCTACAGCTTCTGAAGATCCTGTCTTGGATCTCAAGTAAACTATAAAAATAATAGAGTGGGGGCGTCGTGTAGCGTAGTGGTTTAAGCAGACGCCCCATGTGTAGAGGCTACAGTCCGCGCTGCAGTCGGCCCCGGTTCGAATCCCGCATCGGACGGCCCTTCGCTGCATGTCATTCCCCCTCTCTCTGCCTCCCCGTTTCCTGTCACTCTCCACTGTGCTGTCCATTAAAGGCATAAAAGCCCAAAAAAATATATACTTAAAAAATAACAGAGTGTAACTTAAAAAGTAGTGACACGAAAAAGCAATTCATCCATGTTTAGTTCATGTAAAATATCATCATAACTGTGTAATTAGCATTTGTAAATACATGCTCC
Source organism: Seriola aureovittata (assembly GCF_021018895.1). NCBI lineage: Eukaryota > Metazoa > Chordata > Actinopteri > Carangiformes > Carangidae > Seriola > Seriola aureovittata. The sequence goes on along the minus strand of NC_079368.1, from coordinate 3,583,840 downwards.
AGCGCATTTCTGCAATGGCAGTAAGTTTCATGCTAATTAAATGAACAACGTTTATGTATGTAATATACTTATGATATCAGTACGACATTATTTTCAAAACAGGGATTCTGAAATTCAACCCATTTTTTTGGCTGGACTACAACAGCGGGGCCAGACCTAGAATCTGGAATGTTGCTGACTGATTGTCTGACTGACTGACTGACGATATTTCTACCACTGGTCAGTGGTGTGCCGAGTCGCAGTCTACCAAACCGCTTTGGTTTCCCAGCTGCTCTGGAACTGCAGGGAAGAGGAGGAGCGCTTCCAATACACTGAGCCTCACCTCTATTACAGCAAGTAAACTATTTGCATTACATTTATCTTTATTACCAAAGGAGGCAGAGGAATAACTAAGCATGAGACACACTGAGCAGCGAGAGCAGGAGAGAGGGAGGGAGAAAGAGAAGTCATTGGTAACGAGGCGTCGTACTAATCGCTATGACCAACTCTACATATCAAACAGAGGGAGTTAGACAAGAAACCTGCCTCTAATAAAAGTCTGTTACGTTCTGGAGTTGAAGTAAATAGAGACTGGTAATGTACTATCCACTATTGTGGATCCCAGACAGAGGCTGTGAGCTGTGTCAGAGACTAAATAAGAAAGAGTTTCAGGCCCCGGTGGTTCACCTGGTGGAACGTGTGCCATTTGGGCTTATTCCTTAACGTGGTGGCCCAGGTCCAAGTCCAGCCTGTGGCCCTTTCCTGCGTGTCATCCTCTCTCTCTCTCTCTCTCTCTCTCTCTCCACAATTTTCCCATCTCTCTCACTCTCACTACGACTGTAATATATTTTAACTGAAGAGAAACCGGCTAACAGGCTGGACGGGTGGACAAGTAGACAGGCAAGCTGGCATGGAGCAGACAACAGGATACAAGACGCAGGTTGCTGGTTTACAAGGAAGCACTGGCAACAGGTAGCGGATGCACTATGAATACACACAGGAATACACACAGGAACTAAAGCCAGGAACAAAGGAAGGGGACTGGTGTAAAGGAAGGGGAGCTGATGAGCAAATGGTGAACAGGTGCACAGGTGACTGGGACAGGAGGGAAGGTTCGGGGACATCTGGTGGCTGGACGGAACAATGGCGGGAGACAGGGTCAGAATGAACAGGACTGGGGCAGGAGTCACGACACAGATAAGAGACACTGTTCTTACCACCTTCCCTTATGTAATTAACACTTACAAAAATCTTAGACTTTATACCAACAGTATAAATTAATGCAGGGCTGAATACTGTTGACACAAGCAGCTTCTTTACCCAGCTTCCCTATGGCATCTATTATAGTTGTACAGGAGCAGGAGTATTTGAGCAGCATTTGGTATCCGGCTGCTGCACCTCTGACCCTTCATTAACTCCTGCTGTTGGCTGCTTGAGCAGTAATGCTGGTAACAGGATGTTGAAGGCACACCGTATGAGCCAAATGTAAATGACCTCATCACCACAATACAAGATTCTGCTGTCACTCCCAAACTGACTGACAGATCTTTCAAAACACAGACTAACATGATACAAAGTTAAATCATTCAGCTATGTTTTGAATGCTCGCAATCTTTTGAACATGCCTTATAAATTGGAATATACCTCATATTAATATTAATGTGGTTCCAAATATACTGACTGGGCCTTTAAGGGTTCACCACATAATATCAAGAAATCATTAATGGATCATTGGTGTAACTAAAAGAAATTAATGATGCTATAAAAATGACATCCTCTACACTCTGCCTTACATTATGAGCCAGCAGTACAGGAAGGCACAGTGAGTGTCTTCCAACAGAAACTTTCCCAAAGTTATCCTCATATTTAAAAGATGTGGCGTCTTGCCACTCTCTATTACAGCAGGCTTCCCCTCTCTGTCTTCAATCTGGCCTTTGAGAATGACTAAAAACCTTTACCGTCCCACATCTTTAGACAACATAGTTGTCTGAACTTGTTATTTTCTGGTATAATAAGATGACTCTAACCACTTTCTTTTTCTTTCAAAAAGAACCTCAGGACCTGTTCAATGGCTGCCTTTAGTGTTTGAAGGGGACATTGAATGTCAACTACTTCAATAAAAACCCTTTAAAAAGGCGCAATGTGTAAGATCTGGCCAAAATTTTAGTTTATAATGTTAAAAAAAAATGAACTAACACTATCAAAAGCATGTGAAGGAGCCTCAGTGATGATGTCATGACCAAGACCTCCATCTATTGTATTTCAGAGATATCTACTGAAATGAACATGCTAACCAACTAGCTGCGTCCCGCACCGTGTTGGAATATTAGTTTATACAGCAAAATCCTGCAATGTCTGTAGCTAAATATTCCTGAAAGCATTCCACATGTTCTTCTGCTTAAATCTGCAACAATTGATTGTTTTGACCTTTAAGGGTAGCCGTCCCCAACACCTGGGCCATAGACCAGTACTGGGCCGTGGACCAGTACTGGGCCGTGGCGTATTTGCTACGGTGCCGCACGGAAAGGGCGAATTAAATGCAACAATTATCTGATAATAGGCTATTATTATCATATAGGTTATTTGTGCACCGTTGCTTTAGGGGCAATACAAAAAGCTATAAGTTATACTTTATCATCTTGTGAAGTGGTGATGGCTAAACTAAAAAGTAGCCCATTTACACATCCAGCATTTACAGATTCATTCTTGGAGCAGCGTCGTTAATTTGAAGTCATGTTTCTGACCGCCTGGCAAAGTCCAGTATTCACTCTCTTTTAGTTCTGTTTTGGTCTCCACCAACTGCTGAAGAAAATATGCATCTCTTTAGCTGCTAAATGCTCCACTATATTGACTAGCTGCTAGGTGTTCTGCTGTTTGGTATACTGGGCAGGTACCACACACACACTTCTCTGAAAACCTCTGTACAGCTGAGGGGAACTACAGCCACAAGTGACAACGGTCTGTGGGTTTGTCACTACAAGTAACAAGACCACTTTCACATTATTCATATGTGGGGTATTTCTATTATAAGAATATAGATTTGTGCAGCTTTAATAGCTCAAGCATCTTGACAACTATATATGATCGACTACCAACACTACTATTGGGCGGACGAGGTAGGGTGGGTCATCCACAAATCAGGTCGGTAGTTCGATCCCCAGCTCCTCCAGTCTGCAAGTCAAAGTGTCCTTGAGCAAGATACTGAATCCCAAATTCGCACAGATGTACCATCGGTGAATGAGTGTGTGATAGAGTTGCGCTGTGTATATAGCAAGCGCTGCATGAATGTGTGTCTGATTGGGTGAATGTGACTCATAGTGTAAAGTGCTTTGAGTGCTCGTTAAGACTAGAACAGCACTTTATAAACGCAGTCCATTTACAACTACGTGTGTGTGTGTGTGTGTTTGTCTGTGTGTATATATGTCACAAAATGTTTTAGACATTTCCCAAACATGTTGGTGAACAGAATGTGTGTTTTAAAGTGTTTAAAATGGTTAATACGCTTCTGGCAAAGTGAGTGTCATCCAGCAGAGACTTTCCCAAAGTTATCTTCATATTTAAAAGATGTGACGTCTTGCCAATACAGACTTTCCCTCTCTGTCTTTTCCAGTATAATAAGATGACTCTAACCACCTTCAGGACCTGTTCAATGGCACCATAGAGTGTTTGAAGGTGACATTGAATGTCAACTACTTCAATAAAAAACCCCTCAAGTGTTTTGTTTATCCAGGATGAAATAAAAGACCATTAAATGCAATAAAACCATGTGAAAATTATAAATTGGACTTAAAAGAAAAAATTTTGCTCCACTTTCCATCACATGCATCTGTGTCTCTGATGAGTGGGAGGCAGAGACCACAGAAGGCCCACATCCCTTTGTGCTTCCTCAGAAAAAAAAAGGGAAGAAAAAACATAATACTTGATGCAGCTGCATTCCATAGTGGTTACAAGGAGACACAGCCCAGAGGAACATGTAGGAGAATCCAGTGTCAGCATGCTGCTATAAAAAATAACTGGCCCTCATCCATGTCTGCAGGCTATGAGAACAGCAGCCATGAGATGGTCTATGTGTGGTGGTGTATACCTGGATGAACTCCATCAGTAGGTATCGAGCACAAGCAGCTGCTCATCACAGTCTCACGTACAGCGGACTGGAAGGGAAGACTGCTGTCAAGTGAATTTTGGGTCATGATGAAGTTTGTAGCGCACTTCATTCTCCTCACCTCCGCAGCTCACGCGGGGCTGCTGAGGAAAAGACAAACTTGTCCGCAGGTTTGCGATGCTTCTCAGTGCCGCGTCCCGCCGCAGGCTTGTTACTACGGACAGGTGAAGGACGGATGCGGCTGCTGCGTGGTGTGCGCGGCCGGTGAGGGTGAAACCTGCGGGAAGCGGAGCGGCCTCTCTTGCGGTGACGGGCTGCGGTGCGACTCTGTCCCCGGGATGGAGGGAGGCTTCCACAGCTCTTGCGTGTGCGTCTCCTCTGGGCCGGTGTGCGGGAGCGATGGCAGGACTTACCCCAGCATCTGCCGCCTGACAGCCGAGAACAGAAGAGCCGAGTTCGGTGAGACCCCCCCGGTCATTTTGATGCAGAGGGGTCGGTGTAATTCAGGTGAGCTGTGGGAGTAACCTTTTATCCCTCTCTCTCTCTCTCTCTCTCTCTCTCTCTCTCTCTCTCTCTCTCTCTCTCTGCACTAAAGAGAAACCTAAAAGCCCCTTCAGAAGAAACTACAATATACAGTGTGCCATGTGGGTAAGAGCTGGGGTTAAAATACTCAATTCATTCATTTTACTGCAATTTTATTCATTATACTTGTAAAACAGCTCCTTGCAGAATGAATCTGCTCAAAGTTTGTGTTTGATAAAAGTAAGAGATAGCCTAAAAAAACTTACTGTAATATTTAACATTTCTAACATCAGTTTTAGCAGTTAAAGGAATCATCTTAACCATTTAATGGTCCCAGGCAGTTACAGTAAAAACAGTGTGTATACAAGTGCAGTGCTGCACACTGCAAAAATGCCCAATGTCACCTATAAGTGAAAACCATTTATATTTATTTTGCTTGAAACAAGCACATTCGGCTGCACTGTATAATATCTTTTAAAATAAGACCTGATGTGGAGCCACCATCTTAAAATAAGATCATCATCTCTATTCATTGACACCTTTGACCAATAATAGTTATTTAAGAGTTGTGCTGTAGATGTAGATATTTGTGGTTTCACCTGAAAGTGGTGTGAGGTTTAATGGTTATTGACACACTACATAGGTTTGTATTGTACTAGATGGTACCTAAAGCATCGAAAGCATTATTGTTCTCCCTGGAATTTGATAAGATGAATGATAAAATGAACTCGAACAAACAAAAGCCTAAATCTTGAAATGAGATGTGTTGTCCCACACAGTTAAGAATAAACCATCACACAAGCCAAAACATTAAAACTTGAAATAAGGTGTTTTTGTCTCGAAACCTCAGCGCTTGAAATAAGTGTGAAAGCAGACTTGAGATCCTGGAACATGTGTGTCACCTCCTGTCTAACTTAACATAATCCCAAGTGACATATAACGGCTAATTAATGCAAGGCAAGTGACATTTACTTTAATGGTTAAACAGCTCTGCGCAGTCACCACTAGAGTTTCTGCAGTACATACACTTGTTGCCATTAAAGTTAAAATCTTTTTTTTTTTTAAATTAATTACACATGTACACATATGTACAACCCAACACACAGATTTATGCAAAACTCGACAGGATTGTGTTTATCTTTGAAGTGAAAAGAAGTAAAAACAAGCCCTAAAATCAAGTGGTGATTGTGGCTTGTACAAAAGTCTGTACTTACTTGATCCCTCCAACAAGCTTCAGCTTGTGTGTCTTGAAGTAGGTCATGGTGGATTTTGAGATCTGCTCTGGATCATTGGATCTGTTTCTTGACTGACTGCAGGGCATTTTGACCCAGAATGATCTGATCTTCAGCGGAATCCCTCCTATGATTCCTGTACCTCTGGCTGATACCATAAAGAGTAATATTTCTACACCCCCATGCTAAACAGGTGGCAAAGGGAGGTTACTGACTTAGTAGTGTGCCCAAACCATAATTACTGTTTTTCCATTTATTTTTATAGCTGTTTGCTGCAGGGGTTGTATTCACTTCTTCATTTCCAAAATCAACAAAATATGTTGCAGCAAATTTGACCGGACACATAACTGTAGGAAGCTAACATAATTAGGTTATAGTTATATAAAAATGATGGAGGAAGCCTTATTTTAAAGTGTTATAGATGTTTGTAACTAAAAAAATAAAATAAATAAATGGTTGTAAAAACGAGATGATGAAACATGAAAATGGGACAATAAGCTCAGTGAACAACAGGCCACAGAGGTGTGAACAGTGGGACAAAGGGTGTTTGTGTGTGTGGGTGTGTGTGTGTGTGTGTGTGTGTGTGGGGGGGGGGGGGGGTTCATTGCTAGTAACTTAAACTGATGAAGCAGCAGGTACAAATGCTGATGATGGAAAAAACTCAATAACTAATGAGACATGAGGCTGAACAGTACAGAGAAATGTGGGCTCACTATTTAGCAAGCCCCTTTTTTTAAACACCTTATAAATAATTAATAAAGTGTTAACACGCTAATAAATAAACTAGTTATAAACCATTCATAAAAGGGGAGTGTTATTATAAAGTGGTACCAGTAATTCCTCCATACTTCAGTATAAACACCTGCTGTGATTTTAGTGATGTCGTCAGTGTCCACAACTGAAGATTATTGCCAGTATTTGCAGCGTCACCCTAGATTTATCTGATTAGTGTATTTTTCATTTTGAAATTTCTAAAAAAATGATTTCTATGAGCAGATGTACGTTTGGAGACCCCACAGCACATTAGGTGACACATCTACTGCAAGTGGCGTTCAGCTGATGGATGATCCACAGTCATACAAGCTGGCATGACCATGGAGTGGAATTGAGAGGATAGTGAAAGTTACTATTTATCCTGCCATTGGGTTGCATACCGTTGATTTGTTAGTGGAGCTCTCTGACAGGCAAAAATACTTGGTGTTCTGCCAAAGTAGCTCTTGGCAATAGACAATGTCATTTGCATTTAAAGCTGTTTCTGCAGAGACAAGTCCATTTATGTAACTTTGTAAACACAGCATCAGTCAGAGAATGTGGTGACTTCTGGAGGGGGATCACGGGTTTACTGAGAGAGAGCACATGAGGAGAAACTCGGAGATATTAGAAACCGCGATGTCCTGAAGTGACACGGATGCACGAGTCCACGGCAGGTTGCATTTTAAATTAATCTCAGAAACACTCAAGCCTCCATGTCAAATTAAAAAATAAAGCTATCAGTGCAGCGAAGCGGTGGATCGTGGAACGTACTGTTCTATAATATAATCTTTGTTTTTGTGGAGAGGTTTGTTTGTGCTTGCATTTACTCCATGATCTCAGTGAAATTAACGTCCATGATAACACGCAGAAGTGCAATGATGTGACACAACCTGACAAATGAGATATAATGTGAGCAATCAAAATGTAGCACAGTCTTGACATATCAGAGGGAAAATGAAAATGACTCTTGAGTTTCTGTAGCATCGATTTCCACATCCAATAAGCTCATTATAATTTAATGAAAGATTCATAGCTGCTCTATGAATGTAAAGGCTTAGACTTACAATCAACTTAAAGACAGGAGAAGAGGGCCAATAGACGATCTGGTGTGGAAAAGTCATGTCAGATTTTATTTAGCCCTGTATCACACATCACAAATTTGTCTCAGGGGGTTTAACAGTGTTACAACACCCTCTGACCCCAGTCCCTTGAATTGGACGTGGAAAAACTCCCCAAAAAAACCCTTTTAACAGCAACAAATAGAAGAAACCTCAGAGAGGTTCTTCCAAGACAGACAGACACGCAATAGATGTCATGCGTACAGAAAACAATTAAACATTAATAAAGAATATGAACCAAGGACCTGAGCCACGTGACCTCCTCTCTTCCTCATTTAAAACCTTGACCCAGTCTTTCCCGCTCTTATGTTGTGACCTCATGCTGGGGAAAAAGTCAGAATCATCAGCTGTTAATTGTCCAGTAAACCACTCTTCCAGGAGCGCTCTGTCCTCATCTGATAACGCCTTCCCGAATTTCTCCAACATTGGCTCGTCCATGTGAGCTCCAGCCAGTTCAAACAAATGTTGGCCCGTTATTTGTTGAAGTCCCACACATTATTGATACTTCCCAGGGAAATGCCTAAACAAGCACAGTTGTGAATTGCCTCTATCAGGATCCAGTATAAGGATGCATTGGAGCCCAGTCGACCCGTTTCCATCAATCAACAAGTTTTTACCACAGTGACAGAAAATCGGGACAAATTATTCAGATATAAACTTGAACAATCAAAAGTAAAGTGTCTTTCCGAACCCCAAATTAGCAACCTGACCAAAAATAAACTCTGCTGCTACTCGCCTCCATGACAAGTGTTGTGGTCCAAGAAGAAAACTTTGTTAAAACTGTCACATAAATTCTGCTTTCCTACTTCCAAGATGAACCAAACCCTGTCCTCCTTCTTCACCTGGCAACCATCTGAGGTGTCCAGTGTAATCAATCCAATACAATGATACTCTGTAATTTCATTACCAGATTTCCTGGAGGTTCTAACTCAGCCAGGCGATGCCACAAAGTCCAGGGTAAAGGCCAATGGCTTTTAATCAGTCTTCCCTTCACCGTTTCCACCACCCAGGTTTTCATAACTTTTGAATGACCATTAATTTGAACACCTATTCTCCACCCAATTAAATCCATTCAGTAAACTCAGCTCATTTTCCTTGCCATTCAACTACCAACAAAACTGCACTCTTATCCCGGTTTACTTTTGAGATTTTACGCTAATGTGTAGCTTTTCAACATCGCCATCATCTGCTGTAGCCACCATGTTATCCACACAGGGTGAAAGATTATCGCTTAGGTTTACATCTCTTAATTCTTTTGTAATCTGACTGAACATAGGTTCAATGGCTCAAGAGTAAAGTATTCCACACATCGCACAACCTTTCTGAGTACTCCTCTTAACATTCATTCATTCACTCATGACAACAAAACCAGGGAAGAAACCAGATGCCTCAAAGGTGTTTGAAAGGTACTGTCAGGTATGAGAAACCAAGGGTCCAAAATGCAGACAGACAAAAGGGTTGGGTGGGGGGAAAAAAGGGTAATTTGATAAAGAAAACAAAACTTTAACTCAAGCAGAAAACCAAAAGTTCAAGGAGACAAAAGGGAAAAATGAACAGGAGATAAACATGAGCACAAACGACTGAACCAAGAACAGGATGAACTGATAGAGACAAAGGGGCAGACAGAGACTCAAATACACAAGGGAGGCGAGGGTAATAGAACACAGGTGAAACACATTGGGGTGGAGCAGACAATCTTAAAGGAGGGAAACAGGACAAAGACAGGAAGTAGAATAACCACAACAGACACAAGGGAAGTAATACAAAATAAAACAGGAAATTAAACAAATGTCCAAAAGCTTAAATATAAATTGTCCTTCTGTGCAAACCGTGACAGGTATTGGTTCTTTTCTTGTTGAAGGGACATCAGACTGAACTTCAGATCCAGTGAGCTACAGATAAATAGTCTCAAATCATGTCTCATCTCTAGTCGATCTGCCAGAGATGCGATGTGACTGATCGATACCTATGACTCGCTCCGACACTTTTCTTAACTGGTTTGCCAAAACTTTCAAGAGGGTTTTCTGATCAGCACATAACGGACTCACTGGCCTCCTCTTCTCGATTTCTCCGGACCTCTCTCCGACAGCTGAGAGGTGTTCTGTCTCTTATGACCTCTAGTCCTCCTCTAATGTGGACCAAAAGGACCCTCTACTGCCTGAGCTCCGCCATCTTCCATGCTCAGTAACATCACCCAGTTCTTGCAGTGTCAGTGGAAGCTGCAGCTCTGCATCGTCCTGAGGCAAGTTGTCAAAAAAATTGCTGTGATATCAGCAAATCCTCGCTGGCAAAGAGCTTTGAGAAAAAAATCCAAAGCTCCTTTTCTTATCTCAGTCGACTCGGTGAGATCACTGCCATCAACTGATCGAAGACAGACTTGGAGTGCGTGAAAATAGATCGCCTCGGTCTCCACTTCACTTCAATATCAGTCTATAGATCTTTCATTGATTTTGTGATCACTGTAAGAAGATTGAAATTGTATTGATTACTGTTGAATTTCTATTTTTCCAGAGATGTAAACTGAGATTTTGGATTTGGAAACTTTCAGTTTTTTCCAAAAAAAAAGAAACATCCTCTGAAGTGGCTATCATTTATTAACACAATATTAAAATGCCAATATTATAATAATAATAATAATAATAATAATAATTACTTTATGTATATAGCACTTTTCAAAACAAACAGAGTTACAAAGTGCTGTACAAACATAAAAAAATAACAAAGCAATAAAAGACAGAGAAGAGAGGCAAAGTGTCAATTAGCAAGGCGAGTATAACAGGAAGAATTGTGTTAAAACAATGAAATCAATAAAGCAGACAAAAGAAAATAAAACCAAAAAGTAAAAGTAAAAACCAAAGATTAAAGCAATGAAACCATGCATTAAAAGCTGCTTTAACAAGTGTGTTTTTAGTAGTGTTTTAAACTGAGGCGACGACTCAGCACGCCTGATCTCCTCGGCCCGGGGCATTCCAAAGTCTGAGGGCTCTGATCCCCTCAGGTTTCCTTCAATTCATAAAGACATTTCCAATTAACAAGCAACGATCAGGAAAGCTTCCCGGACCCAAGAAGCAAGATTTAAATATTTGTTGAAAACGATAAAAATCTGTTCAGTTTCACCAAAGAAATGTAGTTGTCTCTAGTGTGGGCCCGTGAATACTGTGTAGCGTTACCGCACACATCAGTCAACTCATACGTCTCAGAAATAGGTTTCAAACTCCTTTATAGAGCATTAGTTTCTAAATGATTTCTGTCCAAATCATAAACATTACATTTAAAATCCACTCCTGCAATTAAATAATCTATTGAAGTACAAAATGAAAGTGTGCTTGCTTAGTTAAAGTAGATTTTTCATATCTGGTAATCAGTTGGCGTACAACCTCCTCAAACTCAAAAGACACTGCACTTACTGAACTCTTATGACTAATAACAATATCCCTATCCTGTTCTCTCTTCCACTCAGTATCATAATCAGTACTGCCAATTTTTCCTAAGAAAAAGCAATATCAATGCACGTTTTTAAAAGTTCATGATACACTCCTTTTTTTTTTTTAAACATCTCTTGATCCATTAAGATTTAAAGATGAAATTTTGAAACTACTCAGCCAAACATAAGGGCATCACAAAGAAAAAAAACAAAACATGGAAAACATATTTTCGGCTGCTTGTTACTTCTTTGAAGTGATATTGATTTGCGCCTTCAACTTCTGCACCAATTTCCTCTCTGGTCTGCAGACTGTCAGCATCTCTCTGTCTCATCAGCCACTTAGCTGAATCAACGAACAACGATCGATTCAGGAAAAGAAAAGTCAACCACAACACATCCCTTCTTCCTTTAGTTAGCTCCAACAGAACTGCAGATTTGCTCAAGTCTAACGCCGTTACACTTCTGACCATGAGGAAAAAATGAACCAGTAGAGCCGTGGAAATCCTTTGAATCACTTTCTTGCACCTTTGCCTTTTCCTTTAAAGACATTTTGTTTGGTTTTGCCCCTTTAGTCTCTTTCCTTGTTTTTTCTCTTTGCACTTGAAAACAGTGTCATCATCCCGTCTTCTTTTCTCCCCGTCAGTTATTAGCTCATCACTGCTCATTTCCTCCTGCTCCTGCCCAATAGTGGCACACTCCCCCGTCCTGCCGCACGTCTGTGCCACGCTTCTGGGCCATTGTCTCCCTCTGCTCCCCTTCACTGTCTGCCTGACTCCCACCTTCTGCACCCCCTTCACCCCTCTGACTTCCATGCCTTTTCTGGACAGCTGCACTTTAGGTTCTTTTCTTACCCACAACCAAAACACTTCATTGCTTCTGTCATTGCAAAATAGTGTTGTCGAAACCATCAACTCTCAATTTCATTACTATATTCAGTTCATCATTATCCTTAGAATCATGGACACTTGTCTCCTAAACGACACGATTGGAAACTGCACTTGGGCATTTTGCTCACCGCTGATAAATGGTGGTAAATTAAACGTTTTTTTTTTTGCTGGATTAACAAAGAGAAAACTGTTACATAAGTATTTCTCAGAAATACCCTAACAACAGCACTCACTTTGTCAGTCAAATCTGCACAGTTAATCCAACCACTCCTCCAACCTGAACAACCACACAGGTCGTTTTTCTCAAACCTCTGATACGACTCATCAAAGTGTCTCCTGAGATAGTGCCCCTATGGCAGCAGCCGTTCCGGACCTTGGTTGTCATGGTTACAATAATAAACATGTGGACTGTACCGTTAGCGGTGTATCTACCTTTGTTGCCATGGTTACTATAATAACAGCAATGGTTTGGTTAGCTTTAGGAAAAGATGGTGATTTGGGTTAAAATAAGGACTACCTCAACATTAGACAATCTTTGTTGTCATGGTTACAATAATAGTAATGTGGTTCACTTTGTGCAACAACAGAAAATTAATAGTTTTACTTGGGATCATACTCTCCTGTGTCGTATTCCTGTGTTTTGTTAATCCATCCATCCACCACAACCTCCTGCTGACGTGGACATGGGGACAGTCTCCATAAACGTTCGTATCCAACAACATCCCCTATCACCAAATTACACTCCTCTACCGAGTATTCCACGCTGACCGGTAATTTGATACCATGCTAAAACCTCAGACCCATCGTTAACACCAGCCATGATACCAAACCAAGCGCTGGATGCTGCCGTATAAAGCCACGATCAGCCACCGCGGGACACCTGGAGTGCTTAAGAAAACTTGTGTGACCAGTGAGACACTGTGAGAGTCACCAGTGAGAATTATACACAAAGCCAAACTTTCAGAGGAGATGCACATCCTCTCACCGACACACTCCCCCCTCCCTCAGCAAACAAACACTATGCGGGAGAGGGAGAGGCACACAGCATGGACGAGTGAAGCGGCGGTTATCAGAAAGTTTACAGTAATCTGGTTGGCAGGGGAGAGTGGAGAGCAGGAGAAATATATTGCTCAAGCTGCGGGCAGAGCGTGCCTGTAATTCAGAACACACTCGTACCGATGGAGGTAGAAGACCTGTCAGTTTAGACTGTTGCTCCTGCAGGCGTGCTTCAGGGCACGTGTTTCTTCACGCAACCAAAGCGTCGACCTCTTTGACTGTCAAGTTAGAGGTGCAACTGAATCAAAGAGACTAGAACTGTACACTGTACACTGGTACAATTTTCAGGGTCAGGGTCTGTCGCTACAGTTATAGGAGCCAGGGCCACCTGTAATCACTCAACAGGAGCAGTTAAATTTGACAGACCCTTGGGTGAAGAGGTAAATACATCAGCAGCAACATTACAAAGACAGGCTAGTATCACTTCAAATTTGAGAAGGTTGTGATCTGGAAATGGATGTGATGTGTGTGAGTCATATGAAAGTGTAGTTGCTTAGTTAAAGTAGATTTTTCATATCTGGTAATCAGTTGAAGTCACCTCGCTCATAGGCTACAACCTCCTCAAACTCAAAAGACACTGGCAAAGGAAAATAGAGTATCCACTCCTGCACTTACTGTACTCGTATGACTCATAACAATCTCCCTATCCCTATCCTGCACTACATTTATTTGAAAGCTTTAGTTAAACAAGCAAGATACTGTAAGGACTGTTAGTTCACTGAAGCACATGACTACACTGTACTGGGTTCATTTTTCACCCCTGAAAAAAAATCTACCTCCCCAATTGTCATTTTCAGAATTCAGACTCTTTTAACTCTTTTAACTCTTGTTAAAAGTAATATCCAGTTTGAAGGTTAAATTGAAAATAGACTTGTAGATTACGGCAACAACCCCACATTCTTTGGTAGCCAGAGCAACATGGGCGTTGGGATACTCAGGTGGGGAAGCTTCATTTAGTGGTAAGAAAACATTTGGTTGCGGTTATGTTTGACATAAACCAATCATATCCCGATTTATCTGAAAGGCATTTGTAGATAATGACCTGATATTCAGGGGTCTTGTTGAGGTTGAACTTTTCAGTAACTGGCCGAACTCTAGATAGATAGTAGATAGCAGTAGTAGATTTATTGGAATGAGACATCTTGTAGAAGTAGTGGAAGATTGTGGTGGCTACACTTGTTTTGAAGGATTTGATCGGGTGTTTTGTGGTACACTTCACCACCACCAGCTGTACGGATGCTAATTAGTTAGCAGACAGTGAGTAGCCGAAGATAAGTAACATTTTAGGAGTAGATATTAAGGAGAATGGAGAGATTAAACAGGAACGAGTAGGAGGAGGACCAGAAAGCAGCTGTTGGTATGACGGACAATCACGATATGCGTTACAGGAAGCTTGGAGGATCTGAGGGACAGTGGCTGGTGCATATGCCGAAGAGCTGATTAGGAGATTGAGAACAGATGTGCAGGTGGGAGTAATTGCTGAAGATGGGAAACTCTGAGGACAACTGCAGGGCAGAGAGGCTGTGAACAGACAGGGAGGTGTAATGACTGGCAAACTGACAACAGAGTACACTGACTCAGCATTGCACTCACGATGGACAGTTTAAAAGTTTCAAAACCAGAGATCTTTTTTTTTTTTTACTCCATGCAAACATCCTCCTTGAAAAAGCCTGGCACAATTACCCACAATGCAGCTCAGATTCAGGGCACATGGTCTGTGAAGGTGTGGCACTTCGCAACTGTCGTAGACCACAAAGGTCAAACTGAAATGAGACGGTCTGGCCTACAGAGAATTTTTGCATTGTGTCTTCAGCTGTATCCGCCCTTACCGTTGTTTCGCATGGCACTGCTCTTGCCATGTAGCAACCCTTGACAACCTCGACATGTAACTTTTTTTTTACAAAAACTGGCGGTTTTAAGGCCCTTGGGTTTAGCAGTTGTTAGCCGTTGGACTGAGCTGAAACCCAATACTTACATTTAAAAGAATTAACCTCAGGCTCTCTGTCGGTGTTGTTTGCTGCATTATTTTCATTACCGGCCGGCGTGTAATGAATCTTGGGATAGGTTGGGACAAGATGGATCCACCCATTGGAGCCCATGAAAAGAAGGCCACATTTGAAGGAGCCTTGGAAATGGGACAGACTGGTGACACCACTGTGATGCAGTCGGTCCTCAAATGCAGGCTCTGATGGATGCAGCCCCTGAATTGGGAAACAGCTTGTGTGTGTGTGTGTGTGTGTGTGTGTGTGTGTGTGTGTGTGTGTGTGTAATGCTATTTGCAGCTAATGTGGCCCTGAGTCACTAGCCCCAAGCAGAGATGAAGAGCGGGTTGCTCAGCTCTCTAACTCTTTCTTCTTCCTTTCTCAGCACACTCCCAGATCATTTTCATTTGCAAATTTGAAGCTTTCAGCCTCAAAGAATGCTGACTCAAGTGACATCACTTGAGGACACAGCTCCCCCTAGACATAACAATACAACTTTTTTTGCAGTATACAGTATACTCCAATGACATTTTATGAAGTTTTTTGATGTGTACAATCTGTGGTGTTCCCCTTTAAGATCTCATTGTGGCCATGAAGGCATTGAGGCTGTACGCCAGCAGTGCTGTAAGCTAAATGCTAACATCAGCAACCTGCTGGTGGCACTAGATGAATGATCAGATCAAGTCATTAAGTCATCATAGTCTGGGGACAGTAAACATCTGTACCAATTTTTTTCCAATCCTTCCAACAGTATGTATGAATAAATAAATGTATGATGTTTTTATGAGTATGTACAATTACGCTCAGCTCACATGGGTTTGTAATCATATAAACCAGATCCAAAAGGCTGCGTAACAAAATGTCTGAACAACTATTGGATGGATTACCATGAAATTTGGTCCAAACATTCATGTTCCTCTCAGGTTAAACTGGTTTTCATCTAGTGTACATCAGGTAAAAATTTTACTTTGGTTCGTGACGAAATACCTGCAAAAATAATGAAACACCCATCAGTCTCATCTAATTAGCGAATGTTAGCATGCTGACACACTAAGCTAAGATGGTTAACATGCATGTTAGTATTATGAAGTATTTATCTTAACTACAGCTTTCAAGAGCTTTCTATCCTTTAAATCTGTAAAGTTTTATTTTAAAATAAAAACTTACAAAACACCATAGTCAAACTCATGTTGTCAGATAGGATGGCTTTCTGCATAATTGGGTTACTTTCTATTAAGCAGGTAAAAATTATTTTGGGCGCATTGTGATTAACAACCAACAAGTCAGCAGGAGCTCTGGAGACCATGAGTGTTTGTATAAACTTCCATGGTAATACATAATCGTTGAGTTAACACTGACTTCCCTGCTAGTGTTTTCTGATTGTATAAACTGTCTTAATCTTTCATCTAGTATCTTTTATCCTCAAAGGAATGCAACATCCAGGAAGTATGCGCTACAAGTTTAACTTCATTGCAGATGTAGTGGATAAGATTATGCCTGCTGTTGTTCATCTGGAGCTTTTCCAAAGGTAAAACTACGTGAAGAAATAAAATGAAAAGGGTCATTGTCAACGATCGAGTTCCTGCAGGTGCAATCATCTTTTGCCTTTTCTCATGCCAGAGTGCCATTTTCTAGCGATGAGCTCTCCGTGTCAAGTGGCTCTGGGTTTGTAGTGTCAGAGGATGGCTGGATCATCACCAACGCACACGTGCTCACCAACAAGCAGAGGATAAAAGTGGAGCTGAGAAGTGGTATCCAATACAACGCTGTAGTCAAGGACATGGACCAGAAGATGGACATCGCACTTATCAAGATCGAACCAGATGTGAGTGCTCATTGTTTCCCATCAGCTTCCCAAGGGCCTTAGACTAAATTCATTCCTGTGCTGTCCTCTGGCCTGCCAGCTTGTCATCAGTGGCTAACATCAAAGAATATTAATCTTGCACACAAAGTGGGGCGATGGGGAAATTTGAGGGAGAAAGTCATCAGGGGCCTTTGCCCGCAAAATTAGGCTCTATTCCTTTACATGGGCAGTTCGTCATCTGATTTCCTCTGGGTGGTATTTGGTCATGTCTAGTAAATTCAAAGCTTAAGCAATTTTTTTTGTATATTTGCAAGTGCTGTTCTAAATAAAACATGTCAGCTCAGACATGCTCTCACACAACCAGCTGCTTCGTAGACGGGACTCTGCTCCCAAACCATTTCAGTGAGACTCCACTCAGCATGAAGCATGATTAACATTTTTTAGTACTGATCTGAATACAAGAATACCTCAAGATCACATGAACTGCACTTGAATGGGAGTAAATGAGATAAGTCTCTGTATTTGACTGATGTAAAGGTGAAGAGATCTGTCTTTAAACTACTGAGAGGTGGGGACAGCTGTACAATGCTATATCTCTCTATATTACATTCCTTGTAGAAGGAGTTGTAAAACTTACCTAAAAGGCAAATTTGTCGTGACATAAGGCTCCATGCCCCGGGAGATGTGGCTATAAATTCAGCTGAGCATTACAAACCACCCCAGAGATAAATGGCCTCAGCCTGGAATAAGAGAAGGCAGGCAGAGACGAGCTAAGGCTTAGTTTAGCTTGGTTTATACTCACCATATCCTCCATGTTAATATCACATAGATTAAAAGCTTATAAAAGAAACAAACCCTCATTTCCAGTGTAGGAAATTATGATACCAGAGAAATCAAGAGCAAGGCGTTAACTTAGTGACTTTAGGTACCTATTAATGATGTTGATCAAATTGTTAATAACTAAAGACTTTACTTGAAAATTATATAAGATTCAGGAAAATGGTCAGGTTCATAAGGATACTTCCTGTTATGGGAGAAACTAACTGACAGTTAATTTTCACAGTCATTTCTGAGAGGCAGAGTTGTTGGAAGTGATAATTTTATTGATGGTGATGAGTACTATGGCCACATTAGAAAAAAAATAGATTTTAAGAATAAAGTGATAATATTTTGAGGATCAAGATTAAAATTTATAAGAAAAAATGTCTGTCTTTACAAAAATTGACTGTAAATAAAGATGGACGTAGCCTCTGTGATGTCACTCACAGGTTTCTGAAGAGCAGTTATGAAGCTGCCTCGCTATCGCCATCCTGGCAGTGCCTGACTCCGCCCCTAATTCCCTGCTAATCCAAAAATGAGCAAAGCGGTGGGGCGTCTGGAGCTGAGACTTCACCGAATGGCGGTTTGTGGCGGATATGCTCACTCACCTGTCAATCAAAGGGGCCACACCCTCAATTATGGAGAACTTTAAGCCTCAATAAAATGTAAACAGAAGAGTTATATAAAATTTTACCCCCGTACAGTTGTCATGAAGGAGGAAATTAGCCGTAGAGACTAAAACTGTTGCCTGTACCAGGTTGTAAACATATTTATTTCTGGTGTAAAGTAGGACATTTTAACATGGGAGTCTATGGAGATCACTGTTGGAGCCAGCCTCTAGTGATCATTAGAGGAACTGTGGTTATTTGCACTTCCGTGTTGGCTTAATTTTTCAGCCTAGGAGGTTGCTGCTTGGGTAATATTATAAGCAGGTAATATGAGATGTAGAAAGTGAGAAAGTAGAAAGTAGAAAAATCTCAAAAGCAGTCTGTCAGGTTTTAAATGTAAAATGAGTGACAACCTAAAGGTACAGGTTTCTTTAAGCTTCTTGTAAGAGACTTTAGGATACTCAAATGAAAATTAAACCAGTTATACCATGAATGAGTCAATCATCAGGTGTTTTATAAAGCAGCAGCTGGATCGCGCCAGGGACTTGGTCTCCTCCAGACAGCTGAGCCAAAGACTCCAGTCATGGCTTCGTAACGTGATTACATCTCAGTGGGCTTTATATAAATGATACGAAAGGCTGCCAGAATCAAGTGTCATACAGTAGTCTGTAACCCATCTCCTACCAAAGGTCAGACACTTTGTAACCATCCAATATCCTCAAAGAGGTTTTATGGTGGTATAATAACAAGAGCACAGACAGTCCTCAATCACACAAGCAGAGTTTGCTTGTCAGGAAAACATTTGTGTTTTTACAAAAGAAGCCAAGGTCTCTTTCCAGAGCTTTCAACAACATCCCATGGCCAGTTTGCACAGTTGTCATGGAGATGGATGCTGGTATGCAGCTATGATTCCAATGTACTTATAGGACATTTTGGCTTAAAAGTTAAGAATTGTTTGCCCTAGAAAGAATAGTTTCTAAAGTCCACAAGGTCCAGTTTCTAGCTTTTTCCAGAGTTGTCACTGTATCACATGGTCTTCAACAACAAAGTTATTTTCAGCATGTCATCAAACAACGTATGCAGTCAGTGTTTTCTAAATGGTAAATGGACAGCGTTTATACAGCACTCTTCTTGTCTTAACAACACCTCAAAGTGCTTAACACTCACACACACATTCATACAGCACTTTTCTTTCCTTTCTTTCTTCTACCCACACAGTCTTTTCTACCCACACAGTCCTTTCTACACACACATTCTCACACCGAGGATACATCAGCGGTTCAGTATCTTGGCCGAGGACACTTTGAAATGTGGACTGGGATCGACCCACTTTACCTCCTGAACCACAGCCATCCCAGACATGCTACAGTCTATAGACATGCTAGCAGCTCTGTCAGGCTGTACTTAGGCAAAGTGGTGCTTTGAATCAAATGCTAATGCAAAAATGCTAACTTCCTCACAATGACAATACTAACATGCTGATGGTACCATGTTCACCATCTAGGTTTATGACATTTGCTAATCAGCACTTCTTTTTTTGGCTGAACTAATATATTTGATTGATCTCAACATTCCTTGAATTGTTGATGATTATATTGCTGCACTGTATCTGACATTATTCCTGCAGCAAGATCATAAAGCTGTAAACAGGGCTCCTATCTATTGACGATATGTGTAGATTATATTATATTGAACAAAATGTGTGCATATCATAAAAGTGAGCTTTCTTCATCAGAAGCCCTCTGTAATTCCTTAGTTCTGTCTTAGCGACTATCAAGCCTCGGGTCAGCTTGTATACAATCTATACCAACCCATAGTTACTCGGTCTAGAGAGGCTAGTTATCCTGCGGATTTTAAATAAACTTACAAAACCCGGGGTCAGCTAATGAAAGAGATATTGACCTTATTTCTCCCAGCATGTGTTAATGTTTATTCTAATCCTTCTCTGTGGGTCGTCCTTTCTTTGCGCCTCGGTGCAGACCCCCCTGCCTGTGCTGCGTCTCGGCCAGTCCTCAGACCTGCGTCCCGGCGAGTTTGTGGTTGCGGTGGGAAGCCCTTTCTCCCTGCAGAGCACCGTCACCACCGGCATTATCAGCACAGTCCAGCGCAACGGCCGGGAGCTGGGCCTCCAGGACTCTAACATGGACTACATCCAAACTGACGCCATGATTAATGTCAGTGACAAAAAATAAAAAAATAAAAAACCCTTCTTGGTTCTGCATGTGAACTATTTATAGCCAGCCTTTTGCTCCAAATTAACAATGACATGTTTTTGTTTCTGTGCTGATTCACAGTACGGCAACTCCGGTGGACCACTTGTCAACTTGGTAAGAGGATTTCTAGTGCTGTATCATGTGTAAAGAGATAATATCATTCCATTTGCATATTTGTTATGCTTTCTGCTATACAGCCGATCTTTCTTGTTTTATTTATGACAGTGAGGACTAAGGTCGTGATTTTGTTTTATTTAATACCCAAAGCCTCCAGTCTGCCTCCTCGGGATCAAGTTTAAGCCTCCCTCACAGTATTTTAGGACAGGACCTGATTATGGAGGCCTTTGCATTGTTATTGTGGAATAAAGTCATACAGATTGTACATTCATTTATCAAGGTTGATGCCTCCAGCTTCCTTTCCCCAAAAATGTTCTTGCCACTGGAGAAGAGTTTCCATGCGGATGGTACATTTTATAAACCGTTCTTCATTGTAAAAACACACACAAGTTGCTACAATAACCAAAACTTTAATAGATGTTATGTGAATTAGGAGAGAAAGAGACAGTCTCACTGCTGTTCTCTTTCTCCACATAGCGAAGCTATGAAATCAATGAAACACTTAAGATGGCAATCTCATGGCTGTCTTTCCTCTCTGTGTTTAACAGGATGGAGATGTAATTGGCATAAACACTCTGAAAGTGGCAGCAGGAATCTCTTTTGCCATTCCTGTGGACAAAATACACCAGTTCCTCGCTGAATCCCACAGCAGACAAGTCAACGGTGAGCAGGACCTTAAGTTGGCGTTGCTGACTCTATGATCTCAATCATATTTTCAGTCAATCTTTTATTAATTTGTTCATTGCTTTGGTTTTAGGAAATGCGCAGGAAAAAAAGAAATACATAGGCATCCGGATGCTGCAGCTCTCACCATCGTGAGTAAACATCAACGTAACTCATTTCTTCATTTCCTCATTTCCAAAATACCTCATGTTGATTTTAGGAAGACATCTCTAGCAGCTCTGTGAGGCAGTACCAAGGATGCAATGTAACAACTGGACACCAGACTCCAAGATGGCATCCATTCATAGAATTCATTAAAAATGAAATCGACAACACAATAAAGTGCGAAAAGTGAAGCGGTCTGAATACTTTCTGAAGCCTGTGATGCTTTGCAATATACAACATTATCCCTTTTAGAAGTTTAAAGAAACTTTGCACATGATGCACAGTATGGGCTAATCAGAAAATTACATTCCATTTATTATTCTCAGTCCTACAGTTACACATGCATGTGGTGTGTAATATGTTACTTACAGTACCTTTCTAATAATGATTATCACACATGTTGTGAAGCTTTATAGACGTAAACTGAAATCTGAAATGCTTTTAAAATTAGGAACCATGTAAGCAATACAATCGCAATACATACAATATGTGGCTGAGTGATTTTTCAGTTGGCACGTGTCTTGTTGAACATAATTATGATCTAATTTTAGTTGGAAAAGACTGTTTCAAGTTTCTCTTCTCCATCTTCATGTCCACTTTATGTCCAGTTTGATCCGAGATCTCAGGGAGCGCGAGGGTGAATTGCCAGACGTGAGCTCAGGAGTTTATGTTTATGAGGTAATACCTGGAGGAGCTGCATCCAGGTAAGAGTGAATACCTGGTCTCTATTACTATGAGGTGTGCAATTCAGCTCGCAATTTCACAAGTAGGGTAAAATATAACATGTTTGCCTGACTGACTGCTCAGTACCAAGTAGCAGTCAGACAAAATAGAAATAGAAATGTAAACCCTTTTTTTGTCTTTGTACAAAATATACAACAGAATTAGGAGTGCTACTCCTGATCAGTGCAAACAGAAACACAAGTTTGGACGGACAAAAAAAGAATATTGCATTTAAAATACAATAAATACTTTAAAAGAAATAGAAAAGTGCTTTGCTGAGTAAGCTGTTAGTTACAGTGAATATTAAAATAACGATACTTAAAATAGCTCAGCAGATGACGGCAATCCTCATATCATTATATACATAAATGGAATTTAGAGTTGTGATAGCCCAGGGAACGAAACTGTTCTTCAGTCTGGTAGTCCAGCTAACAGCTATCTGATAAACACAGTGAAGCATTTAGCAGCTGAAAAGCCAAATAGTTTTCAGCAGTTGGGCTGAAAAGACTGATGTCTTAAAAAGTTGTTATTGTGAAAGTGTAGCATTATGCAAGAAGTAGCATTAGCATTTAGCTGGAGTTGTGTCTCTAATGAATGGGAAGAGCAGAGTACTGTGGGTTCATTACTAAGAGCAACGGCTTTCACATTGCAAATTATTCATTTGATCCATCAATAAAAAATATTAACTAGTGCAGCTTTAATATAATTTTTACACTGGATTTAAGTAGTCTATGTTCTACATATAGTGCTGCAGAGACTTTCCTGCCCCAGGAGGAATATTGAGGAGTGAAAAATGAATCTGATCAGGTTCTCATATTTCTTTTGCAGCATCATTTTTAGCCTTAAAAAAAAGGTCCAACCCAAACGGACACGCATGTAATTATTCACCAATGTCAATCTAAAATGTTCTTACCTTGTTAAAAGATTAAATATGTGTTTTGTTCCCATTGGTGTGAGTTTCAAAGTAAGACACCACACCAGTGAGTTACTGGATATAACCTGTATGCTGTACAGTAAGAGGCACGATGGTTTTACAAAATGCAACAGCTGTGCAGCGAACAGGCATGTGGAGGCCTCTGGAATAAGAGCATCCCTGCATTTCTCAAGGCTGCACTGTGTAACCGTGGTCTGGTTGCTCATTATAACTGCGCTTCCCACAGGCAAAGCTTTCACATCTTGGTGAAGACCAAGAGAAAGACGACTCTTTAGACTCTCAACATTCTAAGTAGTCCAGCGCCGCCTCATGTAACATTGAAGCCTGAAGCTTTGAACAGCATGCAGCAGCAGTCTATAATGACAGTGCTGAATTGTTTGCTATAGTACTCCTCGCTATTGTCTGAATGTAATCTTCTCTACAGTCTTGCGCTTTGTCAATCAGTCTGCATAAAACCATGAGTGAAAGCAATTAACTCAAATTTAAATGTCATGCAGTGCCCTGCATCATAAAGCCCTCACCTCACCGTTTATTTACTTTGTCTTTTAAGGGGGAAGGCGCCTGACACAGGAACAAACTTGTCTAAAGGTCATTGTTGTTTTCCTTAGGGTATATACCTACCCAGCTGGGTTGGGTCTGTTTTAGTAAGGCTTACTTTGTGACTCAGGTATGGCGTTGTTTTCTCTGCAGCGCTGGCATGATAAATCACGACGTCATCGTTGGCATCAACGGGCAGCCCGTTCACACAACGCAGGAAGTGAGCCAAGCCGTCCAGAGCAGCGCCGTGCTTTCAGTGGTGGTGAGACGAAAGACGAGGGACGTTACACTAACTGTCACTCCTGAGGAGACGGACTGAAATCAACGGTTTTATAAACGAAAAAAAGACATGTACTTTTATACAGTGTACCACTGAACTGGTAAAAAACACCTGTGGATCTATCTTATGGTTACAAGAGTTCAAAGGAGACTGAACACCAGGAAGATGTAAACACCTCACTTAGTCAGTTCCTCAGAATTAATAAGGAAGGGCCGCCCCTTTTAAGCAAATGTGACCAATCACGGAGGAGGAAATCATCACAGGTAAAGATACATACAGACCAACAAGACACATTATGTTCTGATTGACAAAGGCGACCACCCCAGGGATCACAAACTACTATTCAGCTATTTTACAATGCCCGTACATACACCCTGTGTTTATAGAAAGGAAATGAAGGAAACTAATGACGGAAATAAAATTAGATAAAGCAGGTGTGTGTTAATAAACTGCATCATTTGTACAAAATAACTCCAGGGATACATTGTACAGTCCGGTGGTTACGTCATAAACTGCTGGTTAGAAGGTTGCTTACCCTGAGGCTGTGAGAGGATTCTCCCAGAAACCTCCCACATGGGTGAGTTTCTGTATTAAGATATATGCCAAAAATGACCTCAAGAACCTCAGTATATTGGCGAGACATGGTGATGATGATATCGTGAACAGAATATAAATCTTGCCATAATTCGGTCTTATATAATATTTGACTTGGCATTATGATTGCAGGTCAGATGAGTGTTTCACCCTGTGAAAAGGACCAGTCTCTCTGTTCATGACTCAACAGGTCTGGACCACTCGTGAATTTTTGTTCGTACAAATTCTCTTAAGTCATTCGTACGTGCCAATGAAAGACAAATCTGAGTGGTTCTTGCATGAGGCCTGTTGTTCCTGGAAGGAGATGGTGTAGTTTAATGTTTAAGCTCAGTTTCTCAGTATTGGGGTGGAATTACAAAAGCCAGAGATACAAACAAAACCGATGCTGATACTTCAGTCAGTAGTCACCTGTAGTACATTGTGTACTCAGTATACTCACTGGCGTTGTGTGTGAATTTCAACAACAAGTAGTGTTGCCCCAAATGAAAAACCACGCCTTTGTGCACTCAATGGAAATGACAACAGGTGATAGGATTGTCACCCACCGTGCGGGTGTCTTTGTTAGCTTTACTTCAAAATAAACTTTATTTTTGGTGTCTGATATTGTTATTGTTATTATTATTATGTAATTTTTTCTCATTGCCTGCTTGTGTCATTATGTTAGCACATTTGACGTACTATAGTTTGCATATGTTTCATCCCTCCAGTAATATCTAATTTTGTGTTATTATATGTATATATATATATTCCTGTGTGTGCCTCCTGTGTCATGCGACATCAGTGCCAATAAAGTGTCCTTCTTCAGTCGCCATTTTCACAAGTTCGAAAATACATTGATGGCCCCTCCCCTTCTGCTACGTAGCCGAGACGGCGTGCGTTGAGGGTGAGAAGTGTCCATTGTTTTACACGCAACTTTTTGACAGTTTTGAGTGATCATCCAGGAGCTTAAAGTGCACTGCCTGTTGCCATACTTGTCAATGTGAATGCACTTAAGCACTCAAAAATAGCAAGTGTGGGTATAAGTATGTGAATTTAGACACTTAACTATCTGCATTGTTAAATACAATTAGCGGTGAGTTAAAAGCAAAAGTTAACTGTGTGGTTGACATGTTAAGTGCTGTGTGACTTTTTTTAATAATGACTTTAGTAATTGGAGGATTTGAGTTGGGGCTGGTTTCACAAAGATATGTCAGACTGGTCTGTAGTGTCTTCATTCTGCTCACAGATCAGTTCAATGCAAGTGAGACTGTTTCACGATAATACTGAATAATTTCAAGCCAAAAACATCCACCTTACTCCCAGTCTCATTCATGACTAAGACCAATGTTACCATGGTAACAATCAATGACACCTGTGCTGACCACCAGCACCCAACAACAAAAAGCAGGAAAACATGGCTCATAATTTGTGGTTGGCTAACGTTGTCATGGAGAGAGAAAGGAGAAGGGAAAGAGCTTTTAGAGAAAGCATATTTTTCAAAATTAGATTTTGCTTTTCATTGTTTCACTCTTTGCTGAACTCACAAAGTAAAACGTCCGTGTAATTGTTGAATTGTTCCAAAAGACAAACATTTTCTGCTCGGGTAAATGGAGCTCAGTGGTTGGATGCGGTCTGAAATTACCCAGAATTCATTGCACCACAGTCAGGCTTAAGATAGTCGAACTACTGTTCTGTCAATACCTGCTTTGTGCAGCGGATGAATTTAGATGTCTATCTGAAGTCTGACTTTTTGTTAGACACAGTCAGTGGATCTTTGTGAAACCGGCCCCCGGGACTTTGTATTATCATTCCAATCACAGTACCAATGGTTTGTGTTCAAGACTGATGAAGTTTGTGCATATTTACATTTACAGAAAACATTACACACACGGTTTTACTGCATAACAGATTGTGAAGGTTATTTTATAGACCTGATTAATTAAATTTTAGACTCATAATATCAAAGTTTAAGGTAACTTCATGTGTACATGGAGAACTTAAACAACCAAGACTATAGCAAGATCTAAGTGCAGTATGTCAGTCCACAAACTTTCTGCATATACAGAATCTTTCTTCAATATATGGCCTGTTTTCATTCTTCAGTCTTTCATTGACATTTTACCCACAAACCCACCAGCCACAGCCAATTACCTCTAATCAGAGAATTCAGAGAACACACTGTTCCAGGTACTTTTTATTTAATGACTGTGAACACTTATAAATACACGAGACACTTTGGATTCCTTCTCACCATTGTAACACGTGTAGCTTTGATTAAAAAGTTGAAGAGCACAGCAAAGACTTCCTTCTTTTTTATTCCCGGAGAAACATGTCAACTAAGAATTTTATTTGCAAAACAAACATTGTCAAATAAACATAATAGACTCAAAGAAATATATTCCTCTAACGCTCCCAGGAACAAATCTGACTCAACAGCATACAAAACAAATAAATAAATAGAACAGTGGATTAAAGCTAAAGAATATAAAATCAAGCTTCTGCTGTGGCAGATCGATATTATATACAGTATCTTACAAAGCCAGAACATTACAGTTTAGAAACAGGCATTAACACAGCGTGTTATATAGTCATCGTAGGCCGATTCTGCACAATTCTGGTTTAGGCTGAAGAAGGAATTACAGCAAAAGAAAAAAATACATTCAGATTAAAGAGAACACCTTGCACATGGATGTTTGTTACGGGAGTGTAAGACAGCAGATACATTTCCATTTTGTGAATTAGCAGAACAATAATATGTAAAGCCGTGTTTCAATGCTTCCCTCTACAAAAGATGTTGAGCCACCAGAAAATATATAGCCTGCTAAAAGCATATTGCTGCTGCTACTGCGGGATGAGAACAGTTGACTCTCATGTCTTCTTTAACCTTTTATCACCAGACCTAAAGGGGTTTTTATGAATCCTTAGGTAATGAAACTCTGCTCTCTCTATGACAGAGCACATAAACCTTCAGTTCAAGTAAAGACGAGGAATTTAACAAAGCGGAAGATGAAGATTTGAATATTTAATGCGAGACCTGAGCTTAGCTGGATAAAGCCAATGAAAATCTGAATTTGTTTTAGTTTGAGACATGTGGTCGGGCACCGGGCTCACCGGAATACAAAGAAGGGAAACGCGCCCACAAAGCTCAGATGTAGTTTTTTTCTCCCCGAGGTAAAGGAATTTACTGCTCGCCCTGTCTCAAAACACCTCCCTTAGCCCGATGCTGACAACTACTAAATCACCACCTCATCAATGTGACTTATGTGATCACTATCCATCTGTAGATCTGTGTTCATACTTGCTTGCGGCTGTAATGTTAATCAATCTAAAGCACAGTTGGAACAAAGTGAAGCAGCAGAGAAAATACAGAATTCAGAACGCCTCCAGCAGCAGAGGACAGTGAAGGGTCAAAGCCGGGCGAGTTGGTAATCTGAAGAAGGAAAAGGAATGATAACTTTGTAATAACTCAGTGTAGGATGCGGCCCTCAGGAAACGGCTGAATCTAGTTGAACTCGAATTGAGGATTCTTTGATCAATATGTAAAATCATGTATGTGAACAGTGACCGTCAACCAGACTGTATCGCTCTACACTGTGTGAACAGTGTGAAATAAGAGGATTTCTGCCGCAAGAGAAAATGTGATGCGTCAAGACTGAATTGGATTTTCTATCATTTATCAGACCCGAAACTTCCCAGGATGTGAAGGCTAATTCCCAAACCAGGACCACAGACCTGGATGTGCTTGACTTTTCACTGTGAGAACGCTCCATGGCTGTAGTTCGGATCATTTGCTCTGAACCATGAAAAAGAAAAAAAAGTCGGATTGTTGTCTGTTAGTTCTGGTTCAGCTCGTGTTCACACTTATTACAAATAAACCAAGAGGAGTAACCATGAAGTCACGTGAACTGAGTGGTAACTTAGTGATTGGACAGTTGGACCCACGTGGGGAAAACTGACGACAAATAATGCGGCACTTTACTGAACCACAGGTTCATTTATGTTCTTTGGTGTCACAAAGAGCTCAGAGAGAAAACTGATTTTCATTACCAGTGTTCACTAACTGGACCTTTTCTGACTCACGTAGTGACAAACAACTAGAAATGCAGCGACACATTAACATGGAGGGGTAGTTAGTGTACAGATGTTTCAAATATCTCACTCACTTTTAATTGAAGAAATTATCTTGTATATTATATACACTGCTTATATAGATTAAGAGCTGGTGCAAACAGGAAGCAGATCGTCTACTCTGCAGTTGATTGGTTGCAAAAAGTACTATGAACGAGGAACAGCAAAGACAGCTGCAGTGGTAAAATGCAGAATTTAACTCCTCAACAGCTGCTAGCAAAGACAACAAAGTCAGTAACACTTGTAATTCATTATCATGCTGTATTCACCACTGGTAGTCGAGGCTGATAAGACCCAATCAGTGGGTGTGTTTGCAATGGTCTCCGTTTTCACCCGTCCAGACGTCAAGGCAACCCCAGAGTTTTCAAACTAAAAATAGGTCCAGCAGCGTTTCCAAAAGTCTCATTTTCAGGGCTCGAAAACGCCAGAGTAGTGTGGACGGGAGGGTGAAAACGTAGCAAACGTAGATGTGATTTTAGCATGAATTCAAAAGCTGGTGAGTGTGATATACATTAGCTAAAGGAGAACTGTGTCCTATTCCATGTACTTTGGCAGCTATTCAGCAGAAAATGAGTGAAACAGCGGCGACACAGTAAATGCAAACGTAAGATGTGCTGTCATATTTTGGGGATTTCATTTTCCCATGCAGCACTGATGATGCCGGATGACATTCATCAATACGGCCCACTCAGTGTTACCTGTCAGTCCATATGACTTATGTTGGTTTGTTTGTAATAAATCAGTGCGAGGAAACCAAACAGACCAGAAATAAATGGCAACAATATCTAATTTCTTCTGTGGTCTGGGCTAAATGAACCAAACGGCGTGAAAGTGACCTTAGTGACAATTTAACACTAAAAAGATCCATCATCACTGTCGCTCAGCTGAAAGCTGTGAATACTATAGTATAGTATACCATTCTTATGAATTTTCAAGGTGGTAAATGTGAATTAAATTAGAATCAAATCATATTATTCCTTGTTTTTCTCAGGAGCCCCTAAGAACCCTGTAGGGGTCCTCAGGAGACCCTCAGGCAGCCTGCAGATTCATAACCACGACTGGGTGAGGCCACATCCCTGATGACTGATAATATCTGACTGAGAAGTGGCCACAGTCCTTGGTCACCCTTTGCTGTTGGTCTCAGTAGTAGGTGCACCAGTTGCTGTAATCACTGGGCATCAGGCCGCCAGTGATGAGCAGGATCAAGTCCACAAACCACCAGATGCCCAGGCCTCCCAGGGTGAGCAGCTTCCCCACAGCAGTGCCGGTGTGGCCCAGGCAGAAACGATCGACCCCGAAACATCCCAGGAAGAAGGAGTAGAGCAGTGTGGTGATGAAGTAGTGGCCAGTGTATCTGTGAGAAACCAACAGCAAAAGATAAATGAGGACAGTTAAAAAAAAGCTGGAATGAAATATGAACTGTTGTGCAATTAAAATGAATCACGAGCATGAGATGTTACATTTAAACAGCATTTAATTCGTTGAACCTCAATCATCTGTCTCATTTCTGAACCTGCAGATGTTCACTGTAAAGATATGGACATATCATACAATGCAAAGACGTGCAGATATAAAGGAAAATACAAATATGATAATGATGAACACAAGGTTTGAAAAGAAGCTATAGCAGTACACTCAATAAGGATAACATCTGTTCTGTACAATGTAATGCGTGGAAACTGTGTGAGCAGGAACTGAACATTATGGACGACATCAATCCACATGCTGGATTGCAGTAGTGTTTTTGTACAGATGCTGCTCTCACTGTCTCAAGCTGCTGCACATCTCTGATCTCTATGCAGACAAATGATGGGTGAATGTCCTGGTTCTATACATTTGTAAACATTGCCCTCTAGTGGTGATCATGACACCTCAGCTTTTTATCTGAATTAACCGGATCAGGAGCAAGTACTGTACTGTTTCTGAACATCATAACACAACATAAAATCTAGTCTACCACTGCACTTTATTTCACACTCAGGCCAGGACCAGCACATACCTCCCAAATAAAACTTTGTCACTCAATACACTTTCTGATTGCTTTCCCAGGAAAACAAAAGTAACAAAAAAACTCTTTGGTAAAACTAATCAGCCACATTAGATCGTTGCAGATATATCGGTATCAGTGTATATGTCAGCTAATGAAAGACTAGAAGCTGAAGTAAAGAAATGCTAAAGATATGTTATGATCTGTGTCACCATTCTCTACCAGTAAGTCGTGACAAATTTATTTTTCAACTGCGAAATGTTTATT
This sequence comes from Seriola aureovittata, assembly GCF_021018895.1. Lineage (NCBI taxonomy): Eukaryota > Metazoa > Chordata > Actinopteri > Carangiformes > Carangidae > Seriola > Seriola aureovittata. The sequence continues at coordinate 3,552,967 of NC_079368.1, read as the reverse complement.
TCTGTTATGATTCGTGTAAAGACAAAAAATGCATATCAGTCAATATGTTAAATGGACTGTACTTATATAGCAGGGAAGGGAAGCCACATTCACCACTCACTCACTCACATTCATACAACACGTTTTCCTACATATACAATGCTTTTCTACCATACACGCAAATTCACACAGCAATGATACATCAGGGGCAGTTTGGGGTTCAGTATCTTGCCCAAGGACACTTTGTAAGGGAGGAGCTGGGAATCAAACCAGACTCTCCGATTAGTTGGTTGATTAGATTGTGATTGGGCCTGCAACTAACCTTTATTTTTTTTTTATTATAACTGAATCGTTCAAGTATTTTCCTGATTAAAAGATTACTTGTTTAGTCCATAATATGCCTACATTTTTTTAAATCCGTTAACATATCTTATAGTTCAAAGTCATATCATAGTGACTTTTCCTAAAGTAATCCAAGCTTGCTCAAATTTGACCCCTATTTGCGGAAAGTAGTTTCAGGTTAAAATCAAGAAACATCAAATCCATTCCAATCCCGATGGATGAAAAAGTAGAAACGGGTTTAAATCTCATAAATTAGATTTTACCTGAACAGTACACTGAAACCTCAGCTGATTAAAGGGCCATATTCCAAACTTTATACATTTTACAGGAAGTTTAGTGTGATAGTTTTGGCATACATAGATTTCTACAGTTGTGTGTCCAGTGTGGTTTCCCTTACTTGATGCAGGGTACCCTCCCTCTGAGGAATTCTCTGGATCCAGCACACTCTATATCATCCAGTGCAGTGCACATGACAGGAGTGTGGTTCACTTCTTTCTCAGTCTGGCCACCCCACTATAGATAAAAACAATAAATTAAGTGCCATGTAATTAACAACATGATATCTGCTTGGAAAACAACACTTACCCCGACACAACCATAGCCCAGCTCCTGGTAGGCACTGAGGTTGCCTGCGTGATCCACAGGGTCTTGACAGTAGATGAACTCCTCCGGTCTTCATCACACATTGAATGTATATAAACAAAGATAGAAAGTGAGGAATATAGACTGATAACCAACAGGGAACTTCAGATTTCCGGTTTGTAGTGAACACACGCCAAACAGTTTATGACTACTTTATTAAATACATTTTAGATATTTAAAAAACAACAACAAATACTGCTGTGGGTAATGTGTTACTGATGTACAGGTGAGCAGAATTTGACTCAAAGTCTCAAAACAGCAGCAGTGCATAGTCAGCATTAGCTAACATGCTACCGCTAGCATTCAAACAAGATTGCTGTACATATTACTCACAGATAACTGCAAAGGACGACTGGTGACGGAGGTCTATAGTCAAACCCCTCTGTATCGTTCATCATTTCCACCGTAGTTTCATATTTCACAATTTCGGGCGGCTGCTCGCTGAACGGGAACGCGGTAGCTCTCTGGCCGGGAGAAGCAGCAGGAGTCTCCGTTGTCGAAGAGTTTTGGGAGTGAATTCCTTCCAGGCATTGTAACAGAATCACCGTCAGAAGCAGCAGGAACTGTCCGCACAACAGAATATAGCTCACCGAGATCATTGTCACTCTCAAAATACTGCATTAATCCTCATAAAATATCCATTCATGGTTAACGGCAACATTTGTGTACGACGGTTTGTTTGGGCCTCGATCGCCGTCTCGTGGTTATGGCGTCATCAGAAAGCGCCTGGAGTTGAAACACCCTGATTGAAACTGACATAGACATATGTATAGGAAACATGGATGTAGCAATTAATACTTCCATGATAAGGAATTGTCATAAGGAACTGTTAAAACTGGTGAGTAAAATAAATGAAATAATATAAATAAAGTAAGATAGTGAGACAATATGGCAGTCAGCCTGTTTTCTATATTTAAATCTATATTTTAATCAGTGTAAGGATCAGATACTGCTTTATTGATGGACAAAAAGAAGTTATAAACATGGAGTAGCTACAGTGTAATGTGGAATATAAGTATAATGTAGTACAAAGTGAGATGTATTAGTAATACAACAATATACAACTGCATAATATAGCAGTATATCGTATTATTATTAATATCCTACAAATACAACAGCTGTAACATTAATAAAATATTTTAGTAGCAGCATAATAATTGATTAGTAGCCTAATAGTAAAGACTAAATGTACTATAGATAGTAGGCTAGTTTAATTTAGTAAAGCGATGTCAGTTTGAACAATTCCCTATGACAATTAATTATTTTCCACAAGTAATTCAGTTCATCCAAACCTAATGTTAATGCACACTCCTGCTTGTGGAAAACATTGATTACAGCCTTAACTATCAGGATTCTAATTAACTGGTGACCAAACTTTTATTTTTACTCCTCGTAGATCATAAACCCCTTAAATATAAAAAGGACTCATTGAAATCGGTTGAGAAATATAAACTATTCTGCTTTTTTTCCCCCCAGAAAACACTGTTGCCCCTCCGTTTCTTCATGCTTGTTTACAGGGCATTCTTGTCCGGTCCAATATGGCGGCGACATTGACATATGATCCAGCGGCCAATGCAGCGTCTTTGTATATATGTCTATGGGAACTCGTGCCTGTCCAGGAAAGAGGACCACCAGGGCAGGAGCAGAGAAACAGCTGCAGCCAGACGGACATTCACTGAAAGTATTAGAAACACCCTCATCCTATTAGATCCTGATTTAACAAAATGTTGTCACACTACCATATGGCCTGGAGTGGATGTTCTGCCAGTACTCTCCCTTTTTTTTAGGAGTAGTTGTACTAGTAATAGTATTAGTATTAGTCATAGTGATAGTATTAGTTGTAGTATATGGTTATTTCCAGTATTGGGGAGTAACTAATTACATACAATGGGATTATGTAATTAAATTACAAAATAAATGTAATTTTAATCTGTTACAGTTACTGAGAAAGGTTCCATCCAAACGTATTCTTTTCGGTAAAACATATAAAGAATAAAAAAATGAATTCTGTTGTTTAGCATCTTTTGGCCGAGCAGGATCTTCTGTTGGTGTGTTTGTGGACAACGCGGGTCAGATAGGTGACAGGTGTGAGATTTAATAACACTCACCAACTCAATTCAGCATTTTGTCTGTAATAAATATTAACTTGGAGAGGTCAAATGTAATAAATTACATCAGATTGAGTAAGCCTAATTAAAGCAGCTAGATTTACTTACTTACTTATCTTGCTGCCCCCTTTTTCTCTCTCCTCTTCCCCTTATTCTTTCCACACACACACACACACACACACACACACACACACACACACACACACACACAAGCACATCAAATAAATATACCACTCTACAATCTTTCTCTTTGTTCTCTAACAGAATGTCTGTAATTGTCCTGTAGTCACGGTTTTGTTTTGCTTGTGTTCCTGTTAATGTTCCGTCTTTTGTCTTGCAGTTTAATCTGAAATTTATATTTCACATATGATACTGTTTTTTTTCATCAACAAAAATGAATGCAGCTGCTGCTAAAAGCAAACACGTATTACTAATCGATTTTCATAGCTTTGCTGCCTGTGTAATGTCGCTTTTACATTTCAAAATTTTGCTCTGCTGACTCATAGGTTGGCGGTTCGATCCTCATGTCCTCCTGTTCGCATGTTAAGCTGTTGTTGAGCAACACTCTGAACCCCAAATAGCTTTTCCTGGTACACTGGGAAAACATGTGTGAGGCTTTGGCAGATTAAAATAGCCTATTACACTGTATATCTTAACATTAGTCCTTCAAAGGCCCTAAAAACTTATGTCCTTCTTACTGTGAGTGAAGTGGTTGCACACGAGCACACTATTTACACCCAGAGTTTGAACGGTCTCTTGTTACACAAGAGATTTCTGTTTTCCGTTTTTGTTTTTTTGTTTTTTTGAGACACTGGATCAATTGGAAAAATGTGATGTCACATGTTTCTTTACACCAATCATGATTCAGCAACATTTGAATCAGGATCTGATGACACTGGGTGGGTTGTTTGGTCACTGTCAGTCAAATTAGATCAAAGCACATCTGATGAAACAGATTAGCTTACTTTTTGACTGTGAAAACGCTTAATAACTATTCCTAAAATATATATTTTTTACTTGGACTTTTGTTTATTTTGTTATGAATTTTTAATCTTTTCAGGGACTTAAAACCAGTAACACAAAGAAATCTTTAAAATAAACATAATTTTTCTTTATTTATTGGATCAGTCTTTGAGAAAAAAAAAATGACACAATCTCATGGACAAAAAGAATGAAGCGTGCCTGTATCCATGCATTCTTTAAACGCAAAGAAAGCTGATGTGTTTTAAGCTATTCAACTCAAATGTGTGTGTGTGTGTGTGTGTGTGTGTGTGTGTGTGTGTGTGTGTGTGTGTGTAAACAGTACATAATTTGACTAATTTATTGTAAAGTTTCACTGGAAATCTTCATACAGCTTATACAGATCAGATGTATTGCAATGATTTTTTTAATTTACTCAGGTTTATTCATATTTTATCCACCAAATTTAGATCCAAAATTTGTCAGTTAAATGCTTTTGGGCTCAAGTGTAAAAAGTTTTCTTACAATATTTCAGCATCCATGTCATCCACCAAGCTGCACCTAATCTCAATAAAATCACAATTTGAATCACCAGTGTGTAGGATTTAGTGGTGTTTAGTGGTAAGGTTGCAGATTGCAACCAACTGAATACCGCTCCCCTCACCGTCCCCTTTCCAAGTGAGTACGAGAACCAAGCGGCAACTTCCAAGACTGAAAAATGAAGCCAAGACATAAGTGCCAAAAACAGTTCTTCGAACGGCCCCTTGAGTCTGGCTCCATGAGTGAGTCAATCCACATAGACTCCCATGCTAAAATGTCCAGCAGAAAGAAACGGCTTCTTCCCTCCTTCATGACGACTGTACGGTGGGAGAATTTTTATACAACTCACCGATTCAAATTTTATTAAGGCTTAAAGATCTGCATAAATGAGGGCGTGCTGCTTTGAGTGACAGGTGTGTGAGCGTATGCTTGGCACAGCCACGGCTCCACAACCTATGGGTGAAGTCACGGAGGCTACATCCATCTTTACATGCAGGTGGGAGGAGAACCAACAGTGGCCTACAGGTCATGTAAACATCGAAGCGCCGCTCTCTAGGGCCAGTATTTGGTTTATCTACTGTATAGAAACATGGCGGTGTAACATGCTGGGCTCTGTGGAAGACGACCTGCTACCTATGTAGATATGAAGGGCAGTTCTTAGATTCTGCCAATAGAGCTACCAGAATCCTACACACTGGTCCTTTAATATGATATTCATAAACAAAGTTACATCTGGTTGAAATAAAATGCCCTTTACACCACAGTTATTCAATCTGAAGTCATGTATTCAATATAATGCAGATTTATCAGACTTATATGAGACCAATATGCACGATAACCCAAAATTTTCCTTTTGAAACGGCCTTTCAATTCTGCAGGTGCGAGTGTTGCAAGTCAGAATTCTGTCCCTGTTTGTGTCTCGTCCTGACTGCAGTCCATTTCAGCTTCTTCCACCGAGTTCATCTGCTCTGTTTTGGGCAGCGTTAGCAAATCAGGGACAAGATATTTCAACCCACCACCAGGAGGAACACATGAGGATATTATTGGGGAGGTGAAGTAGTCCCGGCTGTGGACGCTCGGATAGGCTCTGAAATCCACTTTGGAGCGCACTGAGAGGCTGGCGTAGGGATAAAACAGGAAGCCTCCAAAGTGTGAAAAGGTCATCAGGTCCTGTTAATAACAAGAAAATACACACAATATATAATTAATGAAAATAGTTTAGGTCCAATCACACTAACAGGCGCCTAATACTGATATAGATATACCCACACAACACATTGATAATATTTTTTTTTGCATCAATATTCAAAAACAATAAAATCAGCAAAACATCATCATATGTAAATGCCCATTATTTTACAGGTTAAATAAAAACAAATGGTTACTTTTCATTATACATTTACACTGCAATTGCATTACTTTATTCTGTTATTTTTCCTGCTCTGCTGACTTTAGAAACCTTTGAAAGCTGTTCATTTGACAAAGGTACGTTTCCTTTTCTACTCCAGCGTACCTGTTATCAGCTGCTGCAGTGCTGGGTGAACATTCCCATCCAGAGTACATTTTTAAAAGTGCTGTCTCATTTCTTTAATTCAAATCATACAGTGAAGTAGTCTGCATGATAATAAATCCCTGTAGTGTGGGTGCTCTTGAGCTCCCCCCTTTTTAAACTGTATTTTAAATTGTACACTATTCTCCTATTTTTCCTCTTTAATAAGAACAATGTTGTTTGCCAGGACTGTTCCCTTTAGGTACATCGTATTTACAAAAATACTTATGGTATAATTCATGTCTCCTTTCCTCTAAAATGCCTGCTTGTTGTTGCCGTCCCGTCTCCGTCGTCATGGTTTCTTCCACTGTTTCTCTGTGTGAGTATTTTATTAGCAGCTGATTCACACAACACAGTTACACTGTAAATCCTGGGCTGTTATAGTGTGTGTTTACCGGAATTATTATACTTTTATTTGACTGCATTTATTTAACATTTGTAATTAGTTTGCAAAATTAAAATAATAGAATACAAAATTAGAATAAGTTAATAAGATATTTAATAGTTAAGTCCACATCAACTCGCTACAATATCAAAAATGCTTTTTACGCGTTAAGGGATCGTTTCACAATTTTTCAAGTCTTGAAAAAATAGTCAGGTGCTCATATGAACAGTGAAACAGTTGCAGCTGGTTGTAATGGTTCATCCTGTTTAGCACAGCCATTTTAAGAACAATGTGCTTTCAATATAACTGATGAGGGAAAAAGTCCACAGTCCACGCTCTATACAAATATATATATATATATATATATATATATATATAATAAAGTTGAACTAAAGTAATTATGAGGCTTCAGCAGACTGAGGTAGAAAAATCAAGTGAGAATCCTCCAAAGTTAAAGTTTATTTTGTAAAAAATGTCCACATATTCACTTCAACTAAAGCTTGGAAGCTATTCGATGTACATGTAATGTAATGTAACCTCTGTAATATCAGAATGAGGACTGAGGATTTGGTCCCCCATTAGTACATTCAACGCTCAGCTCAGCTTGAACTTTAATTGAACATTTTCTTTTTATAGGCAACATCATACTTCTTCACTACATATCTGAGGCAAAGTTTGTACTTTTTACTATTTTTTTACTAATTCCAGTTACTTGGCAAATAAATATAATACATTAAAAACAATGATGTGTTTACAAAAGTTAATGATGAGTTAAACATGAGAATTACCTTCATTTTGACCAGCTACAACATTAAAACCCTGCTTCAGTCATCATAATAAACAGATATTGTAAATTATAATAATAAATTCTTATATATAATAATGAAATACTGACAGGGGGCATGCTCTAATGCACAATGTAACACTTGATACTTTAAGAAGGCTACATTTTAGTGATATGTAAGACTTGCTGAATGCAGGACTCTCACTTACATTAAAGTATTTTTGTACTAAGATAAGCATCCGAATACTTTCTTCCACCATTGCTTACAACAGATGTCTCAGTGAGTCAGAACTTGTAATGAAATGGATGTGTACTACAAGTATTTAATGAGTTTTAATTATAGTGTTTCATTAGCCCTGTGTTTACCTGTACCAGCGCCTGCTGCTGAAGGCTGATGGGAAACCCTGGGGTTCCTGGAGTCCTGACAGGTGCTGCCAGGCTCAGTCCACACGACGCCGCTCTGTCCACGGTGGCACAGCTGTTCCAGGTGTTCACCTGAGCGGAGTGGAGAAGACCGCCGGGGACACTCGGATCCCACAGATGCGTGTTCAATTCCGGTGGATAAACACGGCTGTGTGCGAAACCGCTGCGTAATTTGCACATTTGTTCCTGCTCTGAGTCTTGTGGGTTGGAGCAACCCGCTCCATCACTTATGATACTGACGACGTGACTTTGTCTTGGATCCGTTTCTCTCTGTGTCCCAGCTGGAGTCTGTACTGTTCTGTCTGCCATGGAAACCTTTGATCCGGGTTTCGTGTCTCTTGTCGTTCTGCGCTCCTCCTCTCCGGCATTGTCTTCGTTTCTGTCGCTGTCACTTTCATGGGCATCTTGAAACAAAAGGCAAATAAAAAAGTTTGGACTCTTGGACTCACAGAATTGATAAAATTAATATTATACATGTTGAAGCAGTGATGGTTAAAAAAAACCAACAACAACGCTTCTGCACCTGAGGACTTGAGATTGTCTGAATATTGCGGGGATGAATCTTGAAGAGGTTCAGGTTTCATGTCGATCAGCCGCATCTCTTTACATTTTACTGATGAATGTTGTAGTTTCCTGATTTTTACAAAAGAGAGCAAAAGAAATGATTGATCATTTATACGATAAAACAATCAACGACTCCAGTGAAACTGATGTGAACACACCAGTAACAACGTGTTTTTACCGGCTCAGACATTGATTCTCGCTTTGTGTCACTTCTGCTCCATCTTCCCAGGAAAGCTGCTGCTGCTCTGGAAAGTTTTTTTTTATGGTTGAAACAGTTAAAATCTTCTTTCCCAGCGAGAAGCCCAAACACTGAAACCACAGCTCCTCCAATGTGACGATTTGCTACTTTCCCCTGTTTTCTATGATTTTAAACAGATTTTCTTTGGGGGTTTGGACTCTTGTACTTGGACTCTCTGTCACCGTAGGGTTTAGGAAACGGCAGTGGGCATTTTACCTTTCTCTGGTTTATTATAGACCAAATAATGTAACTGTTTATCAGCTGATTCACTGATAATAACATTATCATAACAACATTTCTTTATTCTCTGTATTTCTTTATTTTCTTTTCTGGGCATTTGATCATTTTAGCAAGTTGGTGAAAGTCTGCACTATAAATATATGCTTATTATTATATGAGAAACATAAATTTATTTAGACACTCTACAGAATACAGATGTCTGAGGAGCCCTCCTTAAGAACACATCCAATATAAAAAGAATAAATAGTGGCAAGACACCTTTGGAATAACCTGGTTTCCAGTATTGATTGGTCTTATCATGTGATCTGATCTTCAGCTATTCGTATAGTGCTGGTGGAAGGAGTAAGTGAACCCTTGGCTTTAATATTGAATCTCCTTTAGCACCAATGACCCAAAACAAGCTCTTCCAGTAGCTGCTGATCACGGCCGCAGTTTGGACGATTCTTCCTACAGAGCTGCTTCAGCTCAGACATGTTCTCAGGATGTCTGGTGTGAGCGGCTCTCCTCACTCCACAGCAGCTCTGCTGGGTTACTGGGCTCTGATTGGACCACTCCAGAAGGTGTATTGACTTTGTTTGAAATCATATCTGTAGTAGATTTACTTTGATGCATCACAGCCACCCTGACATTATTCTTCCAGAGACCCTGATAAACTCGGGAATTCAGTTTCTTCTCGATCACGTCGAGCTGTAAATAAAGCAATACATCATGATGCTCCCTCCACCCTACTTCACTACTCAACCTGAGTGTCATTACTCCACAAAAAAATATTTTCCCATGTGTGTGTTCCCATGGCAAGACACAGTGATATTATAATTTTTTTTTTTTTTTTTTTGCTGGAGAGCAGTCGGATGGAGCACGATGCCATGCAACATGCTCCATGCAGCCCTGATCTGTGTGTGGTAGACTCATGAACAGAGACGTTAATGACTCCTTTGAGCCTTTAGCTGTTACTCTTTTTTACTCACTGAATATTCTGCATTGTGCCTGTGGAGTCATCTTAGCTGGACACCCGTAGGGAGAGTTTACACAGAACCAAGTCATCTCCACTTAAAGACAGTTTGTCTGACTGTGGACTGATGATAAACTCTTTGACATGACTTTGTAGCTGCTTAACTCTAATGGATACTTTTCAGATTAAGATTTACATTCAAAACATATGATGAATTTATAAGAAACTAAACATTACAATTGCATTGCAATCAATTAAAGTACTAAAAATATTTCTACTAGACATCAAATCCTGAATACTGAATAATAATAATAACATCATTATTATTATTATTATTATTATTGTTATTATGTAATTACATGAATTTATAACTGAAACATTAACTTGCCTCTTTTCTCTTCTTCCGTTGCCGATGTCTCTGAATCCCTTAGCGAAAGGATTGTTATCTATTTTCAGCTGTGTGATCTGAAAAATATAAAGCGAGATGGAGACGAAATATATTTATGTCTTGTGTTGTAGTAAATGATCGATGAGATTTTTCTTCTTTTATTTTGAAAGTTGAGCTCCTCTTCGTACAGACAGTCAAGTCAACCCGAGGTTAAATCGTCTGCAAAGTGACTAAGTGAGAAGAAGTAAAGCTCTTACCTGATCGTTCTGATAAGCTGTGACTGCGATGAACTCAGTCTCGGAGAAGACGTATGTTCTGAAGGTGCTGTAGGGCAGTTTGAGGATGTCGTTTACCTTCACGATATGAAATCTGGGCTGGTATTTGTGCATCGAGTTGAGAATTGTCTGCAAATAAAAAAATAAAAAAATAAAAAAAACAACGATGACGTTTGAAACCAGTTTTTGAGAAAAGCGTTTGGAAAAACTCGTTTCATGATGAGATGAAAATGTTTACGACACAAAAGAATTTCAACAGGAACGAGAAAGATCTTCCAAGAACGAAAATATATATTTACATAATATTACATTTAAAATGGATTATTGTTATGTATTCGTTTGAAAAGATTAGACGTCACAAAAAAGGCCATAAACGTGCCATTCCCTTGAAATTACCTTGGTTATAATAAAACAAACAAACAAACAATGAAACAAAATCTAAATCCAAACTTACAAATCCATGTTTGTCAGAAATGTTGTTGGTCAGTTTAAGTTTGTGGAAGTTGACCACTTTGGACATCCACTGCTCGCCCGTGGCCGGACTGTCCGGGTGGATGTACATGCGCTTGGGCATCTCGGGGTCCGCCTTTCCCGCCACTATCCAGCGGGAGTTATGAAACTTGTATCTGCAGTCATCAGCCGCCACTATGTCCATCAGAAGAATATATTTGGCTTTTCTATCCATCCCGATGCACCGGGCCTTGAGCGGCGGGAACATGCGCCTGCAGGGTGAAGAGATTAAGGCGTGAAGCAGCATGCATTCATCAGGAGACGGTAGAATTACATCCCTGCGTAATTATTAGACATGTACTGTACCTCCCAGATTTTGTAATGACCATTTCAGTGCCGCATTTGTGGAACTGTCTCCAAAGGTCGCTGGCTTCCAGATAAACTTTCGGCTCATCATCTGCCATCTCCCCTCCCTCCAGAATTTCGGGAGGCCGACACAGCATCGCAGAATGCCCGGGCGGAGACGTGTGAATCATCGTATCCAAACTGGGATCCGCTGACCCTCGGGAGGATAAAGCCATGGCTGGGAACAGCGGGGGTCCGGCCAGGACAGTCCCTCGAAGGGCCGCATCTCCGACTCTTGTTGGAAAGGCTTGTGGTGCCTCGGTCGGGACGCACGTCTCCGAGAAACTGCGCATGGTCTCCAAGGGAAAAAGAAACTTTTACGCACGACTGTAGTCAGGTTAAATTTTGACGCCACGTTGATAAATGCGGAATGAACGTCTCCTCATATTTTTAAAGTCACTAAAACGCATTAAATGTAGCAACTTTAACACTGTTTTGCTTTTTCTCTGGATATTTTGTCTTATAAAAATCCTGACAACAGTCCAGTGCGCTCCGATGCCTCTCAGCTTGTGTCCAAGCTGATTTGCTCCTTGACACTTATGGACTCAGAGGTGGGTGGAGTTTCCCTGGTGTTGCACTTTATGTGCTGCCGCAAGTTTCCACACAGGCTGATGAGGCTGTTCTGAACTGGCCTATTTGGGTGAAAATCCAGCTTTATTGGCAACACACTAACCCTCAACCAATTACAAACTTAACACACTTCATTGATGATCACCACAACTGCACCATCAATGAAATCTGACAACGCAACAGTCCACAGATCTGGATGTGATTCCCACATCATTCCAGCGCCCTGGAGTTTGATCAGGTCCACTGATGTGGTTTCTCCTCCCGTGCGGCCCTGCCTGGGGGCAGTCCGCAGGGATTCAGCTGTGTGCAGGTGCAGCCTCTGCCAGCGATTGTCCCGGCTGGATTAGGCTCATGGGTTCGGTTACACGTTTTTTATTGCTCAATGGTCCATGACAGCGCAGGAACGTCCCAGTAAAAAACTTTCCGTGAGTGAGGGTGGCAGGTTTCAGGATACATGTGCGCCACCCGTGATGTGCAAAAAATTGGGCTATGTCAACACGAGGAGGCGGAGCTCCATATGAAATCACATGAAACTATAAAGTGAGAAAAAAGACATTCATGCCATGTTGCTTTCATAAAACCAAATCAGTTACTAAAATTGAAGTTCAGCGAAATCTGTATTTCACTGCTAAACCTAAACTCATACATTCATGCTGTATTTAACCACAGAAACACTGTAACAGTGTCACATCATTACTGTGACATGATTGAGTTTACATACAAAGACCCCTCTGAGTTAACTAATGTCCATTATGGGTTCATTGTTGACCTTGCAAATATTCATTTGACAAAAATTCTTAAAGGTCTCATACAGTATAAAGGTAGATGTCCATGTGTTGTTAGATCATAAAGCAGGTCTAGGTTCTATATTAATACTGTGAAAGTATCAAAGCGCTCAGTCCACAGAGAAATGCACACAGCCTGTATTCAGACACTGAGCCTTGAAACGAGTCGTCAGGACCTCCTGAACTTTGTGATGTCACAATAAAGCACTCACTGCTCTCAGCCACTCCCCAAGCCCCACTGACCTGGATCCACCATCCAACCTTGCAGGATTTGTTTTCTCTGAGTGTTTACCTGAAATCTACTATATTTTTATTGGATCACACACAAAACAGTCAATCAATCAGAAGAGAGGCTCAGAGCCTCCTCTCCTCTGATTGGCTCACTGAACTGTTGTTGCTAGAGCTCCAGAGAGAAGCCTGAGAGAGGAGATGTAAAACTACATTGAGATGGTTTTTGGTTCTGAAAACTACAACTATATGTTCTTATGGATCAACACTTCAAATAAAACACAGAAGAAGATATATATAATAAGTTTGCTTACTATGTTTCTTTATTATTAATGATTACATAAAATTTCAAAATGAAAGGTTAATCATCTATGGGAATGATTCTTATGACTCTGATCTGTCCCACTTGCCTATACAAAGAGAAAACAACACGTTGCAGCTACAGTCTCCCAGAGCTGTAGACCCTGATCCCTGTAACATCACACATCAACACAGTGTTGAGTCAGTGTGTGTGTGGTGCATGTGGCTGAACAGTGTGGAGAAAAATGACCAGTGAAGAAGAACGAAGGACAAAAGAAGAGCTGAGAGGAAACATATTAAAGGAGGAAATCCCCGAAAGAAAGTGCAGCAAAATGACAGATATTGTATGTTTATGTGCGTGGGACATGACTACTGTTTGTAAAATAGGGCCACACTCAGTGAGTCATATAAAGTTAATTCTTTGTTTTTAAAAAAAACAAAAGCATGACACAACACTTAATCATGCTCTGTAGGAAGCCAGGAGGAAGTGTGTGTGTATGGAAGTAATACTGAAAATAAAGAGTCATTTACTTTTTCCTATCGGGCGGAAGTAGCTCCAGGTTCTCAGAGGTTCATGATAGTCAACACAAGTCCAGTCAGAGCTCTGAGGAAAAAACAAACACTTCAGAAGTGCTCAAATATGACGGAGAGATTTATTCCTGCAGCCTGAGTTACGGAACTTCTACTGACTAACTCCTGAAACTGAACACTTGAAACTTTTCTCTTTGCTATTTTGGATGTTCTTTTGAAACGGTTGAAACTAGTGATAAAATGTTACTGGCATGAAAGGTAAATGGAAAAGATATTTCAAGGAAATGGTTTCAGTATATGTGGTCCAAAAGTGTGGAGATTGACTGGGCTGATGTTAGATTTATGAAGTGTTATTCCAGTCTGTCCCTGTCTGAATGTTTTGTCCACTGCTCTTTGATACTAAGAGAGAGTAGAGATACCCGGGTCAGTCGCTGGTGAGGTGCAGCAGGTTATTATGACCTATAATAGTTAGGTTTTGTTGCTAGGCGACATCTATTGGCCGTAGTAATTATGACAGGAGCAAAGGGAAAAGTGTGGTGACGTAGTATAAAGACAGACAAAGTTGTGGTGGATGGATGGATCAACAAAACAAAGGAATATGACACAAGAGAGCTGTGTTTCATTCCCATGTCAAACTAGCTGTGTATATTGTAACCATGACAACAGAGACGGTGTAATGTTGAAGAAGCACTTATTTTAACCCAAGTCATCATCTTCTCCTAAAACTAACCAAGCCATGACCATTATAGCGACAAAGATTGGTTCAGTATGCCTGGCAACGTAGGGGCGCTACTTCAGGAGACACTTCTATGGGTCGTATCATAGGTTATAATGCAATCTTTAATTTTTATATTATCATATCACACTATATTTGACATGATTGATAGAATGAAAATGTTTGTAATTGACAGGTTACAAAAACAAACTTGCTTTTTAAAAAAGAAATGTGTGAAATCAAAGAGATAAACAGGACCATCAATATCTTGCAATAATGAAACAAGTTGTATCCACTGTGCTTAAAGTTCAGTGTCAATGACTGTGTCCACTTACTTAAAACGTGTTACAACTTCTAAGTCGTGGCCTTTGATGGAACAGTGGTTGAAGGTAACAGCAGTTTCCCTAAAAACAACACACTGAGGTTTGTATTTCAGCAAGGACTTTGCTGTGAAATCAGGAAATACCTCACACTGGACCTTTTGTTACAGCCTCCCGACGGCTCTCTGATCAGATGCCTAAGTAAGCACACGTCTTATTCAGAGGTCATTCAAGATATGCGGTGGGTGGCAGAGCTGTTGATGACCCAATCTTTTTCTGGCAGAGATGCAGGGGAAAACCCTGCCCGTCCGTCAGCCAACTTCAAAGAGCCAGTAAGTAATCTGAAACAGGCCCCAGAATGATGGCAAACAAGACGCCTGGCTGTTATTTGTGGGTTTGGCCCACAAGCTGCGTGTGAAACCTGTCACTGAGGATAAACCCGCAGATCTCCACTGGGCCATTGCCCAGTAACACACTCTCCCTAGTAAAACCTTTTGGGAGTGGAGATATGGTCCATGAGGTGGGAGCAGCTCAAAGAGCTGAGGCAAGAACCGTTATCATGCAAAGTTTTACTCCACTATCAGTCCCTGCTTGGCTGAATTTTATGTTATAACATCTGCTTACTGGTAGGAGTTTACTGGAAAAAGGAAGTGATGTGTTTTACATTTCCAGTTTGTTTGTGAGGTAGGAGGAGAACCACTCCATTGCAGTTCCAAAAATACCCACTAGGTGTCTCGACCTGTGGATTAAAATACGATTGTCCACAGTGTCAAATGCTGAGCTAAGATGCTCTCTCAGTCATTGAAAGTGCACCTGAGTCCTCTAAGATGTAGCCTGTGAACTTCAAGTTTTGTGGCTTTCCACAAGCGCTCAGTCTTTCTGCATTCTCCTCTAGAACTCTGGATGGTGAACTTATCCCCCACAAGACACAAGATGAGGGTTTGACTCCCGTGTAAAATCAAATTTGATACTTACTTGTTAGACTTATACATACACACACACACACACACACACACACATATATATATATATATACAGTATATATGGAACACATGCACACCATAGAGAAAGATCAAGTTTTGGGTTGTACATTAATATTACAACGTTAATCCTCTCTGCCATGACTTCTCCAATCTGACTCATTGCAATGGTCCAGGACAGCCTAAAACCCTGGTGTAAATAGCATTGGCAATACATTGGCAATCCACCACAGGTTCAAATAGCACTGATGGCTACCGACACCTGCGTGCAAATAACATCTGCTGATATTAATTCTGTAGAGGCAGAGAGAGGGAGTGCAGAGAGTGGAAAACAGACACCTACAAAATAAAACCTGTGTTAGCATGTTCCAGAAACAACTGGAGATTTTAGAGGGAAGGAGAAATAACTTAAACTGGTATAGTGCTTGGAAACAAAGCTGAAGTTTGAATGACTCGGTTTCACCAAACAGAAGTTTTACCAGGCAGGCTCACGCTCACACACCCCCTGCATACTGTACACACACAAGTGACAAATGACAGTCAACCACAAACCACATCTAAGGAACAGATACTATTATGAGCTCACTTACCACAGGTATCTACTCAATGGTGTCAAATAGCTGGTCACTGCAAATCACTACAACTTCTAGCACTGGCCGAAGTTGTATAGAAATACATCAGGTTTGAAGCATTCTGGTTTTGCAGTGGCCTGGAAAATAGTTTTGTGTGCTTTGTTTGATATGCTTTCCCTACAGCCATTAGGTCAGAAGGCTTGATTCACACGGTATACAATACAAATGACAGGCTTATATAACTGTATGAAACCACTAAGTAAAAACCTATAGAGACCAAAATTCCTAATGAACTCCAACATATTAGGTACCTAAAGCTCCAAGCCTTCATTCTTACTGAAGATACAAATCTTCTAATTTTTAAAAAAAGGCTCAGTAATTTATAAACCAGATAGATGCTGCAGGTTTTCACAAACAGAAGGGAATGGTGCATTTGTTGGGGACTATTTTCAGTGGCGGATTAATCCACAGAGCAGGTGTGCAGACTCCTGCTACGATTTTACTTTTATTGCTTTTAAGTCACTGCATTCAAAGTAAGCTGCAGCGCTTTAGTCTGCGGCATCAAACATCTTTTACTGACAATATCTTTGACAAGAATGTTAATCTGCGCTTCATCGCATCTCGGATCAAGTCTCCCCGTCGTTTTTCCTGCAGACTTTAC
Source organism: Seriola aureovittata (assembly GCF_021018895.1). Taxonomy (NCBI): domain Eukaryota; kingdom Metazoa; phylum Chordata; class Actinopteri; order Carangiformes; family Carangidae; genus Seriola; species Seriola aureovittata. Next base: position 3,536,081 of record NC_079368.1, on the reverse strand, counting down.
TCTATGTACTCTGACTGGAAATCATCTCCACAACCAGGGTCACTGGAAAGCTTCCAAACCACGCTGGCCGTGCTGTCTCCCTAACACCTCTCATGTTTGGACAGTTGAACGTTGATGAATGGCCTAATGGTAACAGGTTAGTGTGAGTGAACATATTTGGGCTTCGGAGGTGGGAGGAATGTAGTTTAACAGCAGAGCGGAGGTGCTAAAAGCGACGGGGCCTGAGTTGATATCACACACAGACACACACACACACACACACACACACACACACATACACACACGCACAGCGGCCACATGTTTTGAGGTGGGGCAGACTGGAAGAGGAGCCATGAGAAAGTCAAGTAAACGCAGTCACCATCAGACCGCAGCATATTGTATCATTACTCCATTCATGTCACATTCAATCACACAAAGTGAAAAGATTTTTTTCTTCAAATGTTCAGAATAAAACCAAGTTTTCAAATTATATCTCATCATGTCAGGAACAGAATATATAAGGTATATAGAAAATACTTTATCAGTATTATGTGCAGTATTGCTGACAGCATTTACAGCACATAAAAGAAATGTCATGATGGTATGATTAATGTACGAGACATCAGTTTACACTATACCTCCTTCAAAGTATATTTATATATTAATAGTTTGTTTAGCCAAATATATTTTAGGGGAAATGTGTTTACCTCCTAGATTATGTTCAGTGCCAGCGTTTTTTTTTTTTTTGACTTAAAGAAGTGTCATGTTTTTGTAAAACTTTTATTAACATTTAACCAAAACCTCAGACTTTCCCTGACCTTAAAGTGCTAGTTTGGGTTATTGGACGTGGGGTTGCGTGAGCAGCAGCAGCGCCGGCACAGAGGCTCAGTGATGTGCGGCTGTGGACAGGGCCATCCACAAAAATGTGTTTTAGCCACTTTAAAAATGCCCACAGAAAAAAGCTGATACTAGTTGAAGTATACGCACAAGCACAAACTATCATTATTGATTTGCAGTATGCTAGAACAATACATCCAGTAACACTTTGATTCATAATTCAATACTGTATAACGATCACGGCATTACAATATTTTCTGATTAAATTAACTTTCACTCTCTACAGCAGAATAAGTCACATTCCTTCACTGCCATTGGTCCAGTGAAGACTGTGGAGGCCGGAGCCACAGGCCTTGGTGTACTGTACGTCTATTTGAGATGCGTCTGTAGGACATGAGCCACACCTGCGCCGCTCCGTCAGGAGTGTGTTTCAGAATTAAACTGTGTGTGTGTGTGTACGCGGACGGGCCGCAAGACGACCTTTCGGGCCGGCGGGATGAGTGAGGGGGTTTTGAAGCGGAGGATTCACAAAGTGATGTAAAGCATTCCTCACATTTCCCAGCTCCTCGGAAACAAGTCAGACACAGTTAAGATATAATTGCTCCGCAGGCCTGAATAGTGACAGCAATGCGCATCAGTGGTGTAGTAATGTGTAATATGAGGTAATAAAAAAATGTCTTGGTGAATCTCTGAGAATGACAATGTTGAAGTAATAACCCACATTTTCACACAGAGATGAATTACAGTAAATGTAACACATTTGAATTTGAGTCTGCTGCACAACATGCAGATGCAGCGAAAAGAAAAGAAGAACAAATATATGAATCAATATTAGTAAATAGGGGCTTAAGGCTTTAGTAAAATGTGTGAAAGGATGAAAATAGATATCAAAATTATTCTTTGAAATTATTTTTAAAAATATTAAATTTATTTAGAATTAAAAAGATTAAAAATTAAAAATGAATTTCAAAAATGATTACACAAACTTGTGTCTGATACTTTGTTGGTAATGGTACCATTCCTGTTGCCATTTTTTATGTCTTCATTTCTTACTGTTGCAGTATTATTATATTATTAGTTAAATGATTAATTTATCATTAAGTAGTAGATTTATTTTTGTAGATTTTTACTTTTTTAATAAATTAGGCACATTTTTACAGTGTGACTGTTCATTGAGTGAGCTTTAACCAGTATAATACCACTTTACTGTTTCGTACTATGTATTTTTTTTTAAATATTGAATATGCAGAGAATGACAGTAAATTCCACCTTGATGGAAGTTATGCCAAAAACTATTCACTGAGAGAAATAAATGAATGAAATATTGTCAAATATGTTTTAAAAAACACATTGCCAAAATATGACATTTAAACAACTACAAAGTCTAAAATAAATACTGCTATCGAATGACATGGCAAATGTGCTGTCTTATATTTGTATTAATACATCAAAATGATAAATGCAAAAACCAAAATGTGTTTATCCTTTGTGAATGGAGCCTGATCTATAGATGGTGGCAGATTAGCCTTTACAGTAAGGGAATCCTGTGCTTCATAAAAACTCTGTCTACCAGAAATGATGCTTATACAGTACCACCTATTTGTTTTCCCAATTACAGTTTGTCTAAATGTATTCACTGCCTGGATCAAGTTCCCTGGCAACGTTTATTCTATTCAAGGCAGTGCTACATTTGATACCGCGCACGTACGAGTCAGAGTGAGGTGGTGGAGGTGGGTGTTGGGCGTACACCCAGAGACGGGATTTCCGTCCTGAGCCCTGTCTGTAGTTAAGACAACGAAAGCACCGGTTGGTAAAGGTTACACAAAGATTGTTGTTTCAGTTAAATGTTAATACATTAGAAAGCTGTGTCTCAGGCCTCGAGTCTCTGTAGATGTTTTCAACAATCTTTCTCTAAATCTAAACCAAGTGTGTCTGATGAATGTATTTGTATTGTAATAGTGGAAATTGTTGAGAAAGAAATTCAATATTTTGTCATTGTTCAAAATTTTGCAACTTGGCAGACATGTTTATTATATATATATATAAATATTTTCTTATGTTGATAACGAGTATAATTCAGGTGGTTCTGTGTTTCTTTGAGAACATATTTAGTTAAACATAGTTTCCTATAGAGGATTCTATTTAACAATTTATTTATAACTTATTTATCTATTTAACTTTTTAGCGGACAAGCCCGTCTTATTTAGCGGGATAATGTTTTATAGTTTCATTTTCTGCTCTGGTCTCATCAGAAATGAATGTGCCAATTAAAGGCCTCAAAGTCTATGTGATCATCTCAGAACTACAGAATTTTACATCCAGTAAAGTCAGTCAGTGACAATCCTAACCTGTGAAAACCTTTGTAACTCATTTTCTGTTACAGTTCTTCTTCACAAACTAGATTTCAGTAATAAAATCATCATAAAATCTCTAATTGAATTCTGTAACTAGACTATAATATTATAAAATTACAAAAATGTTACTCATCTGCAGGTTTTACCATTTCATGTATTGTTCCACAAATCATCATGTTAATTTAAACTCCATTTCATCACACAATCTTTTTTAAAGTGTGTTTTTCTTTCTGAATGAAAGTAGTGCTGCATTTATGAACCTGTCTAGTTAAGATGGTAGTTTTGGTTAAATGTAAATAAATTCACTATCTGAAGTCACTGTGGACTTTTCTTGTATTAAACAGGAGCACGATCTTTCTCTAACCGTAACCAAGTGCTGCGAGAACCATCAGAATGTTTCATAACACTGCAGTCGGTCACTGTAAGTGGGTATCGCACTGCAAGAGCACATATTTGAGAAAAAACAAAGACGAAGTCCGTGAACATTTTACTGACATGATCAGTATCAACATTTTTGTGACTTGTCGAAATCCCTAAACATTTCCTCATTATGTGAAAGGAAAACATTATCCAGTCCTACTGCACGTATTTAATGTAAATTCTGGGAAACAGAGACGAACTGCTGCTCGTCATATAGACTGAATCTGAACCAGCAGTAAAGAGAGTTAAGGTGCTTTTAAGTGCTGAAGATGACTACTCTGGCCCTGGCATTTATTCATTTCTATTAAAGTGCAAAGCTGTGAAACATCACAGATAATAAGAACCTCTGAAGAGAGAGCAGTACACTTCACTATTTTAGGACTTTTAGAGTTTTGTTTTTCAGCTGTTTTGTTTGAATAGCAAACTTATCAGAAAAGGTTTATGCAAAGAAAAAGAAAATCAATGTAGTTTTCCCGGCACCAACAAGACCATAAATCAGTTGTATTAGAAGGTGAGTGAAGAAAGGGGAGGAGGAGGAGCTGGGTGGGGAGGAGGAGGAGGAGGAGCTGTGTGGGGAGGAGGAGGAGGCAGAGGCCCGTAGAAATCAATTTTGACACATTAGAACTATTAGCTTATTGACAGGTGAGAGATGGATTGAAGGCTGGACGCTAAAGAGAGCTGTAGCTGTAAAACAGCTTCTCCACTGATGAGCTCTCTGGAAAGAGATGCTCTTTAAAGATCTACACTCAAATATCTCTCCATCATTAATTCATGCCCGTGAGTATAAAGAAGAGAAGTCAGCTTCGAGATGTATAAAAAAAAATCCCTTACATTACAATATAATTATAACTGCATGATGAAATCTCAGTTATTTGAAAAAACATGGCCGACATGATGACTGATCATGAATGAAAACAACTTCTCCTTTTTAAAGGAAAGACATATCTTTTGGTAAAATATTTTTAAAAGATTACAAGACTTTGTTATATTATAGTATTGTATGTATTATATGTAATGGATATTAGGAACTAAACTAAACTTATTTGTCTAAAAGTCTTTTTTAATATGTATAAAGTTCTTAAGTACAGTATTAGACATGCATGTTGAAGTGTGAAGTTTATCTCTGTTCCTCTTAATGTCATCTGTTTGTGTTTAATATGAATTATAGACCTCACATGACCCTCAATAATTGATTAAGTTTTTCAGTTTACTTCCTGATTAGTAAGAGCAATCATCAGAGGAGAAATGTTGATATAAACTATTCAACCTTAGGTTTTTTACTCTTAATTATTATATTTACCTTTATTTTGATAGCCCAAGATAAGAGATATGGCCATAGCAACAACTGTAAAAAATAGCATGTAATGACTGTATATGGACTTCCTGTAATATTTCCAACACAAATATTTAAATATTGTCACAAACCCTCTGCAGGAGAGACTTTTATGTTTTTATTATTGTGTCTAAAACAGACACTTTGAAACATATTGAGTAAAAATTACTGGAATAAGCCTTCACCCCCTTCTACATATTTTAATCGTACAATGTAAACTACCCCCAGTTTACAGATTAACAAATAAAACATGATCAAATAAAATAGGGAGAACTGATTCTCAGTGGTGTAAAGCTACAGCCCTAATGAAAGGAGGAAAAACTGAGGATGACACCCGCCAATATTCAGCCAAAATGTCTTTATGCAATGTTGACAGCTGAATTAAAAAGTTGGTCAATGCTATTGAGTAATATTTAATTTGTATTTGATGAGATTACACAGACACCAAAACGATCTCACAATATAACACCGACTTCCCCGATCAACACTTCAGTTAATGGTGATGACCAATTTTTTTTTTTTAAGTTTGAAAAGAAAAAATTTAGTAACCTTACATCCCTATCGGTATGCTATTCGTATTTGTATGGGTGGATTACTGAATGGACTGACCCGGCACGAGCCCAGGGTTCCAAGGGATCAAGGGGCCCCAAAGCCTCCTTATCATTACAGTCTATTTCAGCCTGTTTCTTTTACAAAACATGATCTATGTATGTACTGCACAGTGAGTGTTTCAGGAAAGTGTGTTTAAAGGATATTAGAAGCTTAATCAGCTTCAAAATGAAATAAAAACATAGAGACAAAACTGTTAGAATGACTCCTGTTTTCATTTAAAACGTTAAAGTAACAAAATGTAGGTAAAAACAAGACATCGTAGGCCCACCCATGTTCATGATTAACACATATCAGTGGGAAAACAGTAATAAAAATGCTGTTGAATTGCCCATTGTAGTAGACATGTAAAAATATAATAGATAATAAAAAATGAATAAAACAGTCTGAAGCTCATAATGACAAATAATTTCTGTTTCTCATATAATCAGAAGTGTTTGAGTGACGGAGGACTGTGAGCACTTCACCTCCCACATCAGCTCCTCCACCTGTCTTTCCTTCCAAGCTTCAAGTCTGACGCCCTAAACTGAACACCAGTGCACTTTTCAGGGTAATTTACAGAAGCTGGCAGACTCTCGCTAATTTTCTGGAGTAGCCTCTCACTGTGTGAGGAAGTCAATCTTTTTAAGAAGAAGTCTTCTCTGCATTTACAAAATTGCTCAAAACCCAGTCAACTTCCTGTTTTCCATCTTACACACCAGCCAGGAAGCTGAGTCAAAACCTGGACGACCATTAATTTTTCCTGTCAGTCGACATTTCAACAAACAGAATAACTGGAATTTTTTTTGTTTTTTTTTTTAAGCAGAACGTCATTATTTTTAAAGAGACGTGTATTTATCATTAATAAAAGTGTAATTGTTTTACGTGATCACTGTGGCTGTGAAATATTGACGGTGAATGCATCTGGCTAACAAATGCTTAAGACCAAATAGTGAGGAAATGAGCGTTTCAATTAAGAAGATGTGTTTTCCTTTTTGTCAGCACAAAGAGCCGGGGCGAATGAAAAGTCCATTAAAGTGCGTCTGAAATGAGCAGTGACGATAACTCACCCTCCTGACCGCTCTGACAATATTCTCTCGGGCCTGTTGATTTGAATAGTGTGAATATTTATGTCCAGAGGTGTTTGCCTGTTCTTAATGTCTGCGCTCTTTACGCAGACTAAGAGGACATTTACTGTCTGCTTTAAGTGATCATGTATCATCAGAGGCATGTCCTGCCAGAGGAAGCATTAAGGGCTCCTCATTATTTAATCATTGGCTGCTTCACACTGCGAGCTCGTCAGACACTGGGTAAACTGTTTACTGTATGTGCAATGAAAACTGCAGTATATGGTAAACATCAACACAATCATCAATAGGCTTTGTAGCTGAAATAACTGTGAGCAACTGTAGCAAAACATCTGGTTATAACGACTAAAGCCAGCAAATAAAATTTTATATAATTTAGTTTATTTGTGTTTACCGCTTCACTACGCCCCTGCTCCTATTGTAAAACAATATGTATAGCTAATGAGAGGCTCAGGAACTATTCTGCAACACCACGCCCTGTCATCAGAGACTATTGGACAAGGACGCACAATGCCCCACAAGACATTTTTGATTGTGGGAAATGCCTCTAGAAATTAAGACTATATATTTTGGATATATACCTCATGTCCACTCGACTCCACTGGTTGAAAAGAGATAAATATTTAATGGATATACTGGTGGCTGGCAAAAAAGACTCTTATCACTCTTATTACTCTTATCTTAAAATGGGAGAAACCAACTTTAAATGCATGGAAGGAAATTACAATGGACATTTATAAAGTGGAGCAGACAACAGCATTTGTCAATCATACATTGGAACAATTTACAGCACACTTGGAAAAATGGATTAAATATGTTACGCCAGTTCAGGCTTGATTTTATTTTCAGAAATCAATAATATTGTTGTAGAGAAAAGATCATTCCCAACTATTCATGGTTCTTTTTCATTGTATTTCTTTTCTTTTCTATATGTGTGGGCTACTTTGTTAAGAAGTATTTTCATGTACATTCAGTTTGAAATCTGAAATATATTGTATGAAAATATTTTTTTATGGACGTTGAATGTCAATAAAAAAAGCAAAAGAAACAACACCACATTGGGGACATATCTCTGTGATAAAAACATTGGTATTAGGTTTTATTCACTAGCTTTTTCTTTGACTCTTTCAACTGTGTCTCACAGCCCACATCAGCAACTGGAACTTGTTCATGTGTCTCAGATATGGCACCATTACTTGTCACAACATCGACTTACTGCAGGTCAATGTAAAGTGGCTCTGGGACATGGTCAAAAACTGTAAAAATAAAGGCAACAGGGATTTTTCATCACAAAGAAATGTTCTCTTAGACTTTAATTTTGGTAAATTAGATGTAGAATTATTCTGAAATGTATTTAAAGATAAAGAAACAATTAAGAATTTTTTATTCAGGGGGGTTAAAGTATTAATGCATTAACAAATAAGCAGTACTTTAATATTGGAAGTAGTTTAGAAATGCATCATAATTTATGGGTTTAGGGTATTTTGCATGTTGTAGGTATTTAACTTGCTGGACTAAACAGAAACAGTCCTGTCTAGTTATTTTATCCATAAACAATTTCTACTGTAATTTGCTAGAAATCTTTACTTCATACATCTGGATTTTTGCAAATTCATAATATGGTCAAAAAGCAAATTATGATGCAAGATTTTCTTACCTTCATTAAAAACAGAAAGTTGGAGTGAGTCACAGATCTCAGGACACACAGTTAGTAATGATGATAGTCCAAACCTAACCTGAAACCTCCATCACCGTCCCATCCTCATTGGTACAGTATGGGCTCATGATCAAACTCTTATCCATAACCTCCTAACTTCAGTGATTAGCTTCATCTCAACGTTCAGCAGTGCAACCATGTGAACACACGGCACATGTACAGCCCTGGTATGGAGTCAGAGTTCCACCCATTACTGACAAACCAGTGTCAGCCAGTGTTGGAAAAGTTATTTGTGTACATCTGTGTTTAAGAATGACCTACTCATTACATATTACTCATTGAAAAATTAATTGCATTAGTAATTGCTCAACAGTAAAAGCAACTAGTTACATTACTCTTGACTTTCATGGCTAAACAAGACAACTCTGGCATTACAAGGAGGCAAACAGCTTCCCCTGTATTACTGCCCAACACTGGCCACAGTCTTATTCATCATAACAGTCAAAGCCACAGCCATGCCTACAGCCATAATCACAGTGAAGGCCAAAGCTACAGCCATCCCATGGTTACTCATAATTACAGCTGCACCACATCATAACAGATCCTCCCTAACGTTATCTTAACATTAGCAGCAATTGTACAGACTTGGGTCCAGACCTTCCACGGCTGAGGATGTTCACACTCATGCTAACAGTTACATTATACATTACTGAGTATCATCATGCAGCTCAGTCTTCCTCTGTGGATCACAAAGAGCACAGAAGTTAAAGCCAGGAAAAAGCTAAATTGATTGCGAGGCTAACATTGTGACCTTAAAGGGGGAACATGGGTCAGGTTCCTGCTTTACCTGTCTGTCTCATGACACATACAGTAGATGAATAGCTATGAATACTGGACAACACACATGGGCTGCACTGCATTGCTGAAATCATCCCACATGTAGTTGTGTAAAAGTGATGCCTTCTCTTCCCCTAGGAAACATTCACTCCCAATGGTTTATACTAGAACAGGTGTGGGCGGCTTTAATGAAGATTAGCATTGAATCTGACTGTGACCAATGGATATTAAAATATCGCTTGACCTTGCAAACAGGGTTTACAGTGCAAGTCTGCCACAGCGGGAGGCGGCTGCATGCAGCATGCCCTGCGATCCTCTGCACTCAGTAAGCTGAGGCAGAATTTATGGCCCCGCACACAGCCCTGAGCTGTATGTGTCGGTCTCCGCCGCGGATTACAGGACACACAAATGGTGATGCGTGGGTGTCCGGAGAGGTGCTAGACACTGATGTTTCAGGTTTCAAGGTTCAGCTGGAATTCTGTAGCTTTCTCATTGTAAGTGAATAATATCTTCCCAGGGGACATATACAGGAAATACTAAGTGCCCCAAGTCACTGTTGGATCATAAACACCTTCATGTTTGCTCTCTTATTCCCTCTCTGTCTCTTTGTTTGTCTCTGAGGAGCAATAGCATCATCCTTAACTTGACTGAAAGAAAAGTAATTCCTCACCAGGATCCTGCCACAAGTCCAGCACCATCACATGTCAATACTATAGGCTCCGTCCATTAATCGAACCGAGCGCTGTTCTTTTACGAGACACAACAATGCTGGGGGAGCGAGCAGGAAGTCTGGGCAAACAGCTGAGTCTAATGTAATTCACCGCTGATCCAGACGCCATCATTAGATGTTTCGTGTGATGAGGCCAATCATGAAAAAATGCACTGACTACTTCCTGCCTTGCTCACATTAGATCATTTACTCTCCAACTCACATGTAGCTAACCATGCACTTCTTGTGATCCATAAACCTTTAAGGTGCTCCAGTCTTATGTTTATGGTTAACAATTTACAATATGGTACAGAAAAATGTAGTCAATGAGGAACAAATCAAGTTGAGGGTTAGTGAACTGTTACAGTAGAGTAGTTCCAGAGGCTCTGAGTCTCTCTTCTGATTGGTTGACTGTTTTCTGAGTGACTGAATAAAAATTAAGCTTTCAGTATATAGATTTGAGGTAACCACTCACAGGAACCAAATCCTGCAAAGTTGGATGGTGGGTCCAGGTCTGCGGGCTTGAGGCATGAATGAATAAATACATGTTAAAGAATATGTCTGGCAGGAAAAGGGAAACCTAATTTGAAGGGCAGCATTACAGATGCAAACATGAGTCATTTTTCTTTTTTCTTATCTCAAGTTAGATAGACCTTTTAGACATGGCAGGAAAAGCACAGGTGTAATCAGCTGTAGTCAGACAGTATACAATAACATTATACAAACTAGTTCCAGGACACTGTGCATGCCGGTGCGCTCTCATGGCTTACTGGGACACATAATGGAACTGGAAACTTTAATCTGTCTGAATCCAGGTCTGATGCTACTTGTGTTAAACAATATCATGACATTGGGAAATCCCTTTATCATTGTGCTTCCCCTTTAGCAGATTTTTCAGTTTAAGTTATCAAGTTGTTTTTGATAATGGACCACAGATGTAGAGTTTCCCTTTCAAACACGTCCAGCTGCGAAGATGCCAAAGATGATGATGATAATGATGCAGGATGAAATCTTCTACTCGTGTTGACCTTGCGATGTTGTTGAGATATCCTGATTGCATAAATAATCGGTGACACCTCATAATATGAGCATCAGTCTGTGGACATTAATCCAGAGGCTTCACATACCTGATAGCCATTATCAGTGACAACAGCACAGCCAGTAAACAGACAGTCCTCTGGGCTCACACAACACTTGGTCACAGACACACTGTCTCCATGCTTATCCATCATGTGGAGTGTGTAACAGGATCTGGCATCTGGAGGACATGGCACGCCTTGATTTCTGGGGTGATTTACAACTTTGACACCATGCTCTCAATAATATTTTGGAAAGATAATCTGTTAAGACTGATCACTACCAGTCTTAAAACAGCACCCAATGTATTTATAAAGAAAATACACCTTACAAAGACCATGAGGACATGATACTAGGTTTACATCAATTTAACTCTAACATTCATGTTTATAGGCCCTTTAACAGCAGGTGTCATTAAATTCCACTAACCTCACTATTTTATTTCCTTTCTATTAAGAATGGGGAAAAGCATATCAGTTCCAGCAGGAAGTGGGAGGAGGACAGTCACTGGGGAAAATTAGGAGAAGAGACTCTGAGAAGCAGAACTAGACTGAAACAAACTAAAGTGGTAGGAAGAGAGAATGAGATGATGGTTTTATAGTATTCAAAGGACAGTTGGAGAAATGAGATGGATAAAAAGAAACAGAAAAGAATAAACAATAATATCCAGATTCAGGTTTGGTCATACAGGAGTCAAAGGCATCTTCATCACCATTGGAAAACATAATAGGTAGAGTGACTTTGTGGAAAAAAAATAGACTTTAGTTATGAACATGAAAGAAAAGATTTAATAAGAGTGAACTTTGATTAGGACACTATCATGAGAAAAACACTTTATATTTATGTTCTTAGAACACACTTGTTTGATAGGATATTCTACGTGTATTCATTTATTTTTATAAACATAATGATTTCATTTCTTTATATTATTCTTTTTTTGTCATTATATATTTGTATAATTCTTTTTGATCAGTAATAGCTCAGAATTAGAATCGCGATATGTACTCCACACCAGTTGGTGGCGATAAGGCGCCATTTCCTTGTTTGCCAACCGTCATTAAACGTCAAGAAGAAGCAGAAGAGGAAAAGCAGTAGTGGGAGCGTAAAGATGGTTGCCACTGTAACTAAGCCAAGTCAGGACCGAATGGGAAGCATCGGGTTTTTATATCCAATGTTTTATTTCAAAAGCGTCCGTGAATTAACATGTTTGTTTGTTACCGTTTGTATTTTGATGAGCCAGTCGTTGGCAGACGACCAGGACTTTTTGGAGGAGTTTCTGAAGCGGGAATATTCTCTGGCAAAGCCATACCGTGGTAGGTTATGTTAACTGTCAACTAGAGGTTACGTTGACGTTAGCTAGTGAACCTAAACTAAACTAAGTTGACATTCACCAACAATAGCAATTCATCCAACCATAAATGGGGATTTTGTTCAATTCGCGGATTACTGAATGTATTAATGTTAGCTGCTGCTGATAATAATTAACTCAGAGGAACTTTGAGCCTCTCTAGCACTAATCGTTATACATCTTAGCTGGTGTCACAAGAAGGGGTAGTTACTATTAGCCCACAGCGAATAACTGTTAGCAAGTATGGCTAACGTAACTTTAACCGGCGAAGTTACTTGTCTCTTAAAATTAGCTCTGACAAGTGCAACTCTCGTGAGTTGCCCCGTTCAGGACTGTAGCAGACACTGTGTAGAAGGCGATTCCGGAAGCTCCCGGAGGAAAGAGACCGTGTACATACGAGTTTTAAATGTTGCCTTATGGGTTTCATTTTCCAGTTCCTATATCCCACAAAGCTATGACACCTCTATATATGTGATTCGGTTACAAACACTGGGGGGTGGGGGTGTGTGTGTGGGTGGGTGTGTGTGTGTGTGTGTGTGTGTGTGTGTGTGTGTGTGTGATATATTGTTTTTGTGGCATATCACTGCACTGTATATACAGTTGTGAACACAGTATCTAACAGGTATATTACTGTTTTTCAGGGTTGGGCTTCTCTAGTTCTTCACAGTGGGATCTGATGGGCACTGCCATGGTTACACCTGACCATGTTAGGCTGACCCCAGACCTGCAGAGCAGACAGGGAGCAGTGTGGAGTCGAATTGTAAGTCTATCGCCACAAACTGTAAAACCTACACATACACTCTGCCCTGTGTAAGTTGGCATTTAAAACTCTCACATCCTACCTCATACTCACACAGTTACTCTGAAATGAAAATCACACATTATTGCATTTTAAAAATCGTACAGACCTTTAGAGTGTACATTTACTGACTGACATTCATCCTGTGACAAAAGAATGGTATGTTACTCAGCCTTGTTGACCAACATACTGCATATAGCACACCACAAGAATAACCTGTTTGTCTTAATTTTTGTTGCTTTTTAGCCTTTCTTCTTGCGTGATTGGGAGCTTAAGGTTCACTTTAAAATCCACGGTCAGGGAAAGAAGAATTTAAACGGGGATGGACTGGCCATCTGGTTAACCAGAGATCGCATGCAGAATGGTAGGTACAGACCCTATAGGTGTCTTATACAATGAAAAGGAACTAAATGCTACAGATTATTTAATGTAGTCTGAAAAAACAGGATAGAATCTTGGTGCCCAAAAAGGAAAAAATCAAACATTTTAGGAAAATGCACTTGTTTGTCATCTTACTTTGCTCAGGCAGATGATATGATCGATACATCTGTTTCATCTCTGTATGTCCTGTACAAAAGTGATGTAGGAAACCAAATTGTGGCTGCACGTATGCACTCTCAGCTTCAACACTAACTGCTTGGAAAACCACAACATTTTAATTTTCCATATGTACACATTGAAAATACACAAGTTACAATGTGTAAATAAGACCTCAAGCCTGAAGAACTAAAACTTATGTGGATGTCTTTAAGTCAAAGTTTTGTTTCCAATGCCCTGTTGGGATTTGATTTTCAAGGGAAATGGGGCAGGTTCAATATTACTTGCACCAGTGAGTGATTTTAATCCTGTCATGAGTACCCCCACTTTTTCACAAACACTTTGTCCAGTTCCATCAGCTCAGCGTAGGGAAGACATAGAAAGGGACGTTGCTAATCAGATAGATCAGTTGTCACCATCAGTCAGCTCAGTGAAGGAATATGTAAAGATAAACACTATGAGCACAGTACAAGCTCACCAGTGTCATTTCACAGGTGATTCTGTGTTTAATGGTTTACCTTTGTATTGCTGAGCTGATTTCATGTGGAGTAAGCTACAGGTACTAGGGAAGATACCAGTCCTTCTCTTAGTGAAACAGCAGAGCATTCAGAGATATTCACAGAGACATGTAAGCAGTTCTTAACTGTGTATGTGTGTGTTCTTATAACTAGATTACGGCTAAATAATAACTAGTAAATAATATTAATAATATTAATAAAAAAATAATACTAAACTCACCTGTGATGAAGGTTGCATATGATTCTCTCTGTTGCCTGTTATAGGACCAGCTCCTATAATTTGCCGGTGGCTAAATTTCTGTCTAGAGCAGCAACTGTTTTGACAAAAGAGGAGGGGGAAATATTTTAATTATTCACTAGGGCTGCAACTAGTAGTAGACTTGATTTTGTCTGACAGGGGGGAACAGTGTCAAACTTTCACAGACTTTGTTATCCCTGTATTTAAACTGATTCTTTTTTCCAAACAGTCAAAAGCCTGAAGATACTCAGGTTACTATCACGGAGGACAAAGAAAACTTTCAAATTCTCGATTTGAGAAGCTGGAACAAATTAATTCTTTGGTATTTTTACTTAAAATTGACTTAAATGGTTTTTCTTTTATTGAATTTGTTGGTTCATAAGTTTCAGCTCTTATCATCCACCTTGCCTGTAAAATTATTCCTGTCTGAATTGGACTTAGGATTGTTGCTTCACATTGGTGTTGAAACTGTGAAGTGCCCTAATGTTCCTCACTGTCTTTGCAGGTCCTGTGTTTGGCAACATGAACCAGTTCATTGGACTTGGAATATTTGTGGACACTTACCCCAATGCTGACAAGACCCATGATGTGAGTGACAGATGTTTAATGGCTGTGGTACTGTGGTACTGTTGGTATTTCTCTATAGTTACATGCTACGTTTCCTATAGACTCTATTGCGTTCTATCCTGCCATTTTTGTCTTTACTGAGGAAGATCAATAGGTTAAAAGTGTGTCTGTCCCCAAAAATTATACAACTTCTGGCAGTAGCACATTAATGTGTTTGTGCTGGATTAATTTCATCCAGCCAAATCTGACTGACACAACTTAAAAGAATGCCAGGGTACAAGCTGCATGTGGCCTCTTTATTTACCCTTATATACTGATCTCAAAGATGTGTCATATTTCTTTTCCTGCATCCCTCTTATGAATGTGAAGAAGACGCAGCCTGGAGCTCAGGTAGAATCAGAAACTGCTGTTTATTCCACGACCTGAGCCTCTGAATGTCCATCCATCTTGAACTGCTGACCATGTCATGCCATTTCAGTATCATCATCATCATCATCAGTGGTGTTTGGTGTAATTGTGATACTATAACCGAAACAACAATGCGATTGTGCGTTTGTGAATCTGCAGATAAAGGTGTCTATGTTGTATCTCCCCTGTCTTTCTCACAGAGGACTTTCCCTTATATATCTGTAATGCTGGGGAATGGGACTCTGTCATATAACCATGATCATGATGGACGGACCACTGAACTTGGGGGGTGCACTGCTATGGCGCGCAACGCAATCTACGACACCTTCCTCCTCGTCAGACTCTCCAAAAACAGACTCACGGTATGAAACTGCAATGACAAAGTAAAAATATATTTTTAAAAACTTTAACATATACACATATATTTATAAAACAGAAATTTACAAAAGTATCCAGACCCTCGATTCAGTACTCTGTAGAAGCCTCTTTGGCACCAATTACAGCTTCAAGTCTTCTTGGTTAAGTCTCTTCAAGCTTCACACACCTGGATTTGGGCATCACATTCTTCCTGATAGATCCTCTCAACCTCCATCAGATCAGATGGAAAGTCAATGCCGGCATGTTTTCCAGAGCTTCTGCTTAGAACGCTGCATTGGCAATCTAATTCTCTTTTTGCAGTAACATTAGCAGGTATAACCTGTTTTTTTAAACCAGTTAAAAAAAGATGATGAGTCATTTTACAATGCCAGCCAGGTTTGAGTCTCTGTTCGGAGAGGACACACACACACACACACACACACACACACACACACACACACACACACACACACACACACACACACACACACACACAACTGCAGGGAGCAATGTCATCACATGAGCACAGAGGACACACACACAGACACAGGTTCAAAGAGTGAGCTGCTAGCTGCTGTGCAGTATGGTAAAATGGATCTGTCACATCTCATCCCCGGGTTGGTGCTCCTGTAAGTGTCGGAGCCTCCACGGGAGACGCTTCCATCTGTCATAGTGTGTTTTTTAAAACTTATTTCGGCCCTGCAGCTCACTCTTTCATCCCCAAGCACATTGTAGCCACAGTGCTTACTGTTTAACAGCACCGTGCTGGACAGGTGACAGCACAGAAAAGGGGCAAAAATTTGTGTGTTCACCTGGGTGTTTACATCACTGCCAGTCGTAGCCAATAAATAGAATAAATATTGTTTGTTTATACCTCATTCTGTTCTGTATAGGTCTACTTATTCTTAAACTGACACAAACAACAAGCAAACTCTTTTAAAGGAGGGAGCACTGTAGAGGGAGAACTGGGATGTCAGGTGTGACTGTGTGGCAAAAACCTATGTAGGCCTCCTTTTTGCTTCACACAGGAAATTGATGAGGAATCATTAAGGAATCGATAAAGAATTACACAGATAAGTAGAATCAATAATGGCATTCGTCTCAATAAAATATTATCAATTCCCATTCCTCCTGATGATGATGGTTCGGTTTGGTTTGCTTGGTTTAAAAACCTATGAAATATAAAAGATGAAAAACAGTTTATAAAGATAAACCCTAGCATGTTTTTTTATCCTTCATCTGTGACTCATGCTGACCGTTCCTCTGCCTTCTAGCTCGTGGTGGATGTGGATGGTAAGCAGGAATGGAAACACTGTGCTGACGTCACAGGAGTGCGGCTACCTCCAGGCTACTTCTTTGGTGCCTCCTCTGCCACTGGAGACTTATCAGGTATAAAGAATCATCTGAAGGCTGCTTAACCACTGGAAACCTCTGTTTAATTAAGTTAAATCGAATGAAACTTTAATTAGATCTTAAGGGAAATTGGGTTACAAGCACTACAGCCAAAGCAGTTCCACTAAATTGACAGGTAAGATGGGAATTAAGCCTCTCTCCCAAACTCCACAGAAACATTCAAATGGCAGAAGTGGTTTGTATGAATTCTTTTGTCAAGTGTTAATAACTCACTTGTGCATGTTGCTCCAGATAACCATGACATAATCTCCATGAAGCTGTACCAGCTGACGGTAGAGAGGACTCCTGAGGAGGAGGAAGAGGAAGAAATCACCGTACCCAGAGTTGACAACATGGAACAGTTCCGAGGTAGATGCACCACAATCATCTCGCCTCGACTCTCAGTCCTTTCATGGGTCACAGTGATAATTCACAAACTGTTTACATCTTATTTATTTCCCTCGCTGTGTTTCTCACAGCAGATGGAGTTGCCACAGAATTATAGATATTTCAATTTGTATTTCTTTCTGAGCTCTTTAAGGACTTAATGTTCATGTTGGCTTAAAAGTTGAGATCAAATTTTTTTTTTTTTTTTTTAAACCTTTATTCAGGTTAAGTTCACTGGGAGGCAAGCTCTCTTTTACAGGAATGCTCTGATCGCATTTACACAGTTACACACATTCACACCCAGAACAGTCTGTGCTGTTGGCCACTGAGCAGCTCCACTGGAGCAATAGGGGTTAAGGGCCTTGCTCAAGGGCACCACAGTGGTGAGGGTGATGAGGGTTTGGATAAGTCCTACTCTTGACCCAGAAAACAGCAGCTGACAAAAAACAGAGTGAGCTGGAAAACGCTCCAGGCCATCCTCATGACCCAGCACGGGATGGGCTGGTGTAGATTAAGGATGAATGGATGGATGAGACTTTTGCAGTGTCTCATAAGCGTGACATAAACCATTTTAACGACAATTTAGTGCCAAGTAATAATTTCGTTCTAAAGCTTTGGAAAACATGATTCATTTTTTGAGGTGTTACTATGTAATATTAAAAATTCATTACTAAATGTGCAACAATCTAAATACTTCACTCTCAAAAAACAAATCTGCTTCATCTGATCTTCAAAGCTGTGGTTTGAACAGATTTGATTGACACTGGCCAGATGAAGAACCATCAGCAGATCTAGATTCAAATGCTGTAAAATCCTTATTGGTCCACAGAAATGCACGACATCACCTTTTTCCATTTGTTTGGCACACTTTAAACTAGTGAGAAGAACTCAGACTAAAACACAAATACAGAAAGTCTCTCGGGTGAAATAAGCAAAACTGTTGGAAGAACATTTTGTGTTCATTTAGGACAGTATTGCTGATAAGAAGCTGATTGAGAAAACAGGTTTTCAGGACCTGTATTAGGAAACTGAGCAGAGTATCTATCTGATTACAGTTACTTGATGATGTGAACAGAACTCAGCTAATATAAGCCGTCAGGTGCTGATTGGTCGCAGGAACATCTTAAATGAAAATCCTACTCAACCACAATATGGCTCCTTTTACCAGTTATAAATGTTAGTAACTCATTAATAAATGGTTGTAAAAATGAGATGATGAAACATGAAGATGGATGTGGGGAGAATCAGCTCAGTGAACACCAGAGTATGAATATGGTCATTTGATATGTGTAATTTGATCTGCCGAATGAAACGTTTTGACCATTAAGATGCCGACGGTGGTTTATTTCTAGTAACTTAACAAACGTGATGAAGCAGCAGATACAAATGCTGATGATGGAGAAAAACAAAGAAAGATAACTAACTAATGATATATGAGGCTTAACAGTACAGAGAAATGTGAGCTCACTATTTGGCAAGCAACAGGTCACTGATGCCCTTTTTATCTAATGTGTTATAACAGCTTATACATGATTTATAAAGTGTTAAAAAGGGCTAATTAATAAACTATTTAAACCATTCAAAAACATACATAAGGGTAATCTGAGTGTAAAGTGGCACCAAAATCCCTTTTTCAATAAGTGGTTGTTCAAACTTAGACCCTCGTCTGTTTGGTAATGACTCTATCATCCTTTTGCCTTGCAGTGGAAGTCGAGGAGGAAGGGATGAGCGGAGTCCAGTTCTTTTTCACCCTCCTTTTCTCCATCCTGGGCCTAGGTGTGCTGGCAGTGGTGGGACTGATGGTTTACGGGCGCTGGAAGGAAAACAGACGTAAACGTTTCTATTGATAAGAGACCAACTGAACCATGTGGGTTTTTCAGAATGTGTGTTTCTTAATCAACATACATTACAACAATGCAAAGACTTGCCATAGCTTTACTGAAACTATTGAATGAACTGAATGAACAACCTCATGGGTCTGAAGCCCTCAGCCTAGAGATCATAAACTGCCGAGATGAACCTGGTGAAGAGATCATGAACAGGTGAGCCAGCTGTGAAATATATATTTTTTTTTTTTAGTTTTTTTTTTTTTTTTTTTTAGTATTATGGAAGATAAAGCTGCTCAAGTTGATTTTTTTGTGTTAAAATATGCTCATCTCAACTTGAAGCACAGTGAGGTTGCAGCATCCCATATCACTAACTGACATTAGATTTCAGACAAACAAAAACTTCAGAATCAGATGCTGTATGTAGTTTACTGACGCCATGTTACGGTACTGAAGTGTAGTTACCTCTTACTGCCACTTGGTGCTGCCAGCGTGCAGCTTTAAATCTGACCTGTACCTGCTGTGAAGACTAATCAGCCTGTGGATCATTGCAGACGTGTTGCTGCGCTGAAGAAGCTTCAGCTGTAGTGACCTCTTCAGTGAATCTGAGAGCACTTTATGAGCCAGGCAACGCACTTACATCAGCTGTGGAGGTTGTGTGAGCTGTTTTTAAATGTATGATCAATGACACATCACATTATGTTGTACATGAAAGTAATGATTCGAGTCACCAGTGCCTAGCTAGGACCGATAAAGACAAGGTGTTACTTTATGTTGTGGCCCTGTCTGCAGGTTTAAGCTCCCTTTTCTTTTCTATTTAACATCTCAAATGATTTGGCTTCATTCACTTTCTGAAGTTACTAACAGTTCTGTTATGATGGAGTTGTTTATCCAGATCAAAAATCTCTGTTTCTGTGGCACTGAATTTCATCAGACCCCAGTCAATAGAAAACATTTCACTATTATATCAACTAATTCATTTGTGGTGATGTTGCTTTGGGATTTGAATCTAGGACGCACTGTGAATTGAATAGCCATATGCAGGATTATGTTGTCAAATGCGCGTTCGAGTTAAACTGAAGAGTATGTGAATATGAATGCTGTTTACTGTTTAGTTGTGTAACCTGTAATATAGCTGTTAAAATGATGCAGGGCTTTTTCTGCCAAAATACAAGCTGGTGCCTTACCCACGGTGTCCAGTGGACGCAGCTCTGTCACATGTCTGTTCCTTCTCAGCTGCTACAGACGATCCACTGACTCTCCAGCTGGTGTGACAGTCAGTGAGCTTACATGCAGTCATTTTTCTTGACTGTTGTGTAAATGAGAAACTTTGTGTTCTGTTATCAGGGAGGATGATGAGGTAAAGCTGGTTTCCTCAGGTAGATTTTTACAGGATGCTGAACTCTGGCCCTGTTCAGATCTGCATTAACAAGCGTCTTCAGTGCTTCAGTGATCCGCTCATATGTGGTCAGCTCTGAGTTCGTCAGTTCACACCTGGTTTAAAATGCGTCTCCATCAGATCTCACTTCCTGCCTTAAATGCAAATAAACAGGTATGTGTTGATGTTTCTGGACAATCTGACAGATGGGTCCATTGTCAATGTGCTTGTGTGTGTGTGCGCAGGAGAGAGAGACAGAGAGAGTGAGTGGGGCAATCATCGCACTGTGCACAGCTCTAATGAAATACAGTTTTATCCATTTGAAATATCAAAATATTTTAGGTTCATTATGAAACTGTTGGGACTAATGATGCTGTGGCAGAGTGGAGTGGACGGTCCTTCAATGTGGCCCAGGACGTATTTGCGTTCACACTGCTAAAAGAATATGGCCACATGTGGTCCAGTCCAACTCTGAATGTGGACCGAGTGACCAGATCTCAAATGCGTCCTCAGGCGTGTTCACACCTGGACTTAGAGCTGACCACTTGTGATCGGATCACCTGAGACGGATGTTAACACCAGGTCTGAACGGGGCCTCTGTCATGTGTGTGGGTAACCAGGTCTGCATGTGCATGACAAATGACTGCAGACAGACAAAGTAACAGGAGCAGCCATAAGAACAGATCATTACAGAGCAATGTGTCCAACCAAAACCTGACTAAACTGCAACTAATGTGCAGTATCATCTAGAAGTCTTAATAAGTCCGTTCCACCACTGAACATTTGACTGTTGGTGATACGCACAGTGCTACCTAAAGTCATTAAAATAAGTCCAGTACAGCCAAAGGTATCATGAATAAGCATCTGCTTGTAAAACACAAAGAAAACAAAACAGCTGAAAACAATACTGGAAGTGTGTTTGCTGACACAGAGACATCCACAGGACACAAGGGGTTGTACAGACAGGACTTTTTCACAGCAGACATTTTAACTTGTCACAGTGTGAAAGCCACAGGTGTTACAATACCACTAACAATGGCTGTGTTGTAGTCAAGGGGTCCCAGTAAACCATGACCAGCATGAACAATAGCAGGACCCTGACACTGAAGCAGCTAAATGGAATTCATCTGTCATTCATTTTATTATTTACACCTTTGCTTCTTACTGTGACGTGTCAAAGTGTCTTACTTCTAAAACTGGGGGCCTGTAGTCACTGCAACTGAACTGAAAAATTATCATTTTTATTTGACACATTTTTCTTCCTTGTCAAAACCCAAAGTCTGCATTACCCACAATGTAACGCGACCACCGACAGTTCAGTCGTATGTATCTAAACAAACCTCATGTTCACAGCAGAAGGGGAAAAAAAAATCCAAAGGCCAAAAACTGTACAACCCCCATCTGATGAAAAACTACTGTCCAGTTTGACCTGTGTGTTCATCTGCAGAGTTCACAATAACACTCTGCAAGTGTGTCATGAAAATCTTCCAGGTTGCACTCACACAAGACAACAAGCAGGTCAGAGCGCCAGCAGTCTATTAATTAATGAATGAACTAATGTCAGTAGGTAGGAGGCCATTGCAGATACAAAGTAGCAGCTCCAGAGCAGGACAGTAGACTACCTTTTACTAAAGCATATAAAACCCACTTCTTTGTTAGAATGAGATATCCGTAGGAGTGTTAACTATCAGGGAGATTTTCATGGAGTTGTATTGTGTGTCATTTTGGTTCTCATAGCTGTTTGAAGTTGTGTCAATCAGTGGTAAATTATGATTAAAACCACTTTGTGTTCATGCGTAGAGTTACAACTGTATCAACTGCTTCTTGAAGTTTTGTGGAAAGTCTGACAGTCTGTTTCTTTCTGAAAGGTTTACTGTTATTTCTCTTTTCCTCTAATTGTTATGTAGGTGCTTTTTTGTTCTTTACTGAATGTCAAGCTGTTTGTCCTTTATCATTAAATTCACGAGCCATCATCGGGGCGAATGGGCCTGTAATTAATTATTTAAATATTACTATTAAGCGAATTATACTTTTAATTTGCTAACCAAATCTTTGTCTAAATAAACTGATAAATGTAAGTGAAGAGCTCAAGTTCTTCCTGCTCCTGTGTCTAATTGTTTGGGGGTTTTTTTTTTTCAATAAAAATTTCTACAGTCATTTAGCTCATGTGGTAATGGATTTTTTCTCTCCAAAATCTTTTTTATTGATACTTCATAAATGCTTTATATGTTAAAAACCAAGATGCTAATGCATTTCCTAATCCACGGTTGGATAAAAAGTGTGCACACCTCATCGACACAATTCCTCCCTACTGGATTACTGCAACGCCCTCTACCTGGGTGTCACCCAGTTCACCCTGTCTCGACTATAGCTGTTGCTGAACGCTGCACCCAGACTGTCAACTGGTACCAGGAAGAGAACCAGCATCTCACCTGTACTTGCAATCCAGTACCAGTCGAATACCGTATCGAGTTTAAGGTTATTGTATTTGTTTTTAAAGCCATACACCAGTGGTGTCCAAACTTTTTTTGATTGGGGTGCCAGATCTGATAATGGGGGCCACGCTGTGTGAAAAGCCACTTCAGGGGGGCCAGGCTAGCTTCAAGATGCTTCACATTCTCCACCCGTTCCCACTGCTGGACAGTCGCTGGTATGACTTCGTCTCATATTGTCTCTTCACATTGAACAGCAACAGTCACTTGGCAAATGAGACACAAACAGTTTTGAGTTTCAGTGAAAAAAAAAAATGGCGGCCCTCACTGTCGACTTAACGCTTCTTTGCTGTGGTCAGGACTGCTACATGTCTGTTCCCTGTTTACAGTCTGTTTATGAAAACATCACTTCCACCTGCAGTGTAAAGATATCTACGAACTGTAGGACAGTGCTGCCATCTTGAGGTGAACGGGAAAAACGCAAAGTGAACTTGTTTCATTAACCGACACAGTGTGGTGGGCCACAGTTAGTATTTTTTGATAGACAAGCCGCGGGCAGTTTAAAATGTGCCCTTTGGACATGCCTGCCTTACACAGTCTGGACTCCGTGTAATGCACTTTCCATCCCCAGACCCCTCATATCCTCAGAGCAGCTGCCCCTGGCTGTCTCCTGGACGAGGCTAAGGGGAAAGAGTGATCGGGCTTTTGCGGTAGCTGCCCCAAAACCTTGGAACAGTTCACCAAAATGATAAATTGTTCCCCCCCTCCGTCAACATTTTTAAGACTAATCTTAAAACCCAGATGTTTTCGTTGGCTTTTGAGTTTCCAGAAGGTTTTATCTTTCACTTTTATCCCTTGTGTTTTTATTTCAAACTGTTCACTGTGTGTCTCAGACTATGGGATAGTTAATGCATCATATTTTAGTTGTTTTTATGTGTGTTTTCATTGTCTATTACTGTACAACACTTTGGTCAACTCTGATTGTTTTGAATCTGCTTTTTAGATAAACTTGGTTTGATTTGTTTTAATAAACTGCCAACTGAGTGTATGTATGTACAGTAGACAGGTTAATGGTTTCAGAAAGTGTTAATTAAATTATTAACAGTTTTAATTAAATAAAAATCTGTTTATTTTTAGAAATCATTAGCAAATTCATTAAAATGCTTATATATGTGTGTGTGTTTAACCAGAGGAAGTAAAGGACTCAGATAAATAGGTGATAAATTCATCTAATATTTGTTTTCTGACACTGACTCAGCAGCTCGTCTTGCCAAGTGTGGACGTCCCTCCTCCTCCTCCTCAGTGTCGTGTCAAGTTGGTATTTCCTACTGCCTGTCAGTGGACAGGTGTCCTCCTCCCTCCCGTGTCTCTTCCTCATACCTGTCTGTCGTCAGTTAACACTGGGAATGGTAGGAACAGCATCAAAACACAGCTCAGCGCGTCAGTCACTGGAATATCGCTGGATACAGTGTAGTTAAGGTAAGACCTCAGATGTTTCACATGTTTTATCCTTTTTTTTTTTTTCTTCCTAGTAATTAAACTGAATTTATACATGTTTCTATAAAAGTGTAAAGACCAGCTTTATATGTGAAGAACAAAACACAAACGCAGAAAATTCAGAACGGTATCACTTTAAAGTGACTCAACATGGTATATGTAATATTGCTGGTGTTTTTAAAAGAAGGCATTTGGATAAGTCTAATTAGAAAAAATCGCAAACTTTATTGTGACATTAAGTGTACATGGAAAAAAGAAATATTCAAACAAAAAAATCTACTGATATATATAAAGATAAAGACAAAGGCTACTGTACTGGACATTTAGCCACAAACAAATGGAGATAAGAGCAGGAAATAATGATTAACTGAGTCTGAGTAGGTCACAAGTGTCCATTGTGCCTCATGGCTGAGTGTTGTCATATCAAACAGTGGTGTCCTGTAAACACTGTGCAGCCAAGAGGAGCAGCACTTTCACTTGTTTTCCTTTGTATTAAAGGAGATTTTCCAGACTGACAATTTGTCTACATTGTGTTTTTCTAAAGAAATGTGTCTCCTCTTCCAGATCTCGCAGTGGAAGATTATCAAGATGAATCGCACCTGTGTAAACTGCTGGAAAACTATGATGATAAATCTGAACTTCCTCTGCTGGGTAGGTGGTTGAAGACGGGAATACACTGCAGCCACACATCACACTGCCAGACCCCACCACTGAGGGGGGACTTGTGAAAGTGTAATGCTTGTTACAGCCAGTAGATACAATGGGATATAGAAACCTGGATTATGTCCTTTCTCTGACAGATCAGAACGTATTATGGTCACTTTCTGTTCTAATGGAGGGCTGAAATAAAGTTCCCCTGAAGGAGAGAATGGCAGCAAGAATCCTCAGAGTTAAGCGAAAGATAAAAGTAAAACTCCTTCACTTTCGCTCCCAGACTTAATAAATTCTATCTATTTGACTCAACAGTGTCAGAGAGTCTGTGAAATTGGTTGAGAGCAGGTCCTCGATGACAGATAAATGGCCGAGCACACCCACGTTTTCTGTCTGATGGTAACGATAATACTAATAATGCATCAGCTGAAGCAGAATAATTAAGGAGAAAGTAGTTTTAGTCTATAATTTGCATTTTATTTGGAGTCACTGTCTGAACGTCTTCATTGTCTGCACTTGTCACTGTGGAACAATCAATTCTCCTTATTATATGATTTATCATGATTGACCTCATCTACTAACAGAATTATACATATATGTTATTGTTATTATAAATATTACAGATTGTTGTTCATTTCTCATGTTAATTATTCCTGGAGATTTTACACAAATAAAACAAACTTTTATATAAAATATAGAATTATGTTGTTGCAGAACAACAACATAAACATCTAAAGAGTGCATGCAACCTGAGGGTGGGCTGACAGTTCACCTTTCAGCATGACAATGACTCGACAGCGGCTTTGTGACAAGCAAAGTAACTTTAGTGGTTCCCAACCTGCAGGTTAACCCCACAAAGCATCACTAGAAAAGTCGGACTGTTTTTTAGATGATTGAAGTGTCATGAAATGTGAAAAAGTGTTGCGACACAATTTTTATTCTTTTTTTTTTAATTCTTTTTTTGGTGAAGTTATTTAAACGAAACCATGTGAGAAGTTCAAAGGGAAAATGTCTCTTTGGTGTAACTGCTGACAACGCAGATATCAGAAATGTGACAAGGGACCTCAACTACGTATATTCAGTTTTATGAAAGAATACTGGGGACCACTGCTTTCATCCGTCTCCTGGCTTTCAGGACAGAGTCTCAGTGAATTGTGGATCAAATCTAAACTCACAGAATGACACTTTTGTCTGTCCTGTGCGTGCTGCAGCTGTGTGGTGCGTTCGTGGTGGCTTTCGGGGAATTCATGATGATACACTCCAAGTTTCCCTCCCTCATCACCTCCTTCTGGCCCATCTACCCCTCCAACACTCTGGTTGTCACGGGTACCATCGTTACCTGTGTGTGCTATCTGGGAGTGTTAGGAGGCATGAGGGAGAACCGCTGCATGCTCATCAGTGTGAGTGTGAAGCATGATATTTATCATAACATGAAAACTGCTTATATGTGTGTTTAATGAGCTCGGCAGTTCATTTTAATGCATCGGTTGTACAGATTATACAGACTGACTGACTGTTTGAATCTGATTTGCACTGATTTCAGTTTTTCGTGCTGCTGTTTATTCTGATGCTGGTGGAGCTGGCCATGGCCTGTGTGTTCCTGGTCTACAGCAGAGAGGTAGGAGAGTTTATACGTAGACGTCACAAATATACATTTATAAATGGTTAGTTCCGGGTGTTGATTTGGCGTATGTTGGGCCAGAAGTTTCATTTTGCCATCTGGGACAGCTCATTGTTCTTAGTTAGCGGTTTATAACGCAGCCTGTGTCTCTGTTGTGCAGATTGACACGTACTTTGAGAAAGACCTGATGCGAAGCCTCGAGATTTACAGACTGTCCAGTCCTGAAGGCAACAAGACCATTAAAGATGACTTTGATGCTGTGCATTACCTGGTAAATGATTCACTGCTATTCACACATATTCTCTATATAAATATATTTATATCTCCATACATTTTGAGTATATTTTAATGCAGATATTTTACACAACATCGTATTTATTCCAGTATTAGTCATTCACTTTCCCCTGCCCAGAGAAATACATGTCTGTTGCATTGAAGTAGCTTGTTTTTGTACAGTTCCAGTGCTGCGGAGTTCATGGTATAGGCGACTGGAAGGGGAACGTCCCAATCTCCTGTTGCATCAAGGACCCCTGCAACACCCTCATCCACAGCAACTGGCAGGAGGTTATTAGTCCATCTACATTTCTGTTTGTTTTTCACATTTTAATCAGTGAACAGCCGATGATTCTTCCCCTCTCTCCTTAATTCTGTCTGTCTCTGACTGAGCTGTGAGCTTGGCTGTGCTTGTAGTGATTTGGGACATGAACCTGCAACTGCTGACAACAAGTAGGAAAGTAAAAAAAAACACCACCTCTGATAGCTGCTTAGAACTGAGTCAGAATAATACATGCTCAGACATTTTTTCTGCCGGTGCTCATCTGTTTGAGAATCATCACGTAGGGATGTTTCTTTCAAATGGCAATTGAAGGCGTCAGTTCTTCTACTGCTCATGGTGTTGTAATGGTGCTGCAGGTCATAGATGTCAGAGGAGTCTTACATCTTCCTGCACCAGTCTGCAGAGCGCATCACATACATACTGTAAGCTCTCTATTATATCCTGCATGTTCCTCTACAAGGGCGGCACAGTGGTGTTTAGTGGTTAGCGATGTCGTCTCACAGCAAGGAGTTTCTGGGTTCAAACCCGGGGTCTTGCTGTATTGGTGGTTTCTCTCAGGTCCTCCTGCTGGCTCCGACAGTCCAAAGACATGCAGGTTAATCGGTGACTGATTGGCGAGAGTAAGAATGGTTGTTTGTCTCTATATGTCAGCCCTGCGATAGACTCGCGACCTGTACCCCGCCCTCGCCCAATGTCAGCTGGGATTGGGATAGGTAGGAGAATCTGTGTCTGTCTGCTGTTTGGTGCTGGGCAGGTAGTGTACAGGTTATAGAGCTCTTTTTTTTTAATGAAAGTAGTCGCCTGCTGCAACTGAAAACAGCTAAACAATAAAATGAAACTTGCTGTAGCGTGAATCAGTGTGTGAATGTGTGTGTATGGTAGAAAAAAAACGCTGTATGAGTGTGTGTGTGTGAATGGCTGAAATTGATGAGTAATGTAAAGTGCTCTGAGTGGTCATTAAGACAAGAAGAGGGCTATATAAATGCAGTCCATTTACCATTCAACTCCTGCAGCACTTACAGTAAACAGAAACCTTTGTATGATGTAGTTTTTATGTTGCATCCCGATACTGTTCACATATAAAGTTCCTTTAAATGTAAGTGTTTTTGGGGTGTGTCGACGCCACATCAAATGGACACATTTTGGGACAAGGTACCTTTTGTATAAACTTAAGGACCACCCTTTACATGCACTTTTCAAGGCACCCATGTTCTATAGTGGGCCTTCCCCACCAGCCTGAGACAATGCTCAGGCCGGAAGCCACGTGACCGTAGGCCCCACCCATATTAGAAGAAGTCCCATAGGCAGATACAGCATGTATGTGTTCACATATGATTGGCCACATATGATTTTTTTCTGTCTCATACTTTTCCTGCTTAAATGTTACTTTGTGATGTGTTTTGTGATGATCCTAATGAAAGACCACAAGAAACACGTTGGTCTAATAAAGTGGTCTGTTTACAGCAAGTGCTGCTGGAGCTTTGACCTCTTTAGACTTTCTCCTTCCTCCATGCACCTTGGAAGTAGGTAAATTTGTGCCAGAAACCTGACTTTGCTTAAGGAGGAATGACTACAGCAAGCAGACAGCAAACCTGCTTCAGTGTTTCTAGGACAGACTTGGTCCAGTAAGTCCTCTTCAGTCTGGTTTCAGAGCCAACACAACACCAATTCAGCTTGTTTCTTAGTAGTTAATGGTTACGTTAATGACTGTAAGAAACATGTGCATTCAAAGATGCCTGCAGACATCTGCACTGAATCCCCATGTCAGCACCATGTTAGCACTGAGCGACTACCAGCCCACCACCCGTTAGTGCTATGTGGAAGATAGAAAATGCACCCTTCATGCTGAAACTTGCATAACAGCATCCAGAGATTTCATAGTTCACTGTATCATCATCATCTTTATCTTCATTATTGTGCACCTGTGAACACAGCAACACAACACAGTGGAGACTCTGAGTTGAACTAAGCAGACTACACAGAATCCCAGATTTCCCTCCCAGCTGACTGTTGACGTGTTGAAACTTAATACAGTTCACGGCTGATTCGGCTGAACTTGAATGCACCATCAGTTCCCTGCCTGATGTGAGCTTTACCTGAAGAGGCTGCTGGACCCGAACGCGTCACTGTTCTGCTTCTTACTGAGTCTGAGATCTGCCCAGACACAAACTGTGAGACATCAACCCACGTGTCACAGAGACATGAACAGTTAGCAGCAGCTGGTTTCCCACTCACAGTGTTGTCATCAAGTGGTCTCTGGTTCCCTGGAAAATGAAACACACGGTGACACTCACAGTTTGTGTTAATCAGCCTTAACTAACGTTGGAGTGGATTTTCTCACCTCGAGGTCTGATGAGGAGAACAGTGATCACAGTGATGAGGAGTTCAGCCACACGCATCATCAACATTATGTAGGTCAGAGCAAAACAATCTGTAGGAGCTGTGGAGAAGAAATGAGAGGAAACATGTTTTTAAAAAAAAAAACAAGATTTAAAAAAAAAAACAACAAAAAAACAAAGGAGCAGGTTTATGTGTGAGCTGTGGAAATAAAATCCCAGCAATAGAAGATAAATAAAAGATGATCAAGTTGCACGAGGGTCTCATAAAACTAAGGTGAATCATGATTTGTAAGTTTCTGTCCAAAATGAAAAGGTCAGAAAAACACGTACATCTACACTAACAACCTCACAGATGTCGGCTGTTGTGATCGTCGCTGTGAAGACCAGGACAACAACACAAAAATGAATCTGCAAACACTGATACTGTATGCAGTGTTTTAAACATCTTCACGTTTGACCCACGTTAAATCCCATTTTCTAACTTCATGTGGGATTCAAATTAGTGAATGGATCTGAATCAAGGAGATTACGCAACACTGATTGTTCTGTTTCCGTTTGGTACGGCTGAATATGAAATTCAATATAAAATAAAATAGGAACACAATAAACTTATCATCGTCCTCCTGGCCAATCACTGGTGAAGATGGAGACATTGAGAGAGAGCGGCAACATGAGTCAAATTAACTTCATCGCTGTTATGATTGTAATATTTCAGTGTTTTGTTCTAACAGACGGTTAAACAGACAGATAAAACAGCGCTTCTTGTCGTCGTCCTAATTCGTTAAAAAAAAAAACATCTACGGATGTACAGACCAGCATCCTCACGTGTGACTCTCACGTATCTTCCCTGCGTTCAATCAGGAACTACAGCTGAGTCTTTTGAACCGCTGAAGATCCGGGTCGGACTGTCACATTTAACCCTGATCATCCCTGACATTTTTTTTTACAAGGCAGAGTGACTTCATCTCCATCTCTGACAATGAAGGAGAGACGTAGTCCTGTGACAGCTGCTCAGAAGATTAGAAAGAAACATGAAAAAAATAAATGAAATGATAATATCCAACTCCAACGAGTGCTCCAACAAAACCACCATAGAGGTCACTTGTCTCTGCCCTTGGATATGACCCGTATGGTACCAGCTGCAGGAATACTGGACCTTCATCGTCTCAGAGTAGGACTGTCTTTACAGTCACTGCGATGTTAGATAAAATACAACAGATGTTTGTAAATGTATCTTATCCTTGATTTAAGACTCCATTAAACTCTGTTAACATCAAACAAACACAATCAGCTGTTCTAAGGTTGTAGTTACTAAAGCACCAACAGTGAAGTCTTCTAATGTTCTCTAAAAAATGAAGAGATTTTAATCCATTTATTCCACTTGAATTCAACCATCGTGCTTCTGTCTTGTTTTCACACCTTGGACCGAGAGCACAGATTAACTGAGGCTTCTTCAGGAGAGGCGTTTACTTCCCTGTCACTTCCTTAATATGACTTGAGTCTTCTTGTCCCATCTTTCAGTCGTGTAATTGATGTCGACAGAGTGTATGAGCTTTTCATCTCTGAATTCTTGTAGATAACAAAATATCAAAAATGCAGATGTTTTTACAATTTAGCATCAGACTTTGCTGTGAAACATTAGAAACATTGATATGAGCTGATTGTTTTCATTCATTTAACACTTGATGTTACGCAACACTTTTGCCAGTGATGTTTACATCACCCACCAGTCTTTGACGCATGCAGCTGATGGTATACAAGATAGTCATAGTGGGAAACAACAAATATGATGATATTTTAATGTTTTTTTTTAATTGTTGCTTCCTTGTTGCAGCTGAGTATTTTTTTAGTATTTACCACTCACAAGCTGCAGTGCTAATGTTGCTAGCAGGAGATCGCTATGTTTCGAAGACTCAAACAGTGATTTTGGAAGAAACCTGGCCGATGCTGCTGCCTCTGCTTGTAGTCGAATCAAGAGTTTTTTATTTTATTTGTTGATATAACTGTAAACAGGACATTGACATAAAAGTGTGATCTCTGTTCTGTCACTAATCTACAAACTGTAGATCAAGGATAACGAATAAGAAATGTTTGTCTTTTAGGGCTGTCTCCCAAAACTCAGGAATTGGTTTGCCAGGAACTATCTCAGCACAGGCGCAGGCGTTGTCACAATGTTTATCATACAGGTACAGTACATTCAGTTTTCTCCTTTTCCTCATTATAAGGCTTTTGAGCAAAACTCAACCCTTAAACTTTATATGGTACAGTTAGTGATGTCCCAGCAGGTGTTGGACATTAGCTATCGGATTAGCTACCTGAAGACCTGATGTGAGTTAACTTATTCAACTGTGGCCAAATGTGAAACCTGCCTTGACATTTAAACTGTCGGAGTAGTGTGGCTGCAGACTAAAGATTCATTCATTCGTACTGAATTACTTTTTTGAGGTAGTAACAATAGCTGCCATGTTGGAAGGCATGAGCTCTGTGCCTTTTTAAACTCATTTCAAGCCGTCTAGCTAATAACTACATCCTCTTAGCCACTTTTGGAGCAGTGGAACAAACTGTAAACACATTATGACCCTCTAAAGATGATATGGTGAACGTGTAACATTAGCATTCATTTGAAATCATGTTTCTTGGTACACAGGCAATCTAAGTCACTCTCACTTTTGCTCTGTTTTGGTCTCCAACAACTGCTGAGAAATATAAGATATCTGGCTCTTAAGCCGATAAATGCTCCAGCTATTCTACAACTGTGTCTGTCTGCTACTTTGTGCTAGACAGGAAGTGAACTGTTTAACCATTAACCATTGTTAATCCAAAAATATTGATAAGAGCAGCTTTAAGATTTCTCATTTGCACAGTGGTTAATTCCATTCTAAATTGCAGCTAACATTAGTATGTTTGCTTACTTGTAGCTTGAAGCCAGTGCACTATATTCTTTCTCAGTTTGTTATTAACTTTTATGTGTTTTTATCTTTCATGTCTTTGCAAAACATTGTTTGATAATAAACTTGTTTTTCTTTGTTTACAGTTTGTCTGTCTGTCTATCACCATCCCTCTCTTTTGCCACTTCAGGCGACGTGGACTGGGTTACCTGTAAAAAAAAAAAAAAAAAAAAAAAAAAGGACCTATAAAACTATATCTGCAATGTACAGTGACTTTCTGCAAGTCAGCAGTTTCCCTGTATCAACTTTTTATTAATTTCTTATGAATAACCAAAAGGTTGCTGCCATTTTCAGCCATCAGAGAGAAGAGCCAACAGGACAAAAAGCTCTTTGACCAAGAATGAGCTGAAGATGGCAGCTATAATCACTATTGACGATATCATACGAGGTGACAGACTATTCAATGTAATATGGAAAACATGATAGAAGATGTTTAACTAGTAGGTAAGGTATGACATGATTATATAAGACAAGATATGATCATAATTAAACTCCTTTATGCATTTGTGAGTTTCAATCATTTTCATTTCACTTTGTATTTTTATTTTGTGCTTTCAGTTTCAGGAAGTAGCTAGTGCTTTCAATTTTAGTGATTGGAAAGGAACATAGTTGAACTTGTGAGTGCTCTTTTGCTCTGCTTAATAAATACGTACACATGCTGATTTAAACCTACACATTTGAGTTGTTTCCATTTGTGTGTGATGTTTTTTTCTGTGTACAGCCGATGGTCTCTGTGAAACAGCTTGAACCACGTGTCACAGTAATGTTTAAGATCCTCTCAGTGTCAGTGAGTCTTATTTTCAGAAAGTGTTATTCGACAGAGCTGATTTTGTAGCTGCCAAGAAATGCACTTACATACATTTCTGTGCATTTAAAGGTTTATTTCACTGCTGTTCTTACCTCACCATTGAACCCAAACATTTTTTCTCCGACTATTCCCATCTCTGACACGCTCCTGTCAGGTTTTAAATTGCTTCAGTTTTCTAAGTATCAGCTTTGATTGGGCTGATTGGGCTGATTCTGGTCCTTGGAGCTATGGGTCATTCCTGATACTATTTGCAAAATGGATGTTTTAAGTATTTCAGATACATCAGTTATTAATCAGCTATTAAACTGCATTCACAAAATGTTGGCAAAATGTGAAGAACAAGAAGAACACCCATTATTCTGACTTGGGAGAGTTTATGCAATATTCCGAGATGGGTAACCCTCATGATAACCATGTTGTGTGTAAATTAGCTACTTTTGTTGTTACATATTTGAGGCACTTAATTTCCAAGTGAAACTAGATGGAAACAAACAGTGTATAGAAAATAAATTATAAAATTAAATTTAAAAAACTTAAGGTGTGTAAACATTTACTTTGATGTAACTGTTGCCATACTGCCGTCAATTAATTGATGTGTGTGAAATTATTTTTGCCAAGTGGGAGCTATAATCTGTGTCAGAAATTCCCTATATCTCTGATTCTGAGCTACAAATCAGAGGCCAACATGAATAGTCAACAAGCGATTCTGCTCCTCTGCTCTTTTTCATTCAGACATGGAGCTGATTTTTATAATAACCTCATGCATTTTAAACATAGAGCTTTTTATGTGTTCCTGGATAAGTGGAGCGTCGCTTCTTCTGCAACAATGAAGGTAAAAGGACCATCGCCTTGTGTGATGATCTGCCAGGAGTGGCTTCTCTCCTGCGTGCGCGTGTGCGTGTGTGTGTGTGTGTGTGTGTGTGTGTGTGTGTGTGTGTGTCTGTATATGTCTGCTTGTCTGTGCCGCTCTCTGTTTAGACACTCAGATTTACAACACAACACAACTGTAATTGTAGTTCAGCAGTATCTTGTCAATTATACCAGTGAAGGAAAGTGAATAAAAATATTTCATCCATTAAGAAAAAAAATCATAAGTCTAATACTCATCAAAGTTATTTTGAAAGTGAATAAAAATATTCCTATTGTCCTAGCTTTGCCATGAACAAACACAATAGTATACTTGCAACAATGTCCAAGTGAGTGTCTTCTTTTAAATTTAGTCATGAAATCATTGCCTTTCTCAGGACATGCCTCTAAGTGCCGCAGAAACTGCGCGTCTGTATAGCGAACGCCGGAATGCAAACCCCGAAAGAAGAGTGGCATACCTTCAAAAAGTACAAGGGAGTTACTGACTCCTCCCCAACTCCAGAGAGTCCACCACAGCCAGGGCCCTCAAGGTTAGCAGGAATGCAGTATTACAATACAGGAAACATAACTACTAGTTTTTTTTTATATATATATAGCATCTTTTATTTGTTTATGTTGTTTGTTAGCTTGTAACTGGCAGTGGCTGACAGGCTGATGTTAGTAGTTGTGCTAATGCTAACTCTCGCTGTACTGACAAGGTTTCAGGTTTATTTAGCCCCGCCCCCTGTCCCCACAAGTTGACAGCGTTGGTTCTTTTGGTTTGTGACATATGAAACCCTGGCTGTCTGAATCTGTTTTTATGAGACTGTCATTGGTTCACTGCAGTTCAAGATGGAAACACTCAGTCATGGTGTTGACAAGGTTAAACAAGGTTAAAATTTGATTTTCATTGGAGGAGGTCTTTGATAAAGATTTCATTTTCATATTTTGTCTGTTCTTCTTTATGTGTCCACTCTGTTATGTGCTGGTCCACCCTGTCATGTATTGGTCCACCCTGTCATCTTGATATTTTTAAATTATAATTCAATCATACTTTGAAATATATGTTTATAACCTACTGTGTTCAGTAACTGAGCAGGGGAAATAATATGCACTTAAAAAAGTATCAAAATATCAGAGTTTTCTCTAAATAAAAGAGGTATGAATTGTATGTGTTTCTTTAAAAGGCGATGGTTTACATTATTTACATACATACATTACATATTTATTTATAATTTGAAAGCAAATAAACCTGTTTAGGAAAGGGACATCATACCTTTCAGAAAATGTAATTTTTTATCAAAATATTGAATTTAAATCATATTTGACAGTACATATTGTGTAAGTCCAGGACAGGACAGGGGACATATCTGTTAGGTTATTCTACGAATAATGGCCAAAAATTTTCTGAAAATATGTATGGGACCTCAGCTAACATATATCTCTACAAGTTGAGTGTCTACTATTTATAATAAAACATAAAGGGAAGGGGAAATTGAGACCAAAATGTGTGAGTAGTGTGATGGCTGAAAGGCACTCTATGGTGATACTGACCCTCCAATGTTTTTGAAGATGTGAGAACACCCGTCAGCTGTCTTCTCAGCAGGTCACAGTCTGGCTGTAGTGTTGCAGTCAGTGTTGCTCCAATGACTGTTTAAAAAGATGGACAACATGACAGCTCCCTAAAAGTGAAGCCAAAACATCCTGATCACTCCTTGGTGACTGGCTGCAGTAAATGTCATAAGCCCGATAACATTTATCAAGATGTGACAAACAACAAAGGCAAGGAGCCAAACAGAGTAATTACAAAAGGGCTTGCCAAAATAAGACCGTTCACTATAGGATGACAGCAGACACTGATTGGTCAGTCACCTCGGGGCTGGACTGCGAGCTGCTCAGATGACCAAGAGTCCAAAATGACAAAAATGTCAGGGCAAATTTCCAAGCTTACATTATTTGGATAATCTGAGCACAAGCAAAAAATCTAAATGGTGACCTCACATGAAAAAATATTTTATTGCAATAAGTTCACACACAGTTTTCCCAAATGAATGATCCAGGTGTCAAACGATACATTTTAACAACGTAGACGTCATTTATAGTCCACATACTGTAAAAAGGAAGCTCAACATGACAGTCCCACTACTAGCAAGTTAGTTAGCTTATATTGGCTACCTTTGACAAAGGACACACTGAGGCAAGTCTTCATTATGAAGTCCCAGCTTTAAGGTAAGTAAGCTTTAAGTGTTTCAATTAACAAGGTTTGTTTGCTAACTTCTGAGCTAGCTCACTAACTAGCCTAGCGCGCTAGCCAGGTAGTATAACGCACTAGTTAGCTTATATCAGCTTTGACAAATTGCACACTGAGGTAAATATTCATGTTAAGCTTTAAGGTAAAGTGTTTTAAGTATGTACATTTGAAATGTCAAAGGGTGGAATTAAATTGACAGTGTTTGTATGCTAACTTGTGAACTTGCTTGCTAACTAGCCTAGAGAGCAAGCGGGTTAGCATAACAAGCTAGCGAGCTAATGTTAGCTATTTGCTCTTACAGAAATTTTGGTTCATTAATAATAAATGGTTTGTAATTACATTGTGTATCATTAATATTCACATTAAATATTAGAAATTACCAATAAAGCTGTGATGGAATTCAACAATTGTAAATCTGACATTCTCAGAGTCATTAAATTTCAAAATCATTGAAATCTGTCTTATGTGTAAAATTCTGTGCAGGAAACGGTGGCCATCCTGAAACTTCAAGAGGGATTTTTGAAATTAATGACTCCAGAGGGACAAACATACCAGTTATGGTGCTTGTTAAAAGATTATAGGGGTCATGCACCCATAGACTGGGGCCACAGTATTCCAACCACAGAAAGTGCAGTTGAAATTAAATATCATTTCAACTTCAACTTCAATATTTCACATAACATAAAGCATTTAACAAAAATGACTGGTGTGTTTTAGATATCATGTGGCTATGTGTGGCTCCTCAGCCTGTCAATTTAAAATAAGTCAGCTGGAACAAAGTCATTCAGAGACAGCATTTTTAACCAACACAGCCTGCTCTTGTCTGCGTAGCAACAGTAACTAAGGGGGCAGGTGTTGGTATGCACTCATTTGAAATTGAACCATTTGAAAATACAGCTCTCAAAACATTGAGTACATCGGAATAAAAAACACGATACCTGTCGTAAACTAGCAGGTAACAGCTAGTTAGTTTCAGTGGTTAGGTAGAAATAAAAATGGATGTGAATTCTTCTTCAAAGATGAAAGATGGAAGGACTCCACCTCTGCGTCGGAGCAAAATCTCAGGTATTTAAAAAGTTAGTGTTAGTCAGCTGGTTAGTATAGATAACCACCAGCCACCCCCTTCAGTCAGTCAACATTCGAGGGAAGGACGTTGAAGTCATGCACGCTTATAAATACCTCGGTGTGCACCTTTTTTTCTTCAGGAAGCTCAGGTCCTTTGACATCTGCAGTGAAATGCTGCACATGTTTTATCAGTCAGTGGTGGCCAGTGAACTTTTTTATCCTGCAGTCTACTGGGGCGGCAGCATGTCAGACATGAACACAAGGAGACTGGACAAGCTGGTCAAAAAAGCTGGGTCTGTGGTTGGCAGGAGTCTGGGCTTACCAGGCTTACTTACTGACAGATGCGTGCAATGTAAGATGGAGGCCATCTTGGACAATACCAGCCATCCTCTCCACAACATTCTGGCAGGACAGAGCAGCTACAGTTGCAGCAAACGTCCTATCTGGCTGTGCTGGAGAGAGTTTTAGGAGATCCTTTGTTCCCAATGCCATCTACCGGCAGAGCACATAAAATAACAAATGGCCCTCTAGGAACACTGTTCAGAGGCACATATATACATCTATATAGATTTATATAGATATATAGATATATATACACTGTTGCTCATAAGTTGGAATAAAATATTTTTTACCTCTTTCCATGAAATGATTATGACAATGTGATTTATTCTTGACAGATAAAGTGTATATCTTCTCAAAACTTTAGTAGTCAATCTCTTCCAAACATACCACAATGAAAATTAAACCACAATTAAACTGAAAACAAAATTATTCCAACTTTATGGGCAACAGTGTATATATATGTAAGTTAACTAAGTTTATAATGTCATCAAAATAAGATAGTAATGTGCTTTAGGAATTCATAAGCTGCTTATATGACCAGTGACACATTAATGTTAGCTAATTTTCCTTAAGGTCAAGTAGTCTTAAGTGAAGAAAATATATTGCACTATATTGTTAAAGTATGAAATTACACTCTGGCGTACCCTCATAAAACTGCCATCAAGTAAAATGTCCTCCATAAAATCACCCTCAAGGAGACACAGAGTGTAGCTCCCTGAAAGGCTTAATGAAGGTCCATTTTCATTTCCAGACAAACGGGTTGAAGCGCAGAACAGTCCATCAAAACAGGTCTGGGATGACAATGACAAATATACTACAAGACAAAAGCCATTGTCCAGGCTTGGACATCCTCTGGAGGTAAGCTCCTAGTTGTTGTTTTGTATGTTTGGTGGTTTATTTGTGTTTTGTTAGTTTAAGTGCCCATATGACCACACACCAACTTCACTCTGACTTTTATTAGAAAAGAAGTGTTTTAAATGTTCTAAATGTGGAAGTTTATTAAAATTTAATCTATGTTTTTTTTTTTTATTTTCCTATCTTTCAGAAAA
This sequence comes from Seriola aureovittata, assembly GCF_021018895.1. Lineage (NCBI taxonomy): Eukaryota > Metazoa > Chordata > Actinopteri > Carangiformes > Carangidae > Seriola > Seriola aureovittata. The sequence goes on along the minus strand of NC_079368.1, from coordinate 3,497,042 downwards.
AACTTGAACAAGAGAAGGTGGGGAGGTTTGTACTGATCAATGAACACAACAGACTCACACAGGCTGTGAAGGAAAAAAAAGCTAAGTTAAAGAGGCTGCAGGAGTCACTGAAAGCAATGAAACTTCAGCCCGCAACTTACAACAATGAAGACACATTGAAGCAGGTAAGTGTGCCCTCCAGAGACATTTTGGAGCCTTACAAACTCACTCACAGTCCCCACCTCCCAAAAACATTGTACATACTGCTGTCAAGAGCCTGTTCTAGAGGCTCGAAAATGTATCTAATGTCATCTGTCAGCGTCTAACTGCACTGGACATACTTATTAGCACCTCCCGGTCCTACACACTCTCCCCATGAGGCTACAGTTGCCATCGCTCTAAGCACAAGCGTCATAGGTTGGCTATCCACTTTGGCTCTGGCAAATCTCAGCTAAATGTGCGTGAGATGTTCACACACACTTTACTGTCCCACAAGAGGAAATTATTTTTATAGCAATGCAGCATAAAGTACGGTGGCTCAACACACTGCAACTTAAGAGAAATAGACAAAACACAAACTAATTCAGAAAACATATTCATCAATATGACAACACGTGCTGCAAATACTCACAACACAATGGAAGTGTTTCCAGGGGACACAATAAAGTGATGCGGGGGACACCCAGGTGGCTCACTTGGCAGAGCGTGTACCATGAAGGTGTAGGTGCATATCATCCTCTATCTCTCACTGTTGCTATAGGAATTAAGGCAAAAAGTAATATTAAAAAAAAAAGAAAAAAGATGAACCCAGCTGGGACGCACTTGCATGGATGTATTATAATGCATCCATGTGTTACAAGTCACAAGTCATTGAACAACAAGTGCATTGCAGCCGGTTCATCACTTTTTAGTGTCCCCCTAGAAACACTTAAATTGTGTTGTGAGTATTTGCAACACGTGTTGTCAAACCGGCCACCGTAATAAAGACATAAAAACATAAAACATAAACATTAAGATCCGACAACAGGCTCATGTGATGAATCTTTTTATGTTCAGTGTATACAGTGGCTTGTGTTGAATGATAGACATTTAAAAGTAGATGGGGCTTAATTATGCAATTATGCAAAACAACTGAGCACCTGTGACAGTAGGATTTGTAGTTGTATAAAATAGTAAATTTGAGGTCACAGAGAAAAGATGCTCTAGGAGTTGCACACTTGTAGATTTTTTTCTCTCCACAAACACACAGTTACACCTTCTCAAATTCTTCATTGCAGGTGCACAAATCCTGTTTTACAAGAAACTCATACACTCATATTTTTGCTACAGTTGCTGCAGTGAATGTGGTGCAAAAAGGTAAAACCTAAAAAGGCAAACTTAGTACAAAAAAAAATGTTTCTCCGCTCGTTGGCGCCCATCAAACTGTTGACTGTATGTCTAAAGTTGGGCTGGCATCTACTAAACCTGCTCAGCACAACTCTCATGTCTTTGTGAACAAGTGCACCAGTGTCACCACAGAGGGACAGCTAATGCTGGATGTGTTCATTTACATTTCAAGTTGTAGCCAACACTATATTCTGATATCCTACTATCACATACTGATTACAGACTATAACTTCTTGCTTTATTTTCTGCTGTCAGCATATACGACAGCTGGAGAACAACACAGAGAAAATGAAGAAGAAGACCACAGAGGCAAAGAAGATCCAGGTGACCTATCACCACATTTGTGAGAACCTGCAGCAGGTGAGTTATGCTATTTCATACACCGTCAACCTCTATATGAAAGGAGGTTTTAGAAGTTTATTAGGAGGGATTGGTGTCCCTAGGACTTTAATCTGTGATACAGTACATACTGATAAGATTAAGAATAAAAGTCTGGTAGCTCTATTTCTGCTTCTTTCTAAGTGCACTAAAGTGAAATAAGATTGCATTAGAGCTAACAGGAATAAATGATTAAAAACTATCATTCAAAAAGAGCAAAAACATGTAAACAAAGGAGTGTAAAACAAAAAGGATGGAAGAATATTGTATATCACTCCTCCTTTAGTCATTAAAAATGCATCTGCAACTTGTCTTGAATAAACAAGCCTTAATTTGCTGCAGCTGTTGTTTTGCTGAGGAAGTACAAAACAACTACAATAATGGCATGTTGTCTTTTTAGGTTTCCAGTGTTTGTACACATGACTTTTGTACACATGCATGCTAGTTGTATTTTATCTGTTTTCATTAATTTTTTTCAAAATTAACCCACAATTCCAAGTGTTTAAACATATCAATAGAAAGTAAACAGAAATGGTACGTAATTGCATGTTTATGGCCTAAGTATGCTTCAAATGTAGAACTTGTTGGATCATCTTACGGTGTCTGAAACTCCTCCTCCTGTTTATTTTCTGATATAATAACTGTCAGCTATGATAGAATGAATTCAAGTATGTGTATGAATGATGTTTAATGTGAGAGGAAAACACATTTTCAAACACAGCTGTGTACAGCTGTGGTGTCTGTGTAAATGATTATATGTTAGTGAGCAATCGAACGAAATCATTGATATTAGGTCTCAGTTTAGAACTCAGTTAAGAACTCAGCATGCACTCAGTGTGGCCTGTGAATGTCGGATTAAGGAATAAGTAATTATAAAGTAGATATTCATATAAATGAGTTGTGTGGAATACTGTACATGAGTGAAATATTTATTTTTTATATATTGTGAAATAATTGAAGAAATGATTAAAACTCAACTAATTATCATAAAAGAGGGTAAATAAACATAACACTTACACACAGGAATGAACATTTCCTTTTATTTATTTAGCTTAACAAGGCTGCTCATGCTACCTCCCACCCCACCTAGCAGGCTCCCTAGGTGGGCTTGAGATGACTCTGCCTTGGCTCTATCCAGCAGGAGCTAGTAAGCATTGCTACAACTGGCTCCTCAGTATGAGATAACTGGACAGATTTAGTAGCAGAGTTTTTTAGCACCAGGTTTTGTACTTGCTAGCTGAGGAGAGACATGAGTACATGATTGGCTGAAAGGTGAGAGGGCTGTGACATCACCACTGTCATGCAAACAAAATGTGTTGTTATTAAATGTGACATTATGAAATTGATTATACAATCTAATATTAAATGGCACAGTCTCCTTTCATGAGCCAACTACAAAATGGATATGAATGAAATAAAACTCTTCAAATCTGTAAAGGTTACATTCCAGCCCTAAAGAGCAGGACACTGAGATGCAGGCCCTTGGATCCACAATACTGAACCGTTCTCTAATTCAGCTAATGTTTTGTTTTTGTAATGTGGTTAGGAGGTCCGTGATATTTACCAGGTCCTGGAGCAGAGAGAGTGTGCGGTTGCCGATAGACAGGCAAAGGTGGACAATGTTACCAAAATGCTTCAGTCGGCAGAAGCTGCTGCAGACGGCACACTGGTAAGACCTCACCAGCACAAACTTAGCTTAACCTGACTACGGCGAGGTCTGATGTGGATTTCAGACTGCTGTTTGGAGGCATTCGGGATGCTTTCAGAAGCTCCACTGGGTAAAATGAGCAGAACTCATGATCAGATAAAGACAGAAAGTTCAAATCACCTCTAGAACAACCCAAAGAAATGTATAAAACTTTTTATGCTGAAGTTTTCTTTTGTTATTATAGTTTGCAGCTTTTATCTATAAAATAAGGAAAATTTCAAGGTCCGTTTTTTGTTTTTTTCTTGTTTTATGGGCTACTTACCCATATTACACTGTACAGAAGTCTTTCTCGAGTGGCATATATTATTAGCTGATGTTGTGCTGATTCTGAATCTGTGCAGCACTTAGTGAAGCTTTGCTAAAAATGACAATTTTATAAGGCAAAACACAAAGGTATGAAAAAACGGAAAAGTCGTAATGTGGACCTCAGGGTTAAATAAAACCAATCATCAAACCTGCGTCAGGTCTTTCGAAGATTAAAAATGCGATGCTCTTTGTTCTTCTCTTTCTTTCCACCCCATCAGGGCAGGATGGTTCAGGTGGAACATGAGACAATGGAAACAAGAAGAGAAATGTCTGGTCATCTGTGTGAACTGAGTACAGAAGTAAAGGAGCTAAAAAAGGATATGGAAACATTTGGGCGTCTGAGCCCACGAGGACAGAGCAGGATGAAAGAGCGGGTAAGAGTGGAAAAGAACCTAATCGGAGATTTTGATGAAGACAAATAATGTTAATCAATTTTTAAGTAAAAGTGATTAAGGTTCATTTATTGTTCTTACGTATCATTTTTCATATGCAGGAAACTGAAGAAGAGGAAGCACGTCCAGATTCTGTTGAAGGTGCAGCAACTTCCTTCAGTGTGCCAGAGCAGTGTGAGCTCTGTATTACCTGTCCCTTCTGCTTAACACGCCACAATGCTGTAAACCTAAATAAGTTATGTAATGAAATTGTTAGAGTGTTGACATGTGCTGTGTGTGCCTCCTCAGATCAGCAGTGTTATGACCTCAGTGGTGCTTCAGGGTATGACATGAAACCAGTCAAGGATATGGAGCCTGTGAGTGAAGCTCTGGGCTGTGCTGATGTCCAGGTTGTCAGTTCACTTCAAATCACATTTATATTCATTATCAATGAAGCAGTTGTAGCAGACAGGTTCCCTGCAAAATACACAATAAGAAATAGAAAAATAGAAAAGCAAGGGGCACATCAGCAGCTCATGTGTTTGAATCCTGGCACAGGAACTAACTACAGATTTATCTGGTTATTCCCTGCAGGCACGCAGCTGGCCATTATTCTTTGAATGTAGGTTGTGATGTTGGGCACCAAAATTCAGTGTTGGGACAATGTCTAATGCCAATTTGACGTAGAATACTGACGACAGCTGGTGATGATATTTTGTTGGTTTTAAGTTGTGTTGTTAAGTAACCAAATTCCAGTGTCCTCTAAACGTCTCATGCCAACGCCAAAATACCAACATTCTAGTTGTTAGCAAAACCCAACGTCTGCTAAATGTCACAATGTCAATTAGCAAACGTTGGGTTTTGACATCCAAACAACATTTAACATCTGTCCTACATTTCAGTCCAACATCTTTGTGACTTAACATTGATGTCCTGAGCCTGCTGGGTTGATACCATGTTTCATTGTGTTCACATCATTGTTGCTTTGATTAAGTTACACAAACAGTGATGAGCCTGGACAGCCAAGATTTCTAAAAACCTACTGTATTCTATATCTATATAATTATACTACATGATGCTGTGATCAAACAGTATTTCTTATGAAAATATTTCTCAGCTGAATTTATTTTTCATGAAGTTGTAGTTGGTATAAAATTTAGATTTATTTGTTAACTCTTCATAACAAATTATACAATGTGTCCTTTTGTGAGATTAATTCAAGGGATAGTTTGACATTTTGGGAAATCACTAAATAATAAATATTTGCTCTCTTGCTAAGAGTGAAAGACTGATGCCACTTTTATGTTTGTTGGTAAATATGAAGCTAAAGCCAGCAACTGATTAGCTTAGCTTAGTATAAAAACAAAAAGGGGGAAAAGAGCTTGCCAGTCTCTGTCCAAAGGTAATGACCTATGGCTTCCAGCACCTCCACAGCTCCCTAAGTACAACATTATTTGTCCAATCTGTACAAAAACTGAACAAAAACAACAGGTTGTGGTTTTATTGGCAGTTAGGAAACAAAAACAGCAAATAACAAATTGCAGCGATTTCCTGGCATCTTGTCACTTGAGGTTGCCAGATATCAAGTTTCTGTGCCCAGTCAAGAAATATAGTAACTGAATGTTGTTACTTTTGGACAGAGCTAGGCTGCCTGTTTCCAGCCTTTATGCTAAGCTAAGATAACCAGCTGCTTTAGCTTTAGTTTAGCATGCAGACATGAAAGTGTAAAGTGATAAATCATATTATTTTGGGTGAGTTCATGGGTATCAAGGCAGTCTTTTGAAGCACTTTGTTGATTTACAAGATAAATGCTACACAATTATTGTTATAATTATTATTTCTATTGATACACACTGCAAATAAGCCAATGGCTGCATTGAGTGGTTAATGCAACATTTTTGATAGCAAGTCAAACTCATTATTTTTACAGTATATTATGTGACCAGAGAGCTTGTTTAAGCCACTGTTGTCTGGCTGAATCATGTGGTGTCTGCCTGTCTTAATAGAAGCTAGTTAACAAGATGGTGTCACAGCGAGCTACCGAGGAGCAGCTGGCCACTGAGAAAACCCAGTACGATGAACTGATTGAACAGGACGCCCAAATCCTGGCTGATCTGGACCTACAGTGTGCCGAACTCAAGTTCAGTGAGAAACCTGCAGCTATAAGGTATTGTCACTGAAACACTGCTACACAGTCTGAGTTATCCAGTGTTCAGGTGTTACTGCCTCATGTCATATTCAGGTGTTGTATTCAATCTTTACTTAATCAACCAATAATAAATAGCAAACCACGTGTTACTTGTAGAGCCAAAGTGCAGGTTAATTCAGATGGTCACAACACATTTTACACATTTATTTAAAAAACAATGTCATTTAATTAGGGCTGAAACACTGAAAACTGTTTAACCAATATTCTGGCTGGATCGTAACAGAGGGGCCACCCCTATAAAATCTGGAATGTCCCTGACTGACTGACTGACTGACTGACACTGGTCAGCCGAGTGCCTCATGTGGCTCCAACTTAGCACATTGTATCTAGATTTAGAGAGTTTTTTTTGCAAATGGGTATAAACCTGGTAAATGACCGGACCGTGTATGGATACTGACCAGGGGCTTAGGGCTACACCTATTGTCTATTGAGCCGCTCTGGTTTCCCAGCTGCTCGGGAACTACGGGAAGAGGATAAACGGTTCCAATACACTGAGCCTCGCCTCCATTACAGCGAATAAACTACTTTCATTACATGTATCATTATTACTTAAAGCAGGAAGAGTAATAACTAAACATAAGACACACCAAGCAAAGAGAGCAGGAGAAAGGGAGGGAGAGAGAGAAGTCATCAGTAACTAGCAGATCTGAATAGCAGGTCAACAACTGAAACACCAGCAGCCAGAAATGAGACACTACACTGTTAAGAAATGAAAGGTTTCTGAAATGCTAGAGGGTTGTTAATTTCAAACCATAACAGGAAGTGTTGATTTTGTATTAACATGTAATGCAGTAACTTTAACATTACAATCAGGAGCGACTGAAAACAAGGCTTTGTACTAAAATACCCCTTGGCCAATTGTACATGTCAAAGAGAGGGGGTTAGACATAAATACCTGCCTCAAAGGTCAAAGTTCGAGGTCACAGTGATCTCACAAAATGTGGTTTTGGCCTTGTGGATGCGATATCTCAGTAACGCCTTGTGAGAAGTCTAACATTTCTCTAAAGTTACCGCTGGGGAAATACTGCATGATGGATGTGCTATTGTGAAAATGTCATTGTTTTTGGAAAGGGTAGAAAAATCTAGTCTTCTATGTGTTTTCTGATGCAGTTTAATACTTACTTTAGTAGCAATGTATGACAATACTAGGATAAATTACTCCATAGACAATAAATATGGATAAGTAACCAATGTATCATGTCTGTTCATACTACCCAGTCTATTCTAGATGCTAGATTTGCCACATGCAATGAGCCATCAGTCTGGATTACTGCATCTGTCTTTGAGCTCACATGTAGTTTAATGCCTATGGCCATGTGGAGGATTTGATAATGGCGACTATGATTACTTGAAAGCTTCTCCTGATAGGTGCTTTCGGCTTGACTGATGATTCATCACTGGCATGGTGAGGTAATCTCTGTTAACAGCATTCTCTTGTAGTGTGATATGAGACCTGATTGATGTCTCTGCTAATTTCTCCTGAGATGTTTTCACAACCCTCCACCGCTCTCATCCCACCCCCCTTCACCTTTGGCGATTCTCAAAGTGTGTTGTCACACAGTGACATATTCAATATCTGATCTGCACTTAATCTTGTTAAACAGCTGGGACAGGGAGAGTTTTGTACTGAAGAGAAATAACAGTAGTAACGACAGAATGACTGAGGAAGAACTGTGACACTGTCAAATGGGGCCATTAAAATTTTATCATATACTGCAGAGTGAAACATTTCACTGCCATGTTTAGAGGTTTCTTTTAAAATGTAGTGTGAGAGGTGGAGTGTCTTAAAACAAAACATCTGTTTTCTTTTAAGGTTTGAAAAGCTGAAGAAACAAATCCAGGCAAAGCCTGTAGGGAACCATGTTGAACGACTACATGCCAGTCTGAAGCATTCTCAGGATCTGTTGGACACTGTTGAGCAGGGGGTCAACACCCTGTACTTCCGGATGAGCTCCGTGCCCGTGGAGGTCTGGACCTGAACTTTCCCACTATTTGTTTTAGGATGTCTATTTGTTTACTACTTTCTTAAAAGGATTTATTCAGGTTTTTTCAAGAGAGTACACTGTAACAATACTAAACCTCTGTCCCAAATCCTTCCTACATTCTTAATTTATATACCAAATTATCATGGTATACCGTTGTAACGTTATACAAAAAAATCAACATACTTTTAAAATTCACACCAAAAGCAAATTAAGTAAATGAATGACGTCAGATGTCAAACTGCAACATTGAAATGTCACTTACTATTAAACTTCATTAAAAGAAATCAATAGAACTCAAAAAAAATAAATCGCCCATATTTAGTATGCATACTAGATATGCATGCTGTCTTGTCTGAAGATGCTTCAGTTTGCTACTTGTCCAAGGTAAATACACAAGCTACATACTCAAAACTAGCTTAGAAGTAGCATGTAGTATGAAAATGGGACACTGTACCTCACTGCTTTGAGCTAAAAGCTAATGTCAGCATGCTAGCACATTCACAGTGACAAAGCTAAATTCTGAAGTTCATGAGGTACAATGTTTACCATGTTTACCATCTTAGTTTAGTGCGTAAGCATGCTAACATTCGCTAGTTAGCCCTAAACACAAAGTGCAGTTGAGGTTTATAGGAATGTCATGTGTTTTGCATATTTGAAAGGTACTGGACAAATTCAAATGTTGAGCTGATGTTGTTCGATGAAAAGTCAGAGGATTATCAGAGTGTTTACAATTCATCCAGAGAGGAGCATTAATGTTTGCACTAAATTTTATGGCAGTCCATTCACCTACTACAGAGACCTTTCACTCGAAACCACAAATCTAACAGCCACACCACTGGCATGGCTAAATGGTGGAAGAAAAAATCTAATCTACATCTAAGCTAGTGTAATTAATCACACATAGCAACACTAGCAATTTGGTCCAATCCTGGAGTAGTTTACCTGATAAATATGATTGATCGCTGGCTAGCAGGGTTTGTACAGACATTCAAGGTCAAGAGGATTCATCCTACTGACTTTGATGATTCCCTTAATATCCATGTTCCCTTCAGGATAAAGGGTAATTGTAATCATCCCCTGATTTTTCCATCTTGCACCGCCATCATATTAGCATTTTCATTTGCCAGTATTATTCTTTTGTGACCAATGGGAAAGCACAGATGGACTCTTACCAAAATAAACTGATGTATTCAACAAATCTTTTGACTGTTTTTCAGGGGTTCCGCTGGCCAAAATGTACTGACTGCACAGACAAACTGAGAGACATCAGCACACCCCTATCAACATTACTGCAAAGCACATCGATGCAGACACCTGAGACCAGAGACATGGACCAAGAGACGGTGCTACAAATCTCTTATACTTTCTGTTTGCTCTCTGCCACTCTGTTCTGTTTGCATCTGACCAATCCAAAAAGGATAAAACAGGCCATTGCATAAGAAGGACAAAAAAGTAAAAAAAAAAAAAAAAAAAAGTATAAATAAATATATGCAGAAATAAATAATTTAATACATAGATAAATGCAAAATAAATACATTTTGGTAGTGAAAAATGCAATTTTTCTTTATTTCTGCATTTCTGCATCTACTTATTTTTTATTTCTATAGTTCTGCATTTATTTGATTATTTCTACATTTATTAATTTATGCATTTCTAGCTTCATTTATGTATTTACTTTTATATTTCTACATTTATTTATGTATTTAATGATTTAGTTCACGTTTATTTATTTATACTTTTTATTTAACATTTTCTGTTCTTCATAATTGTGATATATCCAACATTTTGTGCTGCTATTATTATTATAATGTTATAAGACAAACTTTAAACATCTATTGAACTACAAAAACCTCAATTCTGTGCAGATTGTCAGTATAGTTATACTGGACTTTTTCCTTTCCTAAGTATTTCATTTTATGTAACTATTAAAGAAACACTTGACATTATATGAGAAGGTTGATGGACAGTATTCATCAAACTGGTGTTTTCCAAGTTCTCTAATGCATTTATGACTTAGTTACTAAGTATTTCTTACATCAGTTTGTAAGTAAGTTTTTTAAGTGTCAGGAATCAAATTTGGTGTAAATTGTTCATTTAAAAATATATATTTTAGTTGCAATTCTAGTTTCAATTGATACCTCTCAGCTTCCAGTCTCTTTAGAAAAGACTCAAGTTGTCTTATAGGTGTAACCATGATTCTGTTGAGTCTGTTTCATGTGTTAACCTCCACAACCTTTGCCTTTGCATCTTCCTAGTTATACAGTTTGCTGGAAAGTTTCAATACGATGGAGCTGAGTAACAACAAGAGACCGACCACCCCTACAGGTGAGGACTGACTCAGGATTCCTCCAGCTGCCTATAACCGAGGAGCTTTTTCTAAGTTTTGCTATTGCTACATAGCTAATGTTCGCTTTAACAGCAGTGCATATATAAGTCTTTTCATGGTGGTACAATGCTATGCTGTGTTATGTATTAACATATGTGTTTATTTAGTTAAGTTTAGAAAACAGCATTAGGCTTTGGTGTATGTTCACAAAGCCTTCACACTGCTAAGGTCATACTTTAGAAGGCTGCTAGTCTGTTCCAGCATTAGAAAAATACAACCGAAGAGCTAATGTACAACAATGGCCAAGTGTTAGGGAGAGGACAACACTGACCTGTTAAGGATACCAGGGGATACCTGGCAGTTGTATTGACTTTCATGGAGGCAATGAACAAAGTGATTGGGAAACAAACATAAAACAGGAAAGTCAGGAATCTCACTCTGGGCCAAATCAAAGCAGCGTAATGGGAAGGATCATCAGTGCAGTGAATTGTTCGTCAGTACAAAGTAGTAGGAACGGGCCGGATGGTTTATCAGTGTACTCAGGTTAAAGCTTCCTACTGCAACAATGTTAATTTAAGGAAAATCACACTATTTTACTTTCCAGTTTTGACTCTTTAGGACGGGGTAGGTGTGACAGCTGTCTTTAAAAATCAAGGCTGTTGTTTGTGCAGCCATCTTGACTGAGCATCTACCTTTCTCTCTTTATCCCATCTCGCAGACGCTCCCCAGCTGAGTGATGAAGAAGAAGAAGAGAGCTGTCCATCCCGTGATGACATCAAACTCTGCAGTATTAGACTGATTGAAGCCCAGCAGAGCAAGAAGTCCTCGAGGAGAGTCAAGCTGTAGTAAAGATGCAGACCACACAGTGGGTTTAATAAGGCTAATGAAATAAACAGGAAAACAGCAGGATTTGTCTGCTTGTGTTGAGTGCTCTTTTGATTCACCAATCAGGTGGCTTTATGACATGAAGGACATTAGTCTGAGTAGTCTGAATACCAAATCCACAGTGTACCAGATCTTCAACCCACTTCAACTGATGACAGTGGAAGAGTGATTTCTATCAAAATTCAAAACACTGGAAGTCATTTTCTGCTCTAGACTAAAAACGGTGACAGTCTTTCCTTGGACTTTTATAGAGGCAAGAAATGTGTCTTCATTTATGGTCAGATCGTCATTTAAGTTACAATAATAAACGCAACACCCAATCTGTTTTGAATAACACTACTTAAATCATTTTATTTTGAGTCCAGGACTGTGTTGTAGCAGAACAGTGGCATGTTTTCATGTTGTGCTACTTCATACTCCTCTCTACATTTAAAGGGCAGATATTTTAAATACATTTTTTTTCTGCAGAGTACAAGTTGCTCTACTTTGAAATTTGAAACGTTTAAAAAGTACCTCCAAACTTAACTGTTTCATGGCTTAAAGTTCACTGTGCCAGAATTCCAGCGTGGGACATTTTAGATTTGAAAATAGATAATTATATGTTTCTATTCTTGCATTTTTTTTTTTCAGTAGCAAGAAAATGGCTTTATATATATATATATATATATATATATATATATATATATATATACACACACACATATATAGTTGATTTGTACACTGCAAAAAAAGCATGAAACAGCCTTATGTATGAACTGCAGAGCATGAACGCTACCATTAGGTGGGAGCATTGTGCAGCCTATTCTGAGAAAAAGCTGCATGTCAGGCTGGTGGTAAATTTATCTACCTGGAGGATGACACTGGACTGACTCCCAAAAGTGAAAATGAAAATTAGTCTGACATGGAGCAATTCTGTGTGACTGAAAATAGTATATTATATGTTACACAGATATTGTCTGGGAATCAGAAACTGACAAGAAGGTTACACAAGGTTATATACATGCTTTATATATGCTTTACATACATGCATACATTCATATATACATACATGTCTGTCTTTCTATCTATCTATCTATCTATCTATCTATCTATCTATCTATCTATCTATCTATCTATCTATCTATCTATCTATCTATCTATCTATCTTTATATATACATACATACATATTTATATACACATATATAATCTATATACAACACACACACACGTATATATATATATTTATATATATAGTATATATATACACATACACACATATGACTGATATGCCTCTGACAGCATGTTTGGTCTCATACTGAAGTGTTGTGTCAGTAAATCCTACATTTAACACACAAAGTTATAAAGATATTTACATCACTTGTATTTTTTTTAACAATTGGTGGCATGCATTTCTCAGTTCTGAGAAATAGAGAAAGATGCTACTGAAAAAAAATCACACTAATGGTTTTGTTTTCTTTAAGATGGAAAAATAGGGCATTTTACTGCACCCATCCCGATTTTATACAAGAGTTTGTTTTATGGACTCATGATGAAAAGTATTATTTAAAAGGACAAATATAATACCTGATGGAGATGGTTTTGAATAATAAGGATTTAAGGCTGGATAACAGATTGGGCGGCTTTTTGCAGTGTTGCTTTCGTCACCAAGGTAGATCTGGGGCATCATGTGACTCAGTTACATGACTGATATTCTGTAGAAAGAGCAAGGCACACATACCATCTCCACTGCAGCAGACAGGAGAAAGGCTGGAGTGGGCATGTACAGTAGATATTTAGCAGTTTAGTGTTAGCATGCTTACATTTGTTCATTAGTGATGAACACAAAGTTGAACAAACACTGTTGGTGGTTCAAGATGAAAAGTCAGAGTAACCGAGATTCATCCTCTGGGGACCATGAGTATTACAAACATTTTTATAAAATGTCGTGACAGTGAATCCAGAAGTGCAGAAACATTTCGCTCACAACCAAAAATGCCAACGTCATGGTGGCAATCAATTTGATTCATCCTCTTAGGACCATGTGTGTCTTTACAAAGCTTCATGGCAGTAGTGACACGTTTCAGTGAGGACCAAAGTGAATTGCCAGTTGATCAATGATCACCTTTAGTAAATTGTCCACACTCCGTTATACAAAGTCCTCAAAACCTGCTTGTCTCTCTTGGTATGTGACTGTGTGAAATTTTCATGTCTAGGAACAACGCAAACAGTACACGTGCCATGTTTGGTTAGATAGTACAGGAAGTTACACGTCACAGTTACTGTGTGAGACCACTGTGTTCCTGTTAAGCCGCCTGTTTATCTCATCCTCGAAGTGAATTGAGAGCAACTCTGATCTGAGCGTCTGATTTTTGCCGTCAAACCTGCCGTTTCTGAATGACATCTGGGATTAGGTCACGGCTTGTTACCAAGCGACGACCTGCAGGGCTGAAAAATGAAGCCAACACTGAAGTGCCAAAAACTGCAATTATTCGACTAGAGTCTGGCTCCAACAGTGAGTCAATCCCCACAGACTGCCACGTTAAAATGTCCAGCTTTCCAGCAGAAATAAACATGTTTGCAGCCTGTTTTCGGTCTTTATAGCTAATTTCCGCCCCTCCCCTTTGCCAATTTTTGGATTAGACCGGGAGCTCGGCGGAGTCAGGCACTGCCAAGGTGTCGGGGTACTCAGATATGGAAATTTTCATAGATCCAAAATGGTAAAATTTGTGACTGGAGAGAGTATTGATACGGGAAAACAACACATTGACATTAGATTCAAGGGATCTATGAAAGTGGTATGTAATTGCTTTAACTACACCGAACAAAAATTGAGACTTCTGGTAGATATTTTAAGAAATCTTATCAAGTGTAAATTATTTTCTGCGCTGGAAACCATATGGAAGTATAATATACTATAGCTCATGTTTTAAATGTTTTCACTTACCTTTGATAGGCCATCTTTGCATTGTGTGTAGAGACAGTTTTACACATTCACTGCAAGCAGCTGTCCAGTACAGCCACAGTGTTACATGTGAAGGGAGCCAGATGCATTGGAGCTATAACCCAACACATCCACACCCTCCACTTGGACACATCATTGATTTAATCTGTGTTAGTGACCTGCTTCTTCATGTTTGCAAATGATTTTCTATTTTTTTTATCTTGTGTTTCTCATCTCCATTGTAGCGCTCCTCTGCTCCTCCAGGTGTCTCTGGGCTTCTCTATCATCCATTTTTAACGTAAAACAAAGCGGGTCACGCAGGTAAGTAGGTCACCGCACAGCTGGAGTTGTGAATCCCTCTGGCTTCAGCACATGATTATGTTCTGTACGTGTTGCGACTCTGCCAATTGCTCCGCTCGGGCATCAGACATGTGGAGACAAGGCACGTTTCCCTCCAGGAAACTCAATCAATGTGCCAAGTGACCTGTTTGTTCTCTGACACCATCATACTCTGCCTTAATTGAATTGTCACTATAAAAATGATTTATATTTTCCTTCTTGGCTTGTTTTCAGATTTGTTTAGTTATCTCCTTTAAACCCTTAGTTATTGGAAGACTGTTTCACTGTAATGTTTTTGTCAGTAGCCTCTGTTTTTTCTCTGGCTGCAAGGCTATAAGTCCAGTCTCAGGGTCTCAGGACCTTTTATTTTCTTTTATCATGGACTTGTCTTTGCCTCGGCCACCCGTCTTCCGCTGATGATGTTCTGCTGTCATTTAGATGTCAGTTCCCTATAAGTGTACAATAATTCTTCAACATCGAATGCGCTTTACAAGTCGAGGAAGAGCTTGTTTTTCATAGTGTGGAGCGGAAACCGCTCTCAGTGAACGCACCACATGATTTAAAGATGAAATAACATAAACTGCGCTGTGGCCCTCTCCTGCTCCAGGCCGAGTCTGAATGGTCAGGGTGAAAGCATTACATACCACTACTGTAACATACCTGCAAAATGACTTACTGAGGGATGGGGGCGAAGATACCACACGGCATGCAAGTGTGCACAGCAGGCCACACACACACACACACACACACACATACACACACACACACACACACAAGTGAACAAAGGTCGTTCCCGGTCGTTACAGACTGTGGCTCCAAAAACCTCATTTATATTTTTCTATGGGGTAATTTTTCTTTTTTTGTATATGTATTTTTTGTATATACAGTGGATATAAGAAATCTACACACCCCTGTTAAAATTGAAGAATGTTAATTGAGTACATGTGAGAAAATATGTTAATTTTGTTTTTAATTCTTTTTTTTTTTCTTATAAAATAACAAAAAGTACTGATAAGAGAAGCGTTAAAGTACCGGATCGATAAGCAGTATCGGTAAAAGTAGTAGCACCGTTAAAATCTTAATGATACCAATCACTAGATGCGACATTCACATTGTTTTTTATCACTTTTCAAATTTTTCTAAATGTGAGGGACCTGGAGGTTCAATCACAGGTGACTCTCACTGTGAAGTGAACACTAAGTTTCTTTCATACCTCATCTTTTTGGTTTATAATGATCTCTGAGCCGTTTTCCCCGTTAGTACGATCCAATCAGCCCGGGGAGGAAGCTGTCAATCAAACGAATGAGACTCCTTCATGAGAGTCACTTCCATGTGGACTCTGGTGTAGTGGTGTGGCTGATTTGTATTCTGAAAGAAAAGGACAGGTATGTTGTTTTACTGTGAATTCAAAAGCTAAAACACAAATGAATCATCTGCTGTTCACGAGCTGTTCAGGAAACAATCAATATATAGATCCGTATAAGTGATGTGTTTATGTATTTATGTAAATAGTTTTGCCTGATTCAGGACCGCTCATCAATCATCAGTGAGAGGCAGTTTAAACTGTCCTCTGCTGTGTTCATATCTACTGTGTATTTTGCCAGTTCATTGAGTTCTTTAACGCAACACAGGGATCCCACTGTAATCCTCAGTGTTTAACAATCCGAGCCAATTTGAAATGTTGACACTGCCAAACAGTTAGTGACAATGACAGTATGACAGGAGTTTTCATTAGTTTGTTTCAATGCCTTTTTGATTATGATTAAACATTCACAGCACTTGGGAGCAGCGACTTTGCCTCAGACCTGGTATTAACCTGCATTTCAGGTGATCCGATCACAAGTGGTCAGCTCTAAGTCCAGGTGTGAACACACCCACCCATTGAGGACACATTTGAGATCTGATCCCTCAGACCACATTCGGAGGTGGTCTAGGCCACAGTGTGAATGCAAATGCGTCCTGGGCCACATTCAAATGGATAAAATTTCATTTCAGTGTAGAGCTGTGAGCAGAGCAACGATTCACTCAAACCTTCCATGCCCCACTCACTCCCTCACACACACACACACACACACACACACACATTCACAACGGACCCGTCTGTTAGATTGGCTAAAAACAACAACGCATACCTGTTTATTTGCATATGAAGCTCGGAAGTGAGATCCGATCACACTGGAGACGCATCTTAAAGCAGGTATGAACTGACGAACTCAGAGCTGACCAGGTTTGATAGGACTGTATCTCTGGACAGGGCCAGGCTCAAACCTGTGTGTGTGTGTAAATGATGGAAGGGCTGTTTGTGTCATGTGATGGTAAAGTTTGATATAAGTCGATGGAACCACATCCCTGTTTGGCTCCATCGGGAGAGAGACACAGTGAGAAAGCAGAGAGGTAACATACTGCACAGGCAGCAGTGGACTCTCACAGTAAGGTCTGTTACTGGTGCAGGTTCCAGCAGAACAGCAGTGATGGGAATGCATGGTAATTTGGCAGGACTTGAGTAGTAACAGGCCAACTCACTCTCCCTCCATCCAGGGACAGTTCAGCCAAGTTATCGCTCGATTAACGGAAAACGAGTTCACCTCGGAAGTTTTTCTCTCCAGTGTTCCTGTGTCTTGTGCAGCTGCTGATGATCTTTGGTGTTGAATCTGATCCAATGATAATCTGTCTGTCATCTGCTTTGAAACAGAGCTGAAGTCTGTTATCTAGGGGGAAGTTGTTTTCACATGAATAATCTCCCTGCTAATTAAAGATGACTTATGGATAATTAATGAGCAGAATAAATCAACAAAACATGGCAGATTTGCAAAGTTGAAAGTGAAGTTGACCCAAATTTTGTCACTTTGTCAATTTAGATTTTTATCTCACAGTGTTAACAAACAGAGCTGCATTGGATCCATCTTGAAACACATATACTACGAGTCAAAGTGCATTTCTATGTTTACAAACCCCTCAGGTAACTGTTTTGTGGAGTTGAGGCCACGGCAGTCTGAGGATAAGCTGAAGGAATTCAGGACCTCAGCCTTTTTTCAGGTGCATGTATGTAGTGTGGGTATTTTTGTGTGTGTGTGGGTGTGTGTATGTGGGAAAGCCATGTCACCCAGCTGGTTGGATTTGACAGGACAGAGCCGTGCTTGTTGCATTATCCATTATAATGCATCGGAAAGATTCTTAAACTATAATAGTCTGATTCCACGTACAGTATGTGCAGTTCAGAAGACAGGTTAATTCATATATTTGAGTTAATGTTACTAATAATTAACCTGGAGTCACAGCTCTGGCTCTGGCTGTGACTCCAGTTTTTTCATTGAGCCATCGACTGATGCCACCTCAGCTCATTCCTCCAGTCGTTCCATCCTGCTCGTCTGCCTGCCTGCCCCTTCCGTCACCACCACTTCACCTTTGTCGCAATAAATCAAACATATTCTCTACAAATACCAACTGTGTCTGCGTCTGCTTCGGGGTCCAAAACAACAGCCATAACACCTGCATGAAACGTATGGTACGGTAGGTCCTCAACCAACAACTTTGTATCGTAGCTAATTCTTTTTTCTTTTTTTACATTTATATATATTTTTCTTTATTCTATATTTACTTTCTCTGTTAGTGTTTTTTTTATTTATTCATGTGGTGGTTTTTGTATTCTGCTTAATTTTGACTTCTTGTTTATAGTTGGGTTTGGAGGCATGTATGTTTTACAGGGTTGGGGCTGGGAGTATTATGTTCTGGTGGTTGCTTTGTATGTACAGACTTGTATGTTCCACACACATGCATATTGGCAATCGCATCTGGAGTGTTAAATTGTTCTAAAATAAATTAAGATATTGTTGGAAAAAAAATACATTTTTAATGTTTAACCGTTAACTTTTTACATATTTATTTTACACGCATAAGTATTACACGTCTGAATAGTTCCAGTAATCTCTTACAGCTCTGTGCTTTTCCTCACGTTTATCTTTGTCCAAGCTTCTGGTTAGTTAGTCCAACTTCCCCCACTCACACACTTTGGCGCTTGCTAATTCCATGAGAACTTAACATTCGAGGACTCTGTTCTGTCACTTTCTGTCTTCAGACTCTGATTTAATTACTTTTTATCTGTCATTGCCATTTTAACATCACAGTGCTATGCATTGTGGGTTTTTCCCTTAAGCAAACATTGTAGGAGTTAGATATGCATTTTCTATTAAAGATCCCCTCTTTCCCAGGTATAAAGGTAAATGTCCAAGTGTTGTTTGATCATAAAGCAGGTCTAGGTTCTATATTAATACTGTGAAAGTGTCAAAGTGCTCAGTCCACAGAGAAATGCACACAGCCTGTATTCAGAAACTGAGCCTTAAAACCAGCCGTCAGGACTTGTGATGTGAGAACTTTGTGATGTCACAACAAAGCAGTTGCCGCCCTCAGCCATGCCCCAAGCCCCGCCCATCTGGACCCACCATCCAACCTTGCAGGATTTGGTTACTCTGAATGTTTACTTGAAATCTGCTATATTTTTATTTGGTCATTCAGAAAACAGTCAGCCAATCAGAAGAGAAACTCAGAGACTCCCTTTCTTCTGATTGGCTCACTGGCCTGTTGTTGCTAGAGCTCCAGAGAGAAGCCTGAGAGATGAGATGTAAAACTACATTAAGATGGTTTTTGGTTCTTAAAACCACAAATATATCTTCTTATAGATCAACACTTCAAATAAAGCACAGGAAAATTGTAAAATAGGGAGCTTTAAATGTAATTACACGTTATTAACCAGCATTATGTATTTGTAGTTGTTGTTACATGATTTTGACTTCAAACAAGTATATCATTTTGTGTTTCATTTCAATCATGCTGGTGTCACTCTGTAGTTCTTTTTATATTCTATTTAGTAGGCACAAGAGAAATAAAATAAAAACAGGAGCCATAGAAATGTCTATGTGACAGTACTTCAATCATTCTGCCTTTCACTGGAAACGTTACTGAACCCATGAGCAATTAAATCATATTTCTGATACAGTTCCACCAAGAACAGAATAAACTTTACACTTTATTAGTTGAGGTTAGCAGTAGCTGCATCACAGAAAAAAACACATTATGCTAAACCAAACATGCGGAGCCTGTTTACATATTTGTACAGGTGGTTTGCTATTGTCTCTTCTTTGCTAATGCTAATGCTGATAAAGAAGGAGAAGAAGAGTTACAGGCAGCATATACACAGATCCAAATCTATTTTAGTTCAGTGATGCTAGCAGGGTAAATTAAGGAGTTTGGGAAGCTGAGGGAGGGGGGGTCTCTTCATGTGCGTCACCCTCTCGTCAGACATCTAAAAAAAGCACTGCAAACATGTGAACGACCCTCATGACCACCCTCACCGTCACCACAGACACCCAGTTTTCACACCTAGTCTACCGTGTGGAGAGTCTGAACCTGCAGCGATCCAGATAATTATGATGGAACACCTTGACTTGCGTGTTTGATATTTTGGGTAAATTTCACAGAAAGCCTGCAGAATGAACGACTGTGTGATGAATTACTACAAACAGCTGTGGGGACAAATTCTGTTGTGATGCAGGATGATCAGTAGAAGCAGCTGTGCTCCTCCTTATAAGCTTTTACTACAGGGATAGTGAAAACATACCTTACCACAGACTAAACAAAACAATCATATAATATTGATTATGAAGTGTGCAGGTATGCTCCATTTGTCTCTAGTTTATCAAAATGCCATTAGCAACTGTTTTACACTTAGATTGTTGCAGCATTACATATGCTCATCACTTGTAGCAGTGCTGCAGAGCTCTGAAGCTGCTTTGACTTCATGGCCTGCACATTTCCACAAAGGTAGTGTCTGAGCTGTTCTCATCAACCCCCTGTAGGTTCTTCCTTTCATCAGAATAAACTCTCATAAACTCACTGTGAGCTTCTCAATCATTCAGCAGGAAGACGACAGCTGATTTATGTCCTGCATTTAAAAAAGGAAAAGTACAGAAGTGTAACTGGCCTTCCCTGACTAATCCATCTTGCCACACACTCTGTGTTGTGTAGGTGAATAATAAAAGATGTAACGGGGACAGCTAATGTCTTGCCAGCCAGGGGGAGGATTTATTCACTCAGTGCTCTGTGTTTAAACCACTTGGCACTTTAAGCAGTGACAGTTGAAGTGACGACTACGGCACTCATATACGTTCCAACGCGTTGCCATAGTCGTGGAAATCAAAGAGGTCGCTCTGAATATTGCAACATGTCTCTTAAAATGGCCCGAGAGCTCTTGGTATTTGCTTTAGAGACCATTTAATAACAAATGAGGAGTTTGTATAAAGTCGACTGTTACTTCAGCACCATGGACAGCGTCATGGTTTTATCAATACACAGTACAGTTAGGTTGTGGGCTGGAGAGGGAGGATGGAGATTAACAATAGTTTGTGCTGATATATCTATGAATAAAGTGGAAAAATCTGTCAAATTAATGTGTATCATTAACGAATATACTCATAATCCATAAAACTAATGGTATGATTAAATATAAACGAAATATAAAAGAAATGACAGTGTCAAATATGACAAAAACGTATAATTACCTGCTAACTCTTTAACATATCACAGGGTATGGCTAGTCCTTCTCCTGTCGGAGAAAGTTGGGCTGCCACAGTAGGAAGTGTCGACATAGAATCTACGTCATCACATCACGCAGTAGCTATCCCTTCAACTGTCACTAATAATATCAGTACAGCAACTTGTTATGACAGAGTTTATACTCACACACCTCCTATCGTGCCATTACACTCTCTATCTTACATCAGTAAACAAAATACATCACATTTTGGTCGTATAGTTACAATTACAGTATTCCCATAAAAACTTAACAAACAAAGAAAACGAAATTATCAATACAAAACAAATTTACATAACAAAATAACAAAGAGGGAGCTCACATACCTTTGTGTAACACAATGATATCAGTACAGCAACTTCTCATGACCACGTTTCTACATGCACACCTTCAAAGGAGAAAGGAAGAAAGCGGTGGACCAGCTCCGAGCACCATTAGCCTAGCGTGAGATCAGTAAACTAGCATGCTACAAAAAAGAAAAAAATGTTGTACATGATAAAACTACATAAACACAGTGAAACAACCACTAAAACAACAAGGAGTAGTGTTTGTGACCTATACAAAGTGAAATTCATGCCTCTTTTTAGCTTTTTTACCACGTTTTCTCTCGCTATTGACTGGAGCACTCATATAGTCTTACCTGAGAGTTACTGAGAGAAAAACACAGCCAAAATGTCAAAAGTCATACAAAAAGAATACAATTGATAAAATAAAAGCTCCCCAAAATACACAAAAAAAACATTATACAAGGAAAATAATAAATTCTGCACAGAAACTGGTTTTTGGTGAAATATAAATCTATCACATAAAGACATGTGTTCCAGAAGCCTTATTAACAACATATACTTTTATTCAAGATGAGGCTCATTTTAACCAATTCATATATTGCTGGATAGTTAAGTCTATCACAGTGCATCATGTGTTATTTGTTTATCATACAGTATATGACATATTACAAGTACAATGTTTCCTTCTGACGGAAGGGACTAAATACCTCCCAGTACAAGTGGAGAACGGGTATAAAGTTAAATAAAATGGACATATTCAAGAAAAGTTAGACACTGTGAAAAACAAGCCCATAGGTCATCTGTGCAGCAGGTTGTTATGACCCATGGTTACGTTTTGTTGCTAGGCGACATCTAGTGGTCATAGTAATTATGACAGGAGCAAAGGGAAAAGTGCGGTGACTAATCAGGAGGAGGTTGTGGTGGATGGATGAGTCAACAAAATACAGGAAAATGACAAATTAGCTGTTTATTTTTATTATAATAATAATAATAATAATAATTACTATATATATGCTATATGTGTTATATATATCATTTATATAGCACTTTACGAAGTGCTTTACAAGAAAAGTAAAACTTGATCAAAGAAAAATCCAAAGTGAGCATCATTAAAAGTGTCGGACAGCATAATAAAAACATCTCAAATCAACACTACGCAAAAAGATCTGACAGCAATAAAATATGTACAAACAATAATAAGGGATAAAACAATATAAATAAAACACGTATCAGACATTACCAAAGGTTAAGACAAAGAAATGCGTTTTCAAGAAGAGATTTAAAGGAAGTTAAAGAGTTACAGTGTCTGATTTGAGTCTGGAGAGAGGTCCAGAGTGCTGGGGCTCTAATAGTGAACGCCTGGTCACCCTTAGTCACAATCCTTGACCTTGGAGGGAACCAGCAGGCCTCCACCCGCAGAGCTCAATTCTAAGTTGCTCACATACCAATGTCAATAAATCAGAGGTGTTATTGGGGGCAGAACCATTTAAGGCTTTAATAGTCAGTAATAAAATTTTGAAATCAATCCGAAATCTAACAGGGAGCGAATGAAGGGAAGCGAGCAACAGAGTTATGTGATTGTTGCTGCTAGGTCCAGTAATCAGACGAGCAGCAGCATTTTGTATGAGCTGAAGATGGTGGATGGAGTGGCTGGAATAAAAATCAAAGCCTGTATGACTTTTTGTCGGTCAGTGATTGATAAAAATTATCTGATTTTGGTCGTGGTTGAACCACGTTTCACTTGGATGTCGAAGCTCAGGTTGGCATCAAATATTACGCCTAGATTCCTAACAGTCGGATTAATCTAAAAGAGGTTGCCAAAATTTGCGCTGTGAGAGCTGATGGAACGTGAGGGGCCAGAGAGAATTGCTTCAGTTTTATCATTGTTAAGTTTGAAAGAATTTTGGGAATCGCAAGGCTGCTAGGATCTGTCAGTTTTAGAGGAATATATAACTGGGTGTCATCAGCGTAGAAATGATAAGACACACCATGATTTATAACAATCTGACCAAGTGGAAGCATGTATATTGAAAACAAAAGGGGGCTAAGAACGGAACCTTGAGGAACACCCCATCTTAATTCAACTTTTGAAGAGGAGTTATTAAAGGCAACAGGAGAGGTTCTGTTTGAACGATAGGAGTATGATAAGGTGAGAGCGGAGCCCTTAATGCCTATCCATGTTTCTAGATGATGTGGGAGGACACTATGATCCACAGTGTAGAATGCAGCACTTAAATCTAAAAGAACTCAAAGTGAGTCAAAACCATTGTCAGCGGCCAACAAACTAGAAAACTATTAAAAAGATTATTTTTGTTCATGAAGGATGTCAATTGAGATGAGATTACTTTTTCAAGAACCTTGGATAATAAAGACAATTTAGAGATGAGTCAGTAATTAATTATAGTAATTATGTAATTAATAAAGGGTCCAGATTGGGCATTATTCGGAGGGGATGAACTATAGCATGTTTATTGTAACCATGACAACAAAGACCGTGTAGTATTGAGGAAGCACTTATTTTAACACAAATCCCCATCTTTTCCTAAACTTAAGCCATGACTGTTATTATAGTAACCATGGCAACAAAGGTAGGTATGCCACTATCAGTACAGTCCGCCTGTTTATTATTGTAACCATGACCACTGAGGTCCAGTACGCCTGCTGCCATAGGTGCACTATTTCAGAAGACACTGTTCTGGGTCGTATCAGAGGGTTGAAAAAAATGTCCTATATAGTTGTTCAGGTTGGAGGAGTGGTTGAAAAGTAAATATATATCAAATAAATGGGTAAAATTTATATTAATAAAACAATTAAAAAATAGATCAGTTAATTATGAAATGAATGAATAAGTGAAGACTTATATTGATGAGACATTAAATCAATATCATCAACATAATATGAAAAATTTATATATATAATTTGCCTGGAGGTGGCCAATCTTTTGTATACAACTGAATCTCCCTTCTCCCACTCCTCTTCTCTCTCCCACAGCTGTGCCTCACTTCAGGTCAGACAATTTTAGTGCTGAGTAGAAGAAGCAGAGGGGAGTTGTGATCAGTTTCTGCCCTTTGCAGACAGATCTGAGCAGCACTGAGCAGGTCTAAGTGCAAATGAAAACTGAGCTTATTTTTCAATTCGGCTGCTATTTGCTGTGAGACCGTGATGTTATTCTGCCCCAGTTGTTTTGAAGTACAAAGTCTCCTATTGTTTGACCTGCTTTCCCTGATGAAAACGATACAGCGTTGATGGAGACATGAGACTGAGAACGTTAACGAGCTCCTTGGCTGGATCTTTTTCCATGGTACATGGTTTTAATGATTTTGTTTGTTTTCTTAACATCCTATCTTGAAAATTAAACTGTGACAACAGGAGATACTGTCTTAATTTGTGGCTGCTTTCACTCACTAACGTTATGAGTGTAGATTCAAGAGGAGAGCAGGTGATAAAGGAGGAGTTTGGTTCTTTGATGCTCAGTGTTGACACTGCAGATGTGGAGCACTGATGAACATCTGTCATGATATTGGAATCTATGTGGAGGCCGTTCTGCAAGAGTTTGATGTAACGTTCAGATGCAGAATGAACTTCGAAACAGGCAGGAATATGATTTCATTCTTGATGTCTGAGTCTTGATGTTGTGTTAGTGTTATGACTGTCTAAAGAATTTACACAACTGTTCTTATGATGATGATGTATATAATAGTTTATTGTAGTCTGTGATTTAGCTGCTGTTGTTTTTCCAGGCCTGTTGCTTGGTCTTTGAAATGCATGTGGTGCTAATCAGAGTTTTATGGTGGTGTCGTGTCATAACTTTAGTGCTAAAATACAAATACATCAATCTCTGTCTCTCTCTCTTTCTCTCTCTCTCTCTCTCTCTCTTGCTTGCTCACTCGTTGAGGAGTAGACATGCGTGTGTGTGTGTAGGAAAACTAAAGGTAACCTACAAGTGGACAGGTGGCTCTTTTGTGCACTAAATGTGCACACTCTATTGACCTGTCAGTACTGTGATGATCCTCGTAAAGGCTCCAGGTGTGTTCCACTGTTTTCTCCTTCCCTTATGTTTTCTGCGTTGTCTCTTTTCTCTCTCTTTCTCTCTGTGTGTGTGTGTGTGTGTGTGTGTGTGTGTGTGTGTGTGTGTTTCTGGTTCCCTCCGGGTCCTCATCAGCCCTGGCTCTCCAGTCACCCTTTGCCAGATGGTTCAGTCTACCACAGTGGTACAAGGTCTAGGCCTCGTGGTGAACTCTAGATTTGCTTCCTTGTGTGTTTCCTTCTGACTAACCTTTATCTCCCCGTGCCTTGGGATCATACTCCTCGTGTCTGCCTGCCATATGCACATGTTCCATCCTGCCGTCCCTTATTGACAGACTCCACATTCTGCCACTCGCCGCCCGCCTGTCCCTCTGCCACCTCACCAGTCCTCTCAGTCTTCATCCAGCCTTCACCTGCCCTGACACTGTCTTGCTTTACAATGAACTCACTTCAACTTGCTCCACTGAGTCTGTGTTCTGCCTTTTGCATCCGTAAAGAACAGTCACTGTTTACAACAATTTCACTAAACTATTCTGTAGAAATGACACATACACAAGCATCTGAGAAGCAGTGTGTGGTATTCTGGGTTTTACTCTGTAGATGAGAAAATTACAACAATGACAAGGCTGTGTGCTGACTCTGTTTATAGCAGCTATGCTCTGCCTTCTCTACGACCACCACAATTCTGAGCACTCACCCGCCAGCTGGTGAGCAAGAAACGAGTGGAGCAACATCAATTGTTACTTTTCACCGCACCCTGTCCTCAGGACCCCCGCCAGAAGCTTGTAAAAAGGACACCTCCAATACAATGACATGAAGGACATGTTGTCTATTCGCATTGTGTCAAAAGAAATGAAGCCAAGATGTGTCTGACAACCCTAATAAAAACTGATTTTTTTTATTTTGTAAAGTAGCCAATTAGAATGTATGTGTAAATGATGTAAAGCTAATATCAAGATCAACTACAGTTTGAACATGGAAAAAAAAGTGTGTGCGTAGGGGTTGCAAAAGGATGAACTTGAATGAACAATGAATGAAACAAATGAATGAGTGAATGAAACAAATGAATGAGTGAATGAATGAATGAAACAATGAAGAATGAAAAAATTTTAATGTTTCTCGTCAAGTTGCAAACAGCAGTAAATGTTTTCAAACAACTGAGTTTTTCAATCATCGACAGTTGATCATCTTTCAGAAACAAATGGTTTCCTGTGTGATGTGAATGTATGATTAGTTTATTTTATTATTATTACTTTAGTTTATGACTAATTATCTGCAAAATTTCCATGGCGGCCTCAGCCGAAGTTTGTGTTTATTGCTGATTAGCAACAATTAGCATGCTAACACAGTAAACTACGATGTGAGGATGAATAACATTATACCTATTAAACATCAGCATGTTAGCATTGTCACTGTGTGCATGTTAGCATGCTGACATTAGCATTTAGCCCAAAGTAGTGTTATGCCTGTATGTAGCTACAGCCTCACGGAGCAGCTAGCATGGCGGCACAGTGTTGAATATATGTAGGCGAATTTGGTTTGCAGTAAAAGAGTCATCAGTCTTTTCAACATCACATGCACAGGGTAAATAAAGATAAATAAATGAATAAATTAACACATCGCTTCTATGCAGTGTCACTACAACTTATTCATGTGAGTGATGGCATTGCATGTGTTAATGTTAAGATATCTACAACATATCCAGTATTAATGGAGCCTTATTCTGGTCACCGACAATGAACAGTTACAGTGAACAACTTTACACCAGTTGGTCGTTTAAAGTCACTCTGAAAAATGTGGGATATTTAGGGGCCAGCTCAAGGACACCATCTGAAGAATAAATTGCAACAGTTAATCTTAAAATCCTTCCTGGCTTGCATTCAGCAACACAGACTGATATACACTGACATTAGTACAAGAGGATCCAAGGTTGGAATTTCCCTTTTAAATTAATGAAGGGCAAATAGATTTCAGTGGCTACCTCATGACAAATACCATAATCAAAGGACTGAATGCCAAGCAATAAAATAACCACTCTAGAAACTTACTTTCAAATGACAGCTGAATAAGAATTGTAAAAGAATCTGTACTTATTCATTCAAATTCATTCATCAATATATACATAAATCAGGGTGTTTGGAGGCCTGAGGGCAAATTGGTAATTCATGCGCCATCAGTCATTCACATTTCTTAACGTATTAATCTTATAATGTATTGATCACCTTCCATTATGTTTCAGATCTTCACTGCATTTTCATGACTTTGTTTCATAAAACAGTGCATTTCTTCCTTATCCATATGTTGTTATACACGTGACCGATGTGCGAAGCATTTGAAGTTACTGAAAACACCAAATGAAAGCTAACATGGTGAGTTTCCTTGTGAACAAATATTAAACAATATTTCCATTCACTTTCTCCACTAAAGCTCAGTGTTTACCTGCATGTATGTGGCCCAACAAACATGTTGAGTACATTTCCCTCCTCTCAAAACATTTACCAAGCTGTTTAACATAATTTAAATCATGAATCATTGGTTTCTTCTGCGCCTAAAGTGGCAGAAAGCACGGAGGAGGTTGGGGTGGATGGACTGGTCAAAGGCCAACGTTACAGTTTTGAGTTCAGGGGCATCAGATGTGTGTCATTCTACAGGGCATGGACCAATGACACATTTTGTCGTTTCATTTGGAGTCGTTGGGGTATCCTTCAGAGCTGTGCTTTGAGTTATATGTTAACATCCTTCTGACATGCTGTGACAATGACAATGCAGATGTTAAGAAGCTCTAATGTTGAACAAATGTAACTTGGAATGTCACTAGGTATACAAGAACTGTGTTTGGTTATAAACAAGAGCATTGTAGAAATATTCTTTTACCTAGAATCTCGTATCTATCTATCTATCTATATCATCTAGGTCCTAGATGATATAGATAGATAGATAGATAGATAGATAGATAGATAGATAGATAGATAGATAGATAGATAGATAGATAGATAGATATAGATAGGTAGATATCTAATTTCTTAGGAATCCACTAGGGATGCCCCGATTGGTCGGCCACCGATAATTTTGATTTTGAAGGTTTGATTTTCATTAAAACCACGTGATCAGCAGACCGGAATTAATGCGTCTTGTCACCGATCACTTTAAAACCAATCACCTGTGGTTGATACTGAGAGAAACACCTTGAGCTGTGTAGTGTAGTCCCGCCTCCCACCTTGTTCAATGCGCCGGCGCAACAGGCCACCAAAACGCAACATGTCGGCCATGTGGAACTTTGATCAGTATCGGCCGTGGATTGGCCGATCTCACTCAGATGATTGCAGCATCCCAACCATCCACCCAGCAGCTGTGAGGACATTTCACTAAACCATTGATGTGAACCTCTCGATGATTCTATCAAAAAAGTTAGGGGATGAACAAGATCGACAGACATCACCATCCAGAGCCACGTCATCAGTGTGGCTGGAAACTCTTCAATTTGTTTTATATCCATTCTAGTGAGAAATCAGCTTGGTGAACATTTTCAGCTGTGGTAAATGAACTCCAGAGCGGTCAGTAAGTCACCTGTCGATTCTAATTAGACGAATGACATCAATCTGATATCAAAGGAGATGCTCAGGGGAGAGACCTGTGATGCTGTTTCCCACTTAAACTAGCAACAGTGTCAGTCCATCTGATGGAATGTAATTCATTCATTGTACAGAAACTACAGTGATAGAAATTGATGGAGGAAATGAGGAGAAATGATCGAATAAAATAATAACATTAAATCCGGAGTGCTCTGGGAAATAATAGAGGACGGTGACTGAAAGAACTGGAGGGCTTGAAATTCATTCTGATCAGAATTACTCCATACACCCAAATTAACCCAACTTCACCAATTGTCCCCTGAGATGGATTATATATAAGTCCGGAGTAATAACACTGAAGAAAAGTTCCTTTCTGTGCCAAGAAAAGTTTCTGAACCAGGAAGTATTAAAATAACTGCAACTAAGAAAAGGTAGCAAAGAATCTATAAGAGTTAGGGACTGAGGTGTGAGAAAAACACCACTACTACAGTACAATGTTAACAATTACACAACAACACAAAACACACTGCCTAAACCAACATTAAACAGTAAACAGTGGGAGTGAAGAATGTCCTGAGAATTGTCCTGAATTTGCATGAAAGTTTTTTTGGTCCAGAGAAAGGAAGAGGGGTGTGTGTGTGTGTGTGTGTGTGTGTGTGTGTGCGCATGCATCACGTACACAGGTTATGATTGTGGGTCATTTGCTGGATTGCCCTGCCCGTGTTACCATACTTCTTTAATTTCAGATGTTTATAGAAATGGGCCCCAGCTGGAGGCAGGGATGGTCTCTGGTGACGGGCACAGGTTCAGCTTGGTGCTGAAAGTGTGATTATGCAGCATATGATCTTTTAGTGCTGTCAGTCTGTTTGGCGCTACTGTGCTTTTAGGACACGTGTACCAAAAACCAGGTCACCCCCTCCTCTATTAACCAATCTCCCCTCACCGCTGCTGGAACATTATGTTGTTGTTCTGGCCTGAGACATCTCCGGAGCTGAAATATGTGCCACATATTTATTACCCAGTATAAATTTCCAGATCATAAAGAGCTTTGACATCCAGAACATCAGATACATAAAGTACTGTGGAACTGCATGGTAGCCCATTGCTCCAGTTTAACATTTAAATCTGGTTCTTATTAAAGTTGAATATTGTTTTACTTTGTCCCACTCTGAAATGCTTATCATAAATTCTCAGATAGTAGTCAGGGTCTTTATTTACCTGCTGCAGAGAGAATCTGAGAGAATCTTTACAGGGACATATCAGTGCATGGGTGTAGCTTTGCATATGGATGATAGGGACATGTCCCTATTAATATTTTGGGAGGACAGAGGCCCTGTATCCAAGACGACAGATTTAGGCATGCTAGCATTGGATGTATTGGAGGGGTTGTTGTGTCCCTACTGATGCTGTGACCAACCAAAACCTACGCACTTGTAACAGTGAAATCATACATGAGTCCGCTGCTCTGAGTTTCTTTTCTACTTTGCTGGTTTTTCAATCAGCAATATATCATCCTTGAAGCCGAGCACACACTGTACAGAAACAGTTTCATTGTGACGCAGCTACCAGAGGCTCAGTGTATTTATCACCACGGTTAGTATTTACCATGATAGTTCCATGGTCATTTTTGACATTTTTAATTTATGTGAAGGAGTAATAGAAGAATCAGCTGTTAGATAAATAGCTGCAGGTGACAGACTGCACTTGTCCAGCTTCTCAATAAACTAACCACCTTCTTTTACTGTGTCCTGTGCTTTTGCAGGAAAAAAAAAAACTTCTCACACCGCCTGAAGCATGAAATTAGATCGCTGATGCAATTACTGACTGTTCGGCTTCACTGTATCACGTACACTCTTCTGCTCCTCTGTCGTATTTCTGACAAATTAGCCACTTAAAAGTGTGTGCTGTGGTTAAACCACGCTTCCTGTTACCACAGCAACCACAGTTGTTGCCAAATCAGCCAGGACTCAAATCTTAAGAATTACAATGTTGACCTTCTGTCAAGGAAATTCAACACTTCCTGAAGAGATGTTTCACATTAAAAGCCTTACAGCAGCTTAAAGGGCTGAATCCTTCTCTTTCCTTGTAGGCTTTTAATTTGAAACTTTCATGAACTGAAGCTTTACATCAATGGAAAGAACAGCAAAGTAGAAGAGCAGTGATTAGAATAAATCAGTGACTGAAGAACATATTTCTGTTAAAAAGGAAAAAACAGAGCAGCACAGTATTGAGTACTGACATGACTTCTGTTTTATTGTTGTAGCTATGGAGTGGAAATATAAAAGATTAAATTTACTCTGTGAATCGCTCCAATACAGATAATTTCATCATACATCAATGCTTTTTACGCATCCTTTGTTACCATTAGTTTGTTCATGCTTGCCATATTTCTGTATTATTTATGTGAAAACATTTCAGTCTAGTATACATCCTTGATGCTGTCTACCACTCTGCACTCAGGTTCATTACGGGCAATGCTCATAATATTCATCATTGCATCGTGTCTGAAAAGGTTGGATGGTCTTCTCCCTTCGAGAGGCATGATTTGCATGTGTATTTGTTTATTTACAAGGCGCTTATTGAAAAACTGCTGACATATTTTACATTTAAGATCCACTGGACCACATTACACCAGGACTAATGATTGGCTCACACTCCATGTCCCTCGAGTTCATACTGAGCTTGGAAGAACTGCTTCTTGCCTCTTTGCACCGTCCACCTGAACTCACTACAAAACACTTTGAAATGAATTTGTTGGTGTCTCCTGGTCGCTTTAGATTAGTCATTTCTGTTTGTGCCTGTTTTAATTGATTCTTGTCATTACATTTTTTATTAATTGTATTTATATGTTTGTTTTAATTCACATTCTTTTTTAACTGGTATTTCTATCTACTCAACATCATTGATAATGAGGACTTTATCCTCAATGACTTTTGCGTTTAAATAAAGACATATATTCTTCGGAGCAGATATAAATATATACTGTAGCAAATTAATATTGTGATTTAGAGTTTAAAAGAAGATTAAAATTCAGTCAGTTATTTAGATTCATCTCACAAAAAACTCAAAAGTTTCTGATTTAGAGATTAAATATATGTGGCACAAACATACATTTTATATTTTTTCTTTATGTGTGTCTGTACAGACCACTACCTTAAACCTGTGAGACTACCAGAGGCATTTTGAGTCCCTCACCACTCCCTCTCACCTTCTTCTCACCAGGTGTAACCACACATGATCAAAGATCAGATTCTACAGCATTAAATTCAAAAGTATAAATTTAATCTCATCTCTCTTGATACAATCCAGATGGGACACACATCAGTTCGTCTTTGTGTGTGTGTGCTGGCAGCTACAGTATGGTGGGATATTTAGGTCAAGATGATTTAGTGTGTGTTTCCTGAGACAAGCAGGATGAGACTCAACACTTGCTAATGGGAAGCCTGCCTAATTCTCTTGGCAAACATTAGTCAGAAGGAGAGACTGACGGAGACGACAGGCACACTGCAAGAAATAGCCCCAACAAGTCCGAAAAGTCACTGTCGAATATCACAGTGAAAAAAGCACAACTGGGTCACGCAATGGCAAGTCTCTCATTTCTTTCCTATACAGTGACAGTATGTCAGGGGAATTATTTGCTTTATTTTCTCAACCGTTAAATATTATTCTTATATTTGTGTAGAGTCTTGGGTTATCACAGGTGAAAGTACGGTAGGAAATACGTATTCTTCAGCCATTTGTGCTTAAACTAATGTAAAAACTCAAACACACCCAATTTACCGGTACCAACCCAGATTCAGCCTGGGGTGTGAGAGGGACAATGATGATCTGTACATGTGAGAAAATCCATGTGTGTGTGTGTTACCATGAAAAACAGAATGAGGAGGAGAAAGGAAAAGATAATGGGAGAGGGAAATGTCTGTGTGAGAGAGAGAGAGAGAGAGAGAAAAGGATGGATGAGGTAGAGAGACATTAAGAACTAATGGGCAAAAGAGAGGGAGCGGGCGAGAGGTAGATTTGATTGGAGCATTGACATTGATGGCTCACTGACTGCCAGGCCTGCCAGAAGGCTTATCCAATTTGTCCAAGTTAGACTAAATATGATCAGCACCCACTGGTTGGGTACAGTAGATATCAATTCTGTCAGTACGTGCACATGCTCATAATTCCTCCCCCAACAGCCCCCCCCCGATCGTCTTCCTCGTTCCCCCTCCCCATCTCGCCATTCCGTCCTCGTATCCCTTCATTTGTCGTGACTGTTAAATGGGAACAAATTATCAGAGTGTTGAGAGCATCGGGGAAGTCAATGGGGCCCAATCCATCACCAGGAGGTGTTGGCTCGACTGGGAGGAGAGGTAGCGGTGTGGAGCAGGAGGGGCTTGACGAGGACGGGGATGTGGGGGGAGTTGAATTTAAATGGCTGGTCTTAATGGTCACCTCCAAGCAGCTGACTTATGGAGATTGGATTGGACAGTGTATCCTTGAGCAAGGTCAGAATTGTAATGTGCCCGAATATAAAAGCATCTCTAATGTGCAGATGAAAAGACAGCAGGGCAGTGGTAACATGGGTCCTTCAGCATGATGAGGGGACACTGTCCTCCTCTTTATCACAAGACAAATGTTGGAAGGATGGAGAAATGCTGGGGGTGGAATCCAATGGGTGGAAATGATTTGTGAATGGAAGGTCTCCACTTTGAATCGACCCATTGAAAAGAAAAATGCAGCATAGGATAATGGACGTTGTTTCATCGTAATAATGGAGGATGCAGAAGGCCTCTTAAAGGGCCATATTGTAGAAAGGTAGATTATAAAGCGGGTGTATGTTCTATATTAATACTGTGAAAGAATCAAAGTGCTCAGTCCACAGAGAAAGTGAGCCTTGTAACGAACCGTCAGGACTTCTGTCACTTTGTGATGTCACAACAAAGTCACCGCTTTCAACCATGCCCTAATGCCAGGAGTTTGCAGGTTTGGTTTTTCTGATTGTTTCTCTGAAATCTGCTATATTTTCATTGGATCACTCAGAAAACAGTCAGCCAATCAGAGGAGAGGCTATGAGCCTCCTCTCTTCTGATTGGCTCGCTGACCAAGATCAACACCATATATATATCTATATATACTGTATATATATATATACATCTTCTTATGGATCAACACTCAAATAAAACACAGGAAAAGTGTGAAATATGGGATGATTGTAAAGCACATCTTTAATTGATCATGTATCAGACAAATAGAAATTAAGAAGAAAGTATATTTCGCAGAAATGAAAATTGATATGACAACATGAAATTAAATATATCAAATTAGGTGTGGTTTTTGTTTACACATAAAAACTAAACAACCATTAACTAGATTAATAAATTAGATTAATTAAATTAAATTAGATTTAAATAAATTCAAATGTATATTTCAGTGCACTTGCCAGTTCAATATGGATTTAAAAAGTCAGAAATTCAGCACATAGGAGCATGAAAGTGACACAACAGCTGTCTGAGACAAAAGTGAACAGTTCTGAGGGAAACGTGGAAAAATCTTTGATCATCAGTTTCGTTCCTTTTTCTTTCTTGACAGAGAGTAGAAAAGGAACGATCACTCTACTGAGCACACTGCATGTACTGACCTCTACTAGATTCATTTGAAGAAATACAAGCTTTTTAGCCAAATCAATACTTGGTTATATGACTACATGCTGTAATTTTTGCAGGACAGAACGTTCCCCTGGTCTTATTCCAGTATGTTCTGCCCTGTGCACAGACCGTACACTCATGAATGTTTTTCATCACTGTCCTCTCTCCTGTGAGCACTGCATTTTACAGCCCTGTATACCCCTACAGCAGCATGGTACATCACAGCTATAAACTTGTTTGGAGGGAGTTGTTCATTACCACAGAGCGTAAGCAGATCATTGCTTACTCCCCTGAGCTACACACCCCCATTTTCCATGTATATACATTATATATCCCAGGTTATTCTATGCTGTTATGGCTTGTATGGGATTTTAGATGAAGCGGGACTAGATGTGAATCTGCCACAGTGGCGCGGGTTGAAAATGTTTAAACTAGAGCAAAGAATTAGCTTGAATCTCAAGTCTTTAGGAATCTGCTTCATGAATGCACTTAGACAAGGGGGTAAAGGAGAAAGAATGGAAGGGAATAACAGGATAACAGTTGGTGTGTCCATTGCTAGCTTACAAGTAACATACACTTAGTAAATGGGCTGTTTGGGGCAAATAAACGTAGCATATCCCCTTTAGTCTCATCAGTTAAACAGCTAGTGGTTTGTTATTGAAGGAAGTGAAACCATGTGCATAGCTCCTTTTCAGCTCAGTCTGTTGTAGTAATGTTAATACTGGTTAATACTTGACACTTCTGTAGCTCTTCTCACCAGGAAGTAAATATGGTTGTTGTCAGAAATGCTGAATCAATCATTTCTAATTTGTTTGTAATCATGGTCTGTGTCAAGACAACCCAGAGTTCTATAGGACAAATTACAACAAGTACATAAAGGAAAATAGTATAAAAATGGTAAGTTAAATATAAATAAGTTCCAACTTATTGGAATAGATAAATCAATAATTGAATAAATAAATATAAATAGATTGAAATAAATAGAGAAGTAAATAAATAGATAGAAATAAAGTAATGATAAGAGCATCAAGGAAGCACCAAGCAGCGTCACAAAAGTGAACAACGCTAGAACTAAAGCAGCTCAGAGAAGATGATGTTGTGATCTGGGGTCTGGAAAGATTTGAACAATACAAGTTTTTGAAAGCTGATACCAATACCATATCTGTCAACCAGTATCATATCCATGATAATTACAGGATAATGATGCTGTAGATTGGAGGACTTGTTGGTTTTACAGCAATATCTACCTAGCTTTGCTAACATTAGCCACCATAAGCTAGTGGTCACACTACACCAAGTGGGGGTGTGGTATCAAAACCCCTGAACACTGGAGCACTGAAAAGAGCAACTGGATGTTTTGTTGTTTTATGAATTGAAGGTACACAGTCTACAACTTTCACCACATGTAATGTCTCACAGAGGGCTTCTTATCGTCTGCTCTCAAAAGTCAAAACATGACACCCAGGATTTCTGTCTGTATTCTGACCCAAATGAGCATCTACTTTTCTCCTGGACAATAACAGTTTAACTTCGTGGTGTCACAACAAAGCCACTCTCAGTGATGCCCTAAGCCCCGCCCACCTGGACCCACCATCCAACCTTGCAGGATTTGGTTTCTCTGAGTGTTTACCTGAAATCTGCTACATTTCTATTGGATCACTATATACTGTATATATTTAGACTTTGTTAGTTTGGTATTTTCTTGACTTTGAAATTAGATTTTCCTCAGTGGGCACAGGTGGCAGGAGAGGCACAGATGGATGTAGGCTTTATTCAAATGATGCAGTGCAGAGCAAGTGATTGGCATTTTCTTTGAAATTTGGTGTTAAGGCTCCTTTATAGCTACTTTTCTCCTGGACAGTAACATTTGAACACCTTCTCATTTTACAGGTTAAATCATAAAGAAGCATATTATTTCATCTACCCATACTGATACTGAGCCACACAATTACTGTGTGCTCATGTTTTGATGTAAATAACCCCTCAAACATCTGCTGCCACCCATTTCAGTGGAGGATTTAGTGAAATTTTAAAGGCTAAAGCAAATCATGTTTAAAAGTATTCATCAGTGTCCAATAACCCCCATAACTTTTATTTGTGGCAGTCTGTGAAACATGAGTTCATTTATAATCTACAGGATGGCATCACTCTAACCCCACTTGAAATGCAGTGAGGAGGACAGTCAGCAGACTCCTGCTGTTAGACAGTGATATGAGCATGCAAAACAAGCAGATTTGTAATGGAGAGACTTATCAGATATGCACATACATCACCACTTAAAGTCCCCCAAAACTTGGAGCTGATAAGGGACAGATGTGTGAGACATTTGGTGTACTTTTTGTTTTGTTTTTTTTAGCTCTTCGCTCATTTTTGGTTTGTGAGTCATGGTGAGTTTTTCATTTGCACTTCTCAGATTCAGATCCAAGACACAATACACACTTTAAACTGTGCAAACAATAATGTGTTGAAATGTCTCAGTTGAGATAGATTTTCCTTTGGGCCTCTAAAATTTTATTTGTGTGTCTCAGTTTGTGTTTGGACTTTCAGTTTGGTCATAACGCTAAATGGACAAATATTCCAGGGGCAGAGATTCTCTCTGCTGCTCTTCAGTTGGTCAGTCACATCCTGCAAGGAACTCTGGGAAGTGACCACAAAAGTATGGCGCTATTAGGAAGTATTTCACTCACTGAGACCACGGTACCTGAGAAGGTGGTGAGAGCTTGTTCATTGATGCGGTGTTTCCTCCTGTGTATTGTTACACAAATCTACCCTGGAACACGACCACAACCGAAGCTCTTCATGTGTCATACGCATTTCAAGCTTTTCACGTCA
Organism: Seriola aureovittata; assembly: GCF_021018895.1. Lineage (NCBI taxonomy): Eukaryota > Metazoa > Chordata > Actinopteri > Carangiformes > Carangidae > Seriola > Seriola aureovittata. Next base: position 3,459,316 of record NC_079368.1, on the reverse strand, counting down.
CGTGTCATCACATGCGAAAAGCAAATGGACTGCACTTATATTCCACTTTTCAAGTCTTATCGACTACTCAAAGTGCTTTACACATTCCCTCAACACTTTTTCTATATATACTGCACTTTTCTATCACACATATCAGCGGCAGGTTGGTGGTTTTAATCAAACCACCAATCTGTTCTACCTCCTGAGCCACAGCCATGATTGCGTGCAAAACTACTTAAGGAAATTCACGTTATCCATACCAGGCTGAATCACATTGTAATCTTTTTACATACCCATTAGGAAGGGTGAACATGTTCCCGCCCTGGAACACAGCCATAACCATAGCTCACTATTAGTTTTTCAGCTGGTTAAACCAACATTCAGTCCTGTCCAAATCTTCACTACCACCCATAACTTTACTGTATTTTAACACACAGAGTTTGGTTTTGTTCTGTTTCTGTTGTGGGACAGCCTAATGAACACAAACAGGGATTTGATTGTAGCGCATTCATGCCAATGTTCCCTGCTAACCAGGCAAACCTGATCTCCTGCACTGTTGTGCGTAGATTGACTAAATCAACACAAATGTAATCACAGAGAGGGTCAGAGGTGCCAGAAAGCTGCTACACCCTGTCTGAGCAGGAGTACAACATTGTTATTGTACATGTATCTAGCCCACTCTGGAGGACGTGCAGGAAAAGTTGTGATTCCAGGTGTAGAAAGATGCTGCTTTAGTAGGAATATAGTGTTTGTTTTAACTGCTTTAAACTGCTGTAACTGTAGGCTGACAACAAAGTGACTGATATCATATTCTTTCTGAAAGACTCAGAAGACTCCACTAGAACACTTTAGTCGTCCTCTTGCCCTCTGGATTAAGATTTTATTCACCACTGAGCTGTCAAATAGGTTCTGCTAAGGAGGCCTCAATGGAGGCTCTAGTGTGTAGCTACTGGATAATGTAACTGACTTACTGTTTCTTTCTTACGAGGACCTCAGTAACTAGGAGGAAGACCGTGTCATATTCATCAGCCTCCTACAGAGGCAGCAGATCTACTCCATCATCCAGCTCTAACCTGTCAAAATGCACAAAAGTCCCACTGTGGCAACCCCTGGGGTCTTCTTCAGGGTGTGAGATCCTTGTGCTGACCAGTCTACTTGTCTGCAGCTGATTGGTTCATCTGGAACGCCAGTGTTCCAGGGTGTTCAAGAGTATTTAGTTCTCTCTCTGCTTCTCTCCACAGGCGCAACTCGTCTTTGGTTTGGTTTGTCTTGTCTTTTTATAAACAGTCTATGGTTTAAGCCTTGTGTTTGTTTCTGAACTTTACAACAACTGCACTCCCATACCTCACACATGCACACCACGCAATACTGGTTTTTACTGATTTCCACACCTCATACTCATTAATTTGGGTTCCTAATTTGGTTTAATTTGGTTCAATAAAAATTTTCTTTATTCATTTCAACCATGGTGTGTCTCCCTTTTGTTGTGGCCACTTGAGCCAAGGTCATAACAATACTAATAACTAATAATCATTTTCCTGTTATTTGTGTGTCAATAGACAGATATGAAAATACAGTATGTGTTATAATTAAGTTAACCAGTTAAGTTAATTAATCAGTGTCTTAGCTCAATAGTACAGGAATTAGGCAAGGGAAGGTAAATATATTTGTATAGCACCAATAACAAGGAAATACAAAGTGAAAAAAATAGAAGGTGTTCATTCAGTTATCTTACACCAGAAACTGAAGAATAATTACGTGCGAGCAGTTAAACCAGCTGGTTTAAGCGGCTGAGACTCTGCAGCACTGTAGTGTTCTGTTCTCTGAAATAAGGAAGAACCTGAATAGATTCAGCTAAAGATCTATAATATTTTGAAGTTCTTTATTAAAACACCTGAAACCATGTTTGCTGTTTCCAGATTTTCCTGCTTAAGCATGGATATAGCTAACAGATGAGCTAACAGGTGCACAATAACCATCACTTACATATTGTTCTGCTGCTCGCACATGGACAAAAAAAAAAAATCAACTAATTCTGTTTTACAAATGAACTTAACTGTAAATGTGTAGTTATAGGTACAGAATCTCTTTTTTTGGGAACTCACTGTAAATAAATATAAGAATCTTGTGATTTAACCAACTGCTACCTTATCTACTGGTACCAGTTTACCAGACTCTAAACTATGAAACAATGTAATGTAATGCACGATGCAAAAAATATTTATGCAGACCAAGTGGAACAATGAGTGGTGGTGGCAGAGGACTAGATATTATTCATACTGATAAATTATTGTGCGTGTTTTAAGTCACCAACAGCTGAAGAGTTATGTTAATGAATAGTTGTGTCAGATCTGGATCCTGCATCTCCAGAGGAAGAGAGACCTGCAGAATGAGGACAGAGAGAGAGAGAGAGAGAGAGAGTGAGTGCTCAGTGCATCATGGGAGTATCCACAGCAGTGTAGACCTGTAGCAGCATAACTAAGTGATGGCTCAGGGTTCACCTCTAAGCATCTCAGCAACCGCTCGAATGGTTTCCCTTAGGTTTTGTGCAGATATTTAGGGTACGGCAGAGAATGAACACAGACTGGTTGAAATATTTGACTTCAAGTAAAATAAACGTCAACAGCTATTGGATTAATTACCATTAAATTTGTTACAGATCCTAAAACCTGAATATCTAATGCTAAACACTTTGGTTATCACCTGACTTTTCTTCTAACGCCACCAGCAGGTCATAGTTTTCACTTATTCTGTTAAATGGATTAGCACAAACATTTTTTACAGACATTCATGGTTCCTTGATGTTGTTGATATTATGAGGTTAACATCATCCATCAGCATCAGCTCTACTTCATATTGAAGGTTCTGTAAACAAGCTTTTAAACAATAATAAAGCAGCAAACAACTATTTTCTATGTAAAGATATAGTGGGGTGATGGCGTCCTGAGCAGAGAACGAAGCCACACCCCCGCTGTGTCTGTTGTAATCTGAGTTTCTCTGGTCGTTGTTAGTGCACGTATGTGTGCATGTTAGTGCACGTATGTGTGCCTGTGAGTCCCTCCTGTTAAACCTCCAACCTCCATCCTCTCCACATTTATAAACACAGAGGCTCCGCCCACAGGTGAGATAGCACAGTGCAGTGCACAGCCTTCAGGTGAAAGCAGCTGTCCGGAATTTCCTCCACTGAAGACTGATAAAATCTGCATGATTAAATGGGGAAAACAGTCTTACCACGCCCATAACATGATCCCATCAATGTAACAAGCATTACAGTCTATATTTCAGGTTTCTTCCGGATGAGAAAGGGCAGATCTGCACCGTTTTATTTTCTTTACTTGCTGCCTAATGCATGCCGGGCTTGACTTCATGAAAATAATAATAATTTATTGCCATACAATCTTCATGGAGTAAACCGGCTCAGCAGGCAGTGAATATTGAACTGTGCTGCTCATCAAAAGTATAGGATTTTTACATTTCTAACGCATCTTGACCCCAGATGAGGCAGGTAGATGCCACAGGAAGACACTGATGAAAACTGGCTTCAGGCTACTCGGACTGGAAACTTGCACTTTTCCCCCCTAAGCTGAGCCTCCCAGGCACGACTCCTCCAGGATGTTTACTGCCCCCAGCAACCTCTCCCAATCAGATACTTCAGGTCGTAGAGCGGGTCTGCAGTCTATTGGTTTGAACGATGGTCGACCAGCTGAGGTTGAAAATATGCAGCCTTGCTGGAAGGTTCAACCACAGGCGATGAGCTGCTTCTGGCTCCGTTTCCTCTCCTCTCCATTCGTGATTATCTGCGCTGCTCTACACGAGGCGTATCCTGTGCCAGTCTGTCTGCTTCAGTCCCCTCTCCTGATTACTCCTCATACCCGTGGGTGGTATGGACTACATCAGTAACAGCTGATCAGCACTATTATGCTGCCATTTGCAAATCTTTGAAAACTGCATTCAACAGCCAAATCATGATTGTCCACCATTAGCATCCTCACAGACAAAAAGTAGTATCCCACGTTGATGAGATTTAGAAGGATCGCAGTTTCCTAGTCGTTTCTGATGCGTGAATTGGACATGTATTGTGTGCTCGCACATCTCAGATTAAAGATGGCTCTTGCTGGTATATAAAACATGCTGTGTGCAGTGCCACTGTCACTGAGGAGCGTGTAGGATTTCAGCTGTAGCTGCAACCACGCAAGTGAAATCCTTCACTGTCTCTGCTGAGTTGCGCGAGGCACATTCGTACAGAAGCACAGTAGACTGTGTGAGTGTCGAATCACACATGATGTGTGTTTGTATGTGATTGTGTGCGGCAGGCTCATGAAGAACTGTCACTGTGGAAGGGCGTGGGAGCCACACGCTAGCAGCAAAAAAAAAAAAAAAACAGATGGCTGCTTAAATATTCATACAGTCAGTTTGTTAACACGCTCTGCTCACCTTTGTCTGACTGGCCTCACGTGCTGGAGGAGGAGGAGTAGAAGAGGCGGAGCAAGGAAGGAGCCAAGAGAAAGGCAAGATAACAAAGAGGGAGGAGGGCAGGGGTCAGCTAGCGAAGAGGTGGAGTGATAGATGGAGATTTGGAGTTGTGGTCTCTGCAGTGAGAAGTTAAAGTGACCCTGCTTCATGGAGGTCAGGTTGGCTTCTTCCTGGACTCGTAACGGGCAACTTTGGAGTCTAGCCCCTAAAAGGTGTTTACTTTCTGTGTCTTATTTATAGAGGTGCAGAAACTCTCTCCCCTGTTGACTTTTTACGAGTTTGAAGTCTGAATCTGTCTCTTTGCAATCTGGAAGAGGCATTGGTGAGTAAGATATGTCTGCTGCCATCTAATCTCTTCAGCTGTGACTGGAAATCTGATGAAGAACTAAGATTCACAGCACTGTACTTTAGTGATTTATTACTCAAATAAAAAATGGCAGTTAAATTTTGTATGTGCAACCTGTCAAGGTTGTCCAAAGCCTTGGCACAAATAAAAGAAAATGTTTTTATCGTATGTGCATGGCCTTCAGTGAACTTTCATATATTGCTGTCCTGTTTTTCTAAAACTTACTAAATGACCATCGGCCGCACACCGACCATCCTTTTCCATGGAAATATTGACATTTTGGCCATTTATGAAATTTCTAAAACAACATATGTTAATATATTAAGGACCTCTAGTAGCTAAGTGTCTCAGAAGAAAAGGAGGAAGTAGCCTGACTTTGTTATACATGCTGCTCACCTCAAAGCATTGTGGGATATATGGTAACACATGATTGATTAGTAATCTGCAAATATGGAGGGAAAAAAATTATCCTTCATGCAATTTGCCTGGAAGATAATCACTGCCATGTTAATTTGAATTATATCAGCAAGTGAAATGTAATCACTACTGAATACTTATTGTTGAAATTTAAATACCACTGAGTTTTAAACCCTGAAAATGTCTTCTTAATTTATTTTAATTTGTGAAATCCTCAGCAGTCAACTGACAATGGAGTTGTGCAATTTCTTTATTTTAGGGTTCTCAAACTGAAAGAAAATTCACGACTTGCATCTGAAAGCTGCTCTATTTCAACAATCTCAATTCAGTTCTAAAAACATCAAGTCAAAAACTCCGGTTGCTCATATACACTTGTTCAAATTCAGTCTCTAAAATTAAATTTATAAAATTCAGATCATCTGGGACTCTAAAGAGAAGCAGTCGAGCCTGAATGAAATTGATCCAACCTCTGGGAGGCATGGACGTGTTATGAGGAAGTGGATACCCCATTCATTCCTATGAAAGTTGCTCATTGGAAATATAAGCCAACAATGTTTCCGTAGGTTTCCTCGCGCTTCCATGTTTTTGGGCCCATAAGGTTTATACACTAGTGTCCTTCTCCAGTCCAGCTGGGTAAGAGCTGCACGTCCAAGATGTCTGTCAGCTGACTGACTTCCTGTGAGCTCCCATACACATGAATGGGATAAAGTAACATCATTGACTCTGCTAGATTTTCTAAATGTTACAGTGTGCAATGTGCACAGTGGCACCGGCAGGATTATATTTCATAGAAAGCACCAGAACCGCCTCTCCGCTCGTAGGCTACCTTTAGGTTTCCCACACACGTATTTAAGTTTACTCATCGAACGAGTGAGCGAGCAATAGAGAGAGAGAGAGAGAGAGAGAGTGAGAGAGATTGATGTATTTGTATTTTAGCACTAAAGTTATGACACGACACCCCCATAAAACTCTGATTAGCACCACATGCATTTCAAAGACCAACCAACAGGCCTGAAAAACAACAGCAGCTAAATCACAGACTACAATAAACTATTATATTTACTATTACTATTATATACTATATTGAATATCCCAGAGAAACGTGCTGTAAAAGTCGACATTAAACAACAGATTCCTTCACATAACATCATCATTATTAGAACAGTTGCCTAACTACTAAAGATAGTAACAATATGTGACATCAAGACCAAACCAACCTATTACAATAAACAATCAAAAGACCACGAGACAATAAAATGAAATAGTATTCCTGTCTATTTGAAGTTCCTTCTGCATCTGAAGGCCTGAACAGCCTCCACATCAATTCCAATATCATGACAGATGTTCATCAGTGCTCCACATCTGCAGTGTCAACACAGAGCATCAAAGAACCAAACTCCTCCTTTATCACCTGCTCTCCTCTTGAATCTACACTCATAACGTTAGTGAGTGGATGCAGCCAAAAATGAAGACAGGATCTCCTGTTGTCACAGTTTCATTTTCAAGATGGAATGTTAAGAAAACAAACAAAATCATTTTTAAAAAAATTGTACCTGCTGTGCGTACAGGATTACAGCTGCTGGCACCACTGAATGTGCAGAAAGGATTAAATGAAATCTGAAAGTAAAAAGTTGGTGCTTGGCTCAAAAAAATGTACTTGCAGTTGTGTGGCCCCTTACCAATCATTGTTTACGCTCTGTTCCTGGAGGCTCAACAGCTCAGAGATCAGATGGGTTCCATACGTATAAATGTGAGTATATTCTTCACCCTCTCCTATATAGGAAAACTGAAAATTACACAGAAGGAACCAGGAGTTAAACTACTAGGGGACCATAAGGAATATTTTGTTGCCCACCTCCCCCTCTAATGTTAATCCTGAAAATGTTTCAACTTAACCAAAGCTCCCAAATCATAACAAAGTGACTTTTTTTAACCTAAGCCACAGTGTTTCCCCGTCCCACAGCCTTTGTGCCTAAACTGAACCAGACCTCAATGACAGGGGCACCAGATCAGAAAAAGCTCATTGTGCCATTTGGAAGGCAACGAGTTAGTTTTGGAAGACTCGCTGGACATGTGTAACTGAGTTTATGTCAATACTTATGAAACTATTTGAAGATATAAAGGGAATGAACTGCACTATGGCTATTAAGTCAAACTTTGGCAATCTATACAGTGACAACACAGTGTGTTACTGTAAATCCTTTGAGTGAATTCTTCCTCACTATCCCCTCCCGTCTCCTGTACGTCTGTGATAATGAAGCAGGTATAAAGTCTCTGTAGTCTGATCCTGTGTGACAGATCTTATTTCCATGGCTGTGATGACAGATAGTGTGGAGCCCCCCCCCCCCATCCCGCTCTATTCTTATCATACAGGCACAATAGCATGCTGCGGTTAAAAATCAGCAAAGGTCTTCAGGAGATAGCGACTGAATTCTTTGAGATCCTAAAACTGCTAATTGATTTTTTTGAGGTACGCTTCTTCAGTTGTGATCCTGATTATCAGATACCATTCTCACCCTGGTATGTATCTTTATTTGGATTTTCTGTTTCAGACCTCTGTGCCAGTCACAGTGTTGTACTGACATGGCTGACCCTGTCATTATGTGCTGAATTAGGAAATGTTCAATCAGGAGAATCTCATTGCAGAGGGAAGTTTTCGCACTGCTGTGGCCATACACCTGATTAACAGTGACATCATGGGTTTTCTTCATATTAACGATGGTGATTCACAGTCTCAGTCCTGGTGATTATGTCAGGGTAAGTGTGAGACTGGGGCTGCACAGTGGCCGTCACTGTGCTGTCTGTCTGCTTGTTACTGCAGTGAGAGAAAGACAGATGTTGCTTTAGCTCCTGGAATCTGAAACATGGAGAGCATTGTGTTTATTATGTGGCCTGCACTATGGATATTACTCATGGTTCCATAATCACAACAGGGTTTCGTTGTACTGGCTTAAAGGAGAGTCTTTTTTCTCTTGTTTTCTTTTTCTGAATATTGATGTTGAATTGATTTCATTTCCCTGGAGAACCAAAAATCTTCTGCGTGATTCTCAGGTCAATAGACAGCTTGGTGAGACTGGAAATGAAAGGCAATTGTTCCTCTTTGTTTTTACTGTTAAAGCTCCATATTTTATACTTTTCCTGAGTTTTATTTGAAGTGTTGATCTATAAGAAGATATATTTGTGGTTTTAAGAACCAAAAACCATCTCAATGTAGTTTTACATCTCCTCTCTCAGGCTTCTCTCTTGAGCTCTTGTAACAACAGGCCGGTGAGCCAATCAGAAGAGAGGAGGCTCTGGGCCTCTCTTCTGTTGTCTCTCACTTGTTTCTGAGTGACTGAATAAAAATATAACAGATTTCAGGTAAACACTCTTGGTAAACCAAATCCTGCACGGTTGGATGGTGAGGGGTGGAGGACGGGTGGTGACTGCTTTGCTGTGACATCACAAAGTTACAGAAGTCCTGATGGCTCGTTTTAAGGCTCAGTGTCTGAATACAGGCTGTGTGCATTTCTGTGTGGCATGCACTTTGATACTTTCACAGTATTAATATAGAACCTAGACCTGCTTTATAATCAAATAACACATGGACATCTACCTTTATACACTATGGGACCTCTAATATACATCGCTGTATGTGGACTATCTGTTATTCCTTTATATGGATGAACCATGCAGCTGGCTGAATCATAGCAATTTCAAAGTCCCATTGCACCTTCCCAGTCATTAGAGAAAGAAAAAAGTGAAATGGAATTAACAAATTTATGGGGTAAGTAATAGCATATTAAACCTGTGTAACTGTCTGATGTTTATATGCTAAAAAGTTTGTTTCTGTTTCTAATTGTATTCCCCTTGAATTAGACTTGGGTTGTGGAAAGCCATTTTGTGGAACACAGACATTTCAGTCAATTTAAACCATGTTAATTCAACGACTACGTAGGATTTCTTTCTTGCATGCAAACTGGCACGCTTCTCAGAACCTTCTCAGGTACTTAGTGATGCCACCAGAGGCCATGAGATAGATATATCTCTACAGATATATAAGGAGGTGAAATGAACCTGGAATGTTCAATTTATGTTCCAAAGGTAGAGGAACACCATTTAAAATCACACTGACGTTTATAATGGCGCACATTAATAAAATATAAACTTGGAACAGTGATGGATAGTAACTAGGTACATTCCCTTAAGTACTGTACTTACAGTAAAGACATTTGTTAGGTGCTCGCTACCTTATACTTCTACTCTACAGTTCAGAGGCAAATGTTGTACTCTTTCCTCCACTGCATTTATGTGACAACTATAGAAACTGATTATTTTGCAAATGAAAGGCTCTGCACACACAAACACGTGTTTTCCGCTACTCTGGCTAATGAAACCTACAACCTATCTCATCCTCCTGTTGTTCTGATGGGAACTTCACCATGGTGAACTTTGGTTGCTAAGTTCTCTTGTACAACGGTTTAACTGACTTTAAGTGATTCCTGAAGTTTAACCCCATGCAAAAACGAAATATATGACATATATGTCCATATAGCAAGAGTGATGTTGCCATGTATGTCACTTATATTATTATCACATGTACACATGAAGATGTAATATATATATATATATATATGTATGTATGTGTATATATATGTATATATATATGTAAAACTTGTATATGAACATATATTAAAAATATCTATATGATGTTTTCTTACATGGTGTAACATGTTGCGACCATATAGGCTACCGTATATTAATGATGTATATTTAATTTATATATGCAAGTTTACTAAAACAACATACATATGAAGATTCTGTATATATGTGTATGTTTTTCTTATTAATTTCTCATTAATTTTAATCATGTCTATCTTCACATTCTCCCAATTTATATATCAACATATACTGATGGGCTTTTAGGATGAATATATGTTACATATGTTTACAATATAAGCATACATATATAAACATATGTAGGCTATATTTGTATGTATATATATGTCAATATGTGAAATTGTTCCAATATCTAATATGTTTCTCATATATTTTTACATGTGCTTTTATTTTATATGTACTTATATGTCATAGATACAAATTCAGTGTATGTAGGCTACAAATATTACATTTGCATATGGGAAGACTAACATAAGGGAACTGAAATACTTAAGTGAACATTTTAAAGAAGGTGTTTTGTGCAACTGGCCCGAGCTTTAAAAACATCTGGCCCATCCGGGTTTTTCCATTGGCCACATTCTGCATCTGCAACTGCTGGTAGAGTTTTCTTATTCAGGCTGTAAAGACACACGAAACATCAACAATATTATCACATTAAGATGAGAGAAAACACAATATAACACTGTAACAACATCATTTTTGCTTGCAGCCTGCAGTTTGATATATTTGGATGATAATGGCGCATATTGTTTTACTCAAACTGGATACACATCATCCTGCCCTGCGCTCTTGTGGCCTGAAAGCCTTGCAACAACGAAAACTGGAAAACTGGAATTACTTAAGACACACTGTGTACCGCATTTATACAGAGGAGGGGAGAAAAAATAAAAAACACTGAAACAACTCTGCTCTATTCACCTGCTGTCGCCCACCCCGCACCTGTCCAGGGCCGTGCAGGCCAGGCGGTGCTGCCCTTCCTTTTATGGTCTCCGTTTCCTTCCTGGAAGCCTCAGTTGGCTTCGAAGCGGAGAGGAGAAGAGAAGAGAAGAGAGGAGAGGAGAGGAGAGGAGAGGAGAGGAGAGGAGAGCGCAGCACATCACTACTCCGCTTCTCATCCAGCAGAGCCGCTGCGCTGTCCACCCAGCAGCTTTCTGGAACATTCAGTTTCTTTTCTCTTCTAATCCGAAATGATAACGATAAATATGAAATAATTATAGCTCTGACTTGTTGGATACGGATGTTTTTTTTTTTTTAATTTCACCCCATTTGGTGATTTTCTCTCGTTTTGTTTCCGCTCGCCGATCAGTCTGTGGAATGGTCTGCGTTTTTTCCCCTGGGTCGTTTCCACTTCAGCATGGGAACTGCAGTGTCCAAAAGGAAGAATCTGAGGAGTGATGCGATATCTTCCGTGGCAGCAAAAGTTAGGTGAGTGTGGCCGGGTGCATGTGTGGCGCGGGCTCGGGCGCCCCTGGAGCCGCGCGGCAAGAAACGAAGAGGGGAATGAGCCGTCTGCCGTAAAACTACAAAAGTCGATACTTTAAGATGATTTTAGACACATTACTGGTTGGATGTGAAGTTACAAGGGAAGATCCAGTTATCTTACGTATTCCCTAATGAAGTAAAAACTGCGCCTCTGCTCCTCTTACCCGGTTCGTGACTGCTCCTGCTCCCTGAGCCCTGCTGTCTCTGCGCAGGTGGCGTTACTGCTTTTAAAGTTTCGCTCTGGCTTCTTTCTCTTATTCTGAAATCTTTAGAAATTCTTTTTAGATTTATTTTTTTTTTTATCTCCGTAGGAATCATGTCTCCCCTCAATATAGGCTACACAACATCTCACGTTGCTGCCCTGTTTGTAGGAGCTTATTTAAATCAACCTTTTTGTGAATAATATGTGCATCAGTGAGGGTTAGCGGCTTTTATAGATCAGTGTACTTAATGAAATTTCGAAGTGCCCCTAATATTTTGAATTTCTAACACTGACTATAAGTGAACGCAAAGATCCAGAACAAGCTCACTATGAGAATATATAGCATGTAAACATCACTTATGATGGCATAAAACTGGTTTATTGCTATTTTGCACAGTGACACAATGACATCAGAAAAAGCTTCGATTTTCCCTGTTTGTCCTTTTGTTGCATGCTGTTTACGTTAAACTATGTGCAGCCAAAGTGTGTATTTCCCTCGCTTTAGTGACATGGTCGTCCACAAACTTCTAGCTGCTAGACACACTGGACTTCTTTACTCATTCTAATGACATTTGACTTCATGAAAGGTCTTTGTGTCATAGGTGTCAGATCAGTGCGTTCTCAGTTTGAAGGCTGCAGGATGACTAATGATCTATGGTAGGAGATGCACTCTGTCGCCCACTTACTGACCTTATAAACCTGAGCGTAGAAAAATGAAGCTCCTCTGCTCTCAGTCATGTGTGCATACTCCTACTTTCTTCCTTAAATGTGTGATCCCTATGCACAGCTGCTGTGGAGTAAAACAAATGCACATACGCTTAAGCACACAATATATTCAATGACCTTTCCATCTACTTACAGATTCAGCACCACGCTCGCTTAGCCTGTGCACACATTCTCCAACTCTGTTTGTCTCTGTCCTCCTTTTGCTGTTTATCTGTTTATCGCCTCGCTTGCTTTTTTCACACCTCACCCTTCGCTCTCCATAAATCATTCCGATCGAAGCCGGCATTCCAGAGACAAATGTGGGCTGCAGCCAAGTCTAGTACATGCTTCCCGCTCTATCGGCGATCGTGAGCCGCTCTCCAGTTGACAAGGAGTTTAATGGATCTCAGGGAACAATAGCGCTTCAGCCCGAATCCCAGCCGCTCTGTCTGAGCCGAGCTGAGGATTAGTGGTTTCTCGATCCTGCTGGATGATCTGAGTTTATCTATTGTACACTGAAAGACCAGGGCAGAGCTGTTTTACCCACTTTAACAAATCCAATCCCACATCTTTGTCTTTGGGTGTAGGTAGGTAATACCATAGAGGGATTATGATGGCATCGAGTGTGTGTGATTAGTTTCCTCTTGTCCCTGCACTCTGCTTTTGACCCTGTGCCTCACACATCTGTCCTTTTCTGTGTTATTCTATTCACTTTTTCACCGCAAAGATCTGTGCCTCAGCAGTAAGCTCAAGTTGACTTGGGATACATTGGTCAGGTTCCTGCAGTAGCAGAATTATCGTCAGTGATTTAGCCGACGGTAACGAAGGTGGGACTGCTGTGGTAGCCAGGCCATCCTCATAAACTAGCTCTGACAGTAATCAAGAACAATCCAAAAAAGAAACCAATTTCTTTACTTTTACAACTTTATTCTCCAAATTCTTCCTCTGCTCCTCTTCTGAGCTCCACTCATGTGTTTCTATGGCCGTGGCTTTGTGGGTGAATGCAGTGCAAGTGCTTTTCTTTGCTACAGTTCTTTACTGGGGATTCCAGGTGGATGGGTGTTTTTGATTTAGCTCACTTACCATGCTCTGTGGTTGTGCATTTTATCTGTAATTAAGGTGCAGTAGATGCAGCCATTAATTATCTTACCTTAATGGTGACATATAATCACCCTCTTACCTCACTTTATTAAACTGTTTTACATTGTTAAACAAAGGGAAATACATCAGTCCAAGTGAAGATTTGTACCAAATTTGTTGAAATTCTCTCAAGGCGTTAAGAAGACGTACAACGGTTTAACTGACTTGCGTTCTCAAGGCCAAAAGCGTGCCCTCGACCGTTGACCCCCAAAATCTAACGAGTTCATCCTTGAGTCCAAGTGAACTTTTGTTATATATATATATATATATATATATATATATATATATATATTGTAACCCAAAGAGTTGAAGGTATTTTCTTGAAGAGTTCTTGAGATATCATGTTCACATGGCCAAAATCATGTCTTATGAGGCAATTCTGTGTGAGTCAGTGAAGCGTCTAGTCTGCCCTCGGTCCCACGAAGAAGAACAACTTCCTCCAGGGCTTGGAAATATACGCTACAGCTCCCGACAAAAAAAAAAAAAAAAAGCTTCCGACTAACATCACAGAAACGCAGAGATGGGTGAAGAAGAAAACGATCTTTATCTCCATCCTGAAGAACAGCTCCAACAAGAAACCGCGTTCAACTTCAAAGAAAATAAGAAAACACGAGTAAATCCTGGTGTGTTTTTCCTCCGCTGGAGACAGCTCCGGGTAAAGAGACGCGGTTTGATGCCGAGCTGCAACTTTTCTGTTAGACTGGTGAGTAATATCTAATGTTGGTCTGTAGCGAAAAGTATCATTAGTGCAAATGACAAACCGTACTGACAAACACTTCAAGTTGCATAAATGTATGATGTTGACGTTTAAGTGATTTAGTAGAATTCAGCCTGTTCCTGCAGCTGTTGTCCAGCTAGATGCGTCAGTAACTTTTTTTTACAAGTAAAACAACAACAATCTCTACAAGTTTGATCCAGAACCAGCGGGCTCATGATCCACTGCCTAATACTGTATTTATTTTAGCATATTCATATCTATCTTTACTATTTATTATACAAACACAACAGACCTAACATGTTTGAATATAAAGATTGTGTATGATCTAAACTAATTGTCCTCTCACATGTTTGTCTGTATCAGGACCAGAATTCCAGTCCAGTCCTCCCCAGTATTGGACCAGCACCTGCCTTTCCTTCTGTGTCTGGCCTCATCAATCATCAACAACCACATTACAGTAACACCTCAGAGTATTATCCCTGCACAGAACACATATTGTCTATAATGTGATCTTTTGCACATCCTGCTCAGCAGGAGTTTTGTCAACACTTTTGTACATAGTTTTTTCATAGTTTTATTTTTTTAATATGTGTATCTATGCATATTTATCTTTTTGACTCTTACTCGCATAGCAACAGTGTTAACTATCAACAATAAATACATATATAAATAATACATTATAAGGAACATGGGGAAAGCAGCAATATAATTAACTGACAGGGGGGAAAGAGGTGAAATGCTGCCCCCTATGGAGGTGGAGCAAGTAGCAGGATTTTACACATTACACCTTTAAGGCATTATGGAGATATTGCGTTCACAAGGCCTAAACCACGTTTTGCGAGGTTACCATGACCTTGACCTTTGACCTTTGACCACCAAAATCTAATCAGTTTATCCTTGAGTCCCAGTGAATGTTTTTACCAAATTTGAAGAAGTTCCTTCAAGGCGTTACAGAGATATTGTGTTCACAAGGCTAAAACGCAGAGCAGTTTCGACCACCACAGGGTCTTCCTCAGGGCGTGGTTGGAGAGAGAAGTAAACCAGAGCGGAGTGTTGTGATTCTTTATATAGACGGCATCTCACTGGCATTACCAGTATGCTATATAGATAAGAATATATAAGGTACCATCATGATGGCGTTCAATAAAAATTTGCAATAAAAGGATACCAACCATTTTCAGACAATAACAAGAGGTGCAACGCATTTTACATGAAAGGTCCTAAATCTATTTCCTCATTAAGACCGGATACAGCATCAAGTGTAAAAACCCAATCTCCAGTCTATGCAAAGTCTCTCTCTGAAGTAATCTATTGAAATGATCACCTCCTCTGATGAGCTGCTCCAAAAGTTCAATACACTCCACTTTCAAAAGCCTGTTGTTGCTGTTATGATAAATATGGAAGTGGTAACAGCAACATTATTAGTTTTTATGGCATATTTGTGTTCTGCTACTATATATTTCAAGCCCCTCTTAGTGCATCCGATGTAAAAGCAGCCACAACGACAGGTGAGGCTGTACACAACATATGTGGAATTGGAATTCATGAAGTGTTTATTTTTATGTATCTCTCTTGTCTTTAAATTTGCAAAGTCCATCTGTCGTTATGGTGTTGGAACAGCGACACTACTCCACGTTGGTTTACTTCCCTTTCCAACCGCCCTGAGGAAGATGCAGTGCTGGGTGAAACCGGTCAGCGTTTTTATTCCCCCCCTTTTGGGATTTTTGTTATATATTTAAGTCTGATAAGCCACATATTCTTGGTTCTGTGAGTGTGCCTGAAGTAAGCCCAGCAGCTTCCTATTGTCTGTTTTACATAGATGTTTTTTACATTATTTGAACCTTCACATGCTGTTATTGTGGGCCCAACCTGGCCCCCTGGAGGGCCTGCCTGGGCCTGGGGTGCATTCAGGCTGCTCACACCCTTTGACAGTCCCCCAGTGGGTTCCTGACAGTCAGTCACTGTTTTGCATTTGTTTGTACGCAGAGGGTGACAGAGGCAAAAAGCTCGAGGGGAATTTCAAACAATGTTTCCTGTCTCACCTCTGCATGCCTGGCCAATCACTGCGTAAAGCCCCCCAACTCTGACGATAGAAAGGTGTGCGTGTGTGTGTTTGTGTGTGTGTGTGTATGTGTGTGGGGGGGGGGTGTATCAGACCTGATACTGATGCTTCAAAAGAGCAAATTTTAGGTTACCATTTACAATAAATTAATGTGGCAAAATCATGTTTTTTTTATATACCCATACTACTGTGACATCAGTTTTACAGTTCTGATGTAGGAGAGCAGCCAAATTAAATCAAGTATAACAAACAAACTTGAAAAAAATGAATTCTTGAATTAATTATTAAATGATTCCGTGTATAAAAAATACCTAAACAATATATACATTTAGCTCCATTGAGTCATCTTGTGTCAAATAACAACATACTGTGATTGGCCACTTAGTCCAGCTTTGCGCACCCTGGATGACAGACACAGAGAGACAGACAGGGACGGTAAAATCAGTATACATTGATATTTTTGCGGTCCACCAGCCCACCGATGTGACTGGATTTCTCCCAGTGCTCCCGATGGCCAGTCTGCCTACAACAGATGGGTTGTCAATATGTTTGTATATGAGAGAGAGGGAGAGAATGGAGCAAGGAGGGGCTGAGGGAATCACGGCTCCACACTGGAAGAAGATTTTACCGATTTGAAACAGTAAAATCAATCAAATCAAATCAATAGGTGGTGGCCTCTACAAATTAATCAAAACAGTTGATGAGGTGATGCAACAGTCGAGAAGAACCTTGAGTCAACTTTCAAAATACACTGAACACAGGGTAATGCAAGGAGCAGGCTGTAAACTTTACAACCAAGTCTTTTCTCAAAATGGCTGAACCACTAAACTAAATGTGATGGAAAATGGAAACAGGGATGGCAATAGAGGGTAAAGAGACGCGGGACAGAGTGAGGCACGGTAGTGCGATTTGTCTCATGTGTCAGGTGTTCTGCCTGCGGAGAACTGCATGTCTGTCGCAGGAATGTGCTCGGCTAAAGCGGAAGTTACTGATGTTATGCCGAGTACCCACTGGCTGACAGCGATATCAACAGCTCAGCAGGAGATAATCGAGCTCTATATCTATATGAAAACAAAAGAACAAATAATCGAATTGATCGGCCAATTCGAATTTGACTAAGAAAATTCTGAGTGAGGCACAGCCATATTACAGTGGATTGTACCAAAACTAGTAGCCACCGTTAATACTGCCAACAGAGGTGATACTCAGAGAAGCTAATGTTTGGATAAGGCTGCACAATTAATGGAACTAAATAAGCAACTAAACAATCTTTTTTTTTTCTTTCTGTTGTCTTATATTTTGACTTGCATTAAAAAAATGTATTGTTCAAAAAATGTGTCAATAAAACTTATCATATAGCATCATGTCATTTCCCGTGTCACTCCTTGCGTGTGTAAAAATCAGTAGAAGAAGAAGTTTAAACTGCCTACGTAACCACAGAGAGCTCTGTCCTGTGAAAGCTGGGTCAGTACTATGTTTGGTTGTTTTCCTCTCTTATTCCTTGGCTGTTTTTCGGTAGATTGGAGCAGCGACAAACGACAAATGAGTGTGCTGTGTGCAGTCGACCGACAACACCCTGCAGGATTTCAGGGACCTCGTCAAGATCTTCAGGCGTGGAATTTTCAAATAGAAACCTCAGGCTGTTACCGACATGTGATGTTGTGTTAACATTGGCGATTCAAACCAACCCTTACTAAAAGTGTCGTTCTCTGGCTGAATGTTGATATTAACTTCAGGCCATTCAGATACTTTCCATTATTTATAATATTTGTTATTGCCGCATGGGTGGCATCTTGTTGGCAGAGCTCTTGTTTACCAGGGGAAAGTAAACTGAGACATTAAACATTAATTATGTTTAAAATCTCAGTTTTTAAGGGAATTTGGGGGGAAATTAGTTTTCTTTTATGCACTGTCCTGGAAGCACTTAGTGATCTCTGTAGAACAGCACACCTGAACCAGTCCGTCTGCTTTGATTAGCCACGCGATAAGAAAGATTACAAGCACTTGCTTGTGTCAACTTTAATATTTCAAGAATGTCTGAGTCCCTTCTGAAAGAAGTTTTCAGGCCTTAATAGTTTCCACTTGGGTGAAAATGTGATTTCATGGCCTCTTTCCCACAAGACTGAGTGACCAGCAGCGACCCTGTCTTCATCGCTGCACAGATTAGCTCCACCGTCATGGTCCACTGTGGCTATTAGGTGGGAAACATCTGGGTCCCACCTCTAAAACACAAACTTCTGCAAATCACTGGTGGAAAACTATATGAGGCTTTGAAGGCAAAAGAACAAAAGATTTTGAAACAGATTGTGAAGGTTTACATACACTTGTAAGGGACATAGTCATCCAAAACCAAAGATGTTGCAGTTTGTGGGAAATAAAAAGAAATGAATCAATAAGTAATAAACAATTTTCTTCCTGAATACTTTTCATGAGGCCTAATTGAAAACTACTTTTGTCTAGTACATTTCTGATATTTCAAGGTGGTGGATGGCCGTGTAGGGTGTCTACAACAGTATCCTGCTGGAGGTCAGGTTGTAGGGCTCTGGCAGTGCGCCTCCTGTTCCTCCTGGCACAAAGGAGCAGGTACCGGTCCTGCTGCTGGGTTGATGCCCTGTTACGGCCCTGTCCAGTTTCGTGTAACGGCCGGTCTCCTGGTATCTCCTCCATGCTCTTGAGACTGTGCCGGGAGACACAGCAAACCTTCTTGCGACCGCATGTATGGATGTATCATCCTGGAGGAGCTTGACTACCTGTGCAACCTGATTGGGCTGCAGGTACCGCCTCATGCCACCAGTAGTGACACGGACACCAGCAAAACACAAAACTAGAGAAGAATCAGTCAGGAAGGATCAGGAGAGAGCAACTGTCCGTGGCGCCCACATGTAAAACCATTCCCTTCTTGGGGGTTGTCTTGCTTTGGCCTCTCCATTGCACCTGTTGTCACTTTCACCTGCAACCAAAGCAGGTGAAACTGATTCACATTAACTTGTGCTTCCTAAATGGACAGATTGATATCCCTGAAGTTTCACTGACTTGGTGTTATACTGTGATGATTAAGTGTATGTATACACATGTGTGCATATATGTCATATGTCATGTCTTCATGATTAATCTAGTATTTAGTATGTTGCATCAAGTTTCTCGTGTCTTGAAGTCCAGTTGGTCTTGCCTTTAATAAAAGCCAATGTCAGCCCACTATGTGGTCGAACCATCGTAAGGGTCTCACACATCAGACCCTGATGCTGCTTCTGTGTGAGCGAGTAGCCTGCCTCTTGTCTCCTTAGATGAGATACTTTACATGTGTTTTTTTTCCCCCAGTGCCCATTGATGAACCCTCTTACCCTCTCTTGGGAGATATGGGTAATTGCCTGACTCACGGCCTTTGTTGTCACTGGAGTGTAGTGGAACAAGTGTCTCTTAATGAAGCCAACCCTCCTAGTGTGCAGTGGGACAGGTAGCAACAGAACAGACACACACAAAGATAACACAGACCAAACTGGTGTTGTCTGTGTCTGTGAGTATAGACAGCTAGACGGGAAGCTGTTTTCGTTTATACTCTGTTTGGAGTCAGCTTGGAGGAAGCATTCCCTATATGCGCAGTAGATCATTGTCTATTTACTCCGCAGATGTGAACTAGGAATAAAATCAAAAAAATCAATCACAAAAACACTTCATTTAACCGTCTCAAATTAAAAGCCCTCAGTGGACAGAAACGATTTATTTCTGAACAGGCCTTTTATTGCTGTGCTGCAGTAAGTGTATCATCTCATTTCCGGTTGCTGGCGTTTGTGTTGTTTAGATGCTATTCAGATCTGCTTGTCACAGATGACTTCTCTCTCTCCCTCCCTCTCTCCTGCTCTCTCTCCTCTGTGTCTAATGTTCAGTTATTCCTCTGTCTCCTCTAGTACTAATGATACATGTAATGGAGGCGAGGCTCAGTGAATTGGAAGCGCCACTCCGCTCTCCTGCAGTTCCCGAGCAGCCATGGAAACCAGGGTGACTGCCTGTAACAAGAGGTGTTGCTGTAAGCCAGTGGTTGGCACTCATACACAGTCCAGCCATATACCAGGTTTATACCTGGTCTTGTTTGAAAAAAATCAATTGCACTATGTTGGCAACAAACACCCCCTTAATGGAAACTGTTTGCTCCAAATCATTTTGAAAGAGTAATGGCCAATGGGGAAACTCCAACTCGTCGCATGGCATTCAGCTGACCAATGGTGAAAATATGATCAGTCAGTCAGTCAGTCAATCATGGACAGTCATGATTATAGGACTGGCCCTGCTGTTGAGGTCCAGCCAAAAAGTGAGAGCTGGAAAAAGGTGAAATGTAGTTTTTTTTAAGTTTAGTTAATTTATTTATTTTAAAAGGGACAATAACATAGTTTCAAAACAGGATATGAAACTAATGTGTTGCACAAAGAGTTTATAGCTGCTGTTAATTCTCGACTCCTGTCCCTAGTTGGGTTTTTATATGTGAAACGAAATTAAAACAATCAATAGCAAAAACAACACAAAACACACAACACAATTGATAATATCCTACAATTAGCTAAAAATATACACAAGAACAGTCTAAAAACAGACAACAACACCACAAGCTACAACCTTGCTGTAAATGTAACTTAAAGCTCAAAGAAATGAAGGCAGTTGAAATGTAAATTAGCATTTAACCACTGAAAGCAGTTTAACTGTCAGTTGAAGGGTCAGGAATGAAAGTCCAGTGACCAATGAAAGCCAGTCAGAATGTCAGCTGTTGTCACTCCTTTTGCAGGCAAAGTGCACATATTAAAACTGAGCAGCCATTCCAACGTTTCATCTCCTGTACACCTGCGTATTTTAGAGTTTTGTTGAGCAGTTGTGTGGAAGATGGACTCTCAAGTCATCATAGCATGTATAATATAAAAGGAAATGAGACTCATTTTACACTTCTCCTTAATCACCTTAATCATGGCCGGAGGAGGAGTGCTGCTTCTCAATTTTGCAACTACAGATCTATAGCCTGTAGATAAGTGAGATTCAACAGTACGTACTCTATATTCATGTCCTGTAAAGAATCTGCAATTACAGATTCTTACATACATTACATACATTATTATATCCTTTATTTAATCTTATATCCACCCTTTCCTTTTCCTCTCCTGTCCTGGACACTTTTACCTTTGTAGGCTTTAATAACACAGAACTCTCTGGGATATAATGATGCCCTGTTGATGATAGAGGCAGGCAGGTGAGCAGTTAAGATGGCCGGGTGTTCCCCTCATTGATCTGATTAATTATGTTGCGTATCGCTCATCACCTCCCAGCCAGCGGATGGAACATGCAGGGCACAGCGGGGTCAAGACTTTAACAAACCTCCTCCATCAGCTGGAGCCGGTCGTGGAGGCTGCGCTCACCTTACAGCCACGGTGAAGTGTTCGGTCACAGACTTTTATAATGACACAGCCTCACTTCTAAGAGAAATGACTGCCGCATCAGTTACTGTAATATATTACTTAGATTATACATTTGGGCCGGTATTGTCTTTATATTGAATTTCAGCCCATCACTGTCATCCACGTTGGGTGTGATTGATGTCTCCGCCTCCTGCAGCTCCCGAAACCATCCAATCAAGTTTAGATTTCTTTGCACTTTTCAGGGCTACATTTACCTGCCGAATAATGTTTTAAAGAAATTCTCCATCTGAAGGCAGCAGTGTGATGGATGGAGTTGGAGCAGTGGTGGCTGAGAGGCCCTGATCCTTGAAATGGATGTTCATGAACCACAGTGCATTACACATAGCCATAGGTTAAGTTGCAGTACACAATTTAATACAACTGTAGCTTGAAGTGTGACATGAATAATAAAACATTAAAACAAAAGGGTTATGCACACCATTAACAACATGAATTGCAAATAAGCATTCATCGTGCAGCACTTTATGGCCTTGACAGCAGCAACCAGCACTATACACACCTGTAGCACTGTCTGTAGAGAACCCACACACCAGTCTGCTCCACATACAGAATTATGCACAATGTCTCCGGTCATTGCCCCTTGATAATAAAGCTGCACTAATCAAAATTTTGATATTAATTAGAAGTCAGAAAACTACATGTAATATGATTAGGTGCCACTTAAAGTGACAAAACTACATCTCCCCTTTTAGTGTTTCAATCTCTTTTGTTTCATTGTTTTAGCTTTTAGCAACAGTTAGCAGCTAAAGAGCCAGATGTTCCTCTCAGTAGCCAAAACAAAAACTGACAGGAGAGTGAATGTTGGACTTACGTTTGCCAAACACAACTCTAAAAGAAGGCTAATGTAGTTCTGTCTCCTGGATATGTAAATGTATTTACAGCTTGTCCCTCAATCCCCAAGTGTTTTTTTTTTTTTATTGACCAAAAACATGACATAAATAAATCAGAAGACAAAACAATAAACACAGATCACTCGAAGTGAAAATTAATCAGGCTTGACAACCTAAATAAGATATTAAAGGGTAAAATAAACAAATAAGAAACCAAAACAAAATAAAGGCAAAATACTTGACACAACATGACAATAGCAGAACAGATCAACTGCTGACTCAGATTCTGTGAGACAAAATGTATTTTCCTTGTGGGAAATTATTTTTTAACTGAAAGGATTTTATAACTTGAGTGTACTGTTGTTTTATACAATGAATACATATTTGCAGTCAAAGAATATCACGATTAGATTATACACTGTAGCACTGAACAAAATTAAAGTACATAAGCAAACGCAATAGAAACTCAGCAGTGTTGTATCTAAGTTGTGTAATTTAGGTCTTATACATTCTTTTTAGTGGACATCAAAATGCCCACATGCTCTGCCCGGAGAAACCGATGTACACAAATAGTTTTGAAGTTTCTTTCAAACTTAGCTCTCGTCCTCGTCTTTTTCATCTGAGTTGATCGCTGAAAGAGCTGCCAGTCGACCTGGGACTAGTTCATTTGTCAGAACTTCACTAGAATCTATTGGTGTCCTGCAGTAGCCTTTAATGTTGTTCCAGCCTGGTGAGATTCAACACGGGGAGAAATGCTGGAAGTTTGCTGATTCGGGTCAAAGGTCATCAAGCAGCTCATCAGTCAGACTTGTTGCAGTGCCATAAGATTACCACATTTCTGCTTCCTTCACAGCATCAATCAGTTGTTTAATTACCTTGCTTTGGAACCGTGTGAGCAAGGAACTTTGTTGTTGTTGCGCTCAGGCCTTCGGCCAGATCCAATTCGTTTTCCCGTTCGGACTCCCCGATGCCGCCACACCAGGAGGACTGAAGCCCCTTTTTAAACAGCCTGATACACATACACATCGATAAAGAATGAGGAAGACAGATAAAGAATAAAAGGGAAAATGTAAAGATAAGGATGAGTAGGAAATGTCAAAGAGGAGGAGTAGTGGGGAAGAGAAGGAGGCAGGCCAGAGGGAACGAAGGGAGGGAGGGAAGCAGGAGCACAAGATCGCACTGGAGAGGGTTCGGGGGAAAGGGAGCAGAGGGAGGTCAGTGTGAGGATCTGAGCTGTAACATGATTGGTTGAACCTCAAAGAAGTCACAAGAGAGTCAGCGTGACTACGTGACCACAGGGACATCTTGTCATAGGAATACAGTAACACATACACAGTGTGAACACTATGGAGGGAAAACAGGACGATGCTTGCTGCACATGTAATTTTAGTCCAACACACATGTCAACAAAAAAATGCACACGCAGATGAGGCAAACCATGCATTTACACAGCGCTCAGCATGTACTGCATGTACTTTGACACACAGAGACCACACTCCAGCACACACAGACAACGCACAGCCACTCCATCAAACTACCTTTATTCTTGTATCTGTGCTACTGTGGCTCTTCTTTTTGCTTCTCCAGCTCTGTGGCTGTGCAATTAGGAGCGAATCTTTCCCCCAGGCACACTACACTACCCCACACACTACACCGCTTCTACGTGCCTGACACATACTATAGTCATCCCACTGCCTCACACACAGAGAGAAGGAAGGAGGAGAAGCTTGACATATGACGAACACATAAGAGCATAATACCACCTAGTTTCTGGATCATCTGTCTCCTATCTGTCCCCTCTTCACTCTTTATTCATTATGTCTTGTTATCTTATTCTGCCTCCCTCCTTCATCCCACTTCCCACTCCATCCTTACTTTTGTTTTTTGCTTTTTTGTCTTATAAACACATCTCCCCCGTGTCACCGTGTTTATACTTCTTCCTCCTCACGTCACATGGATGAAAACATGCGGCAGAGAAAAAAAATAAAGCTCCAGAAGCATAGAGCAAAGCTGCTGGCACAGCAGCTGCATGGGGCAACAGCAAATTGAGGCACAGCTGGATGAGGTCAGCAGAGTCCCACTGTGGTGTGTATTTAATGTGTTAAAACTCTACAGCTCTGTGACACAGAAGCGATGTGTGTTTTTGTGTTGCAGAAACCTCTGAGGTAAAATGAATGAATGCGTTTAAACAGGTGACTGCTGTGATGAATATCGTCAGACAATGAGTGTGGGCTGAGATGAAATTCATTCAGGGTCGATTCTTTTTTTTTACTGTGGCAACAAAAGGTTTTTTTGAATGACCACTGTAACCAATAATATCAACAATGGCTCTATATCAGTTTACTGATGCAGTTCCAGGACCCGGGTATTGTTCACTGTCAAGACATCATTGGTTATTAGTTATCTCCAGAAAATCAAAGCTCCGTTATCCGATAACGGTGTTACCTTGAGATAAAGGAATAATTATGTCATTATCTCGAGATAACGGGACAGTTATTCCATGATCTCTTAAAATGATCTGATAACGCTGTTATTTGGAGATAATCTTGCGGTACCAAGATAATTCTCGAAAAACAAAGGTCTGTTGATAATTATTATTATTATATATGATATATATATGATTATCTCGAGATCATTTCGAGATAATCATATAATTATTCCGTTATCTGGACAAAACAATGCACCATTATCTCAAGATAACGGAATATTCATCCTGTTATCTTGAGGAAACAAAGCTCAGTTAGAATTGGAGTATTGCCTTTCTTGGCTTCTGTACTACAGTGACACAGCTTCTCCAAATTTCTTCCCAACTGATGCTGATTGCAAATGGTATCGTTTGGGGAAATGTTAAAAGGTGTAATTTAGCTAATGGAGTCATAACAAAATCAAAGAGTGCACTTTAGGTCCTCTTGTGTAGCCTATAGTAATTATTTTGGGGGGGGGGGGCAAAACGAGCAGTAAACACAATACTGACATATTATCACCTTTTAAAGCTAATGCATCTAACATGTTAGCATTAGCATTCATTGGGAGACACATTTCTGTCTGTCTAATGAAGCTATGTCTAATACTCACTTGAATTTTAGCTGTGTTCTGGTCGGTGTGTGTTATTGATCAACTAGATTAACGAACTAAGAGCTTTATTCTTCCAATTCGATAAGTTTCCATAAGTGTTATTGAACAAAACAAAATAAACAGCACTGTACAGAGACAATAGACGGAAGCTCAGAGAGCTGTTGTGACTAAATAGCACTGGCATGTTAGCATGTTAGCAGTTAGCTCTGTCATGGTAAAATACTGGTCTGGTGTAATGGCAAAACTGAATAGAAGCCTAACCTGAGACTTGGGATGGGACTTTAAGGCAGATAATTACCTTTCACCATTTATAAAACTGAAAGATTATGGGCAATAAAAATTTGCAAAATTAATGTTTGGTCACATGTAGGCCGACTGCAATGTTGCCATATTGCCATATATAGAACCTAGACACACACACACACACATTTATATCTGAGATGGTTTTATCTCAGCGCCATATATGGAATTTTTATTGGAAGGAGTTCACTGGAGTCAGACATATCAGAGATGACAGCATTTTCTTTCTGGTGCCCTCCCTCCTCCTCTCCCATCATCCGAGCTGGGAGGGAAGTTTTCACAGGGAGAGCTGCTGGCTGCACGTGCCGCCTCATATTTAATTACTTACAGTGTCGTAGCAGGAAGGGATATAGGGTACAGCAACAACACAGTAATTCCATTTCACCGCAGCCCCCCTGAGATTTACCCTGTGTGCATGTATAAGCATATTGTGTGTGTGTGTGTGTGTGTATATATATATATATATATATATATATATATGTGTGTAGCCTATTTATTTTTCTGCATGCTGTCACACTTGCAGACTCTGAGGATGTGTGAGTCTGTCTGCGTATCTGTGTGTGCAGATGGCAAGAATGCCACGTTGTAGTGAGTGGGAGGAAAGTGATTATGATTACAGGCTTTACTGTTTCTCTATAGATGTGTGTGTGTGTGTGTGTGTGTGTGTGTGTGTGTGTGTGGCCCACATCTTTTATGACGTGTAACAGTGTGGGTATTTCAGCTGGAGAAATGTGTATATGACTATAAAATAATCTTTTTTCACACTACAGAACAATTTACCTCTAATTTCAAAAACTTAATGTCGGCTGTTGTATAGACTGTGGAACTGAGATGTCATGAATAGAAAAATTGTCAAGTTAAATCACTGAGAACACAAACAAAATTAAAACCAGAATTACTGCCTTGTGGTTGTTTACCCCGGTAACCAGCCAAGTTACCAAGAGGAAATATGGTCACAATCTCCTCTTCCTGAGTTACAGTGTTGAATAATCACCTGAAGTGCTTTGCATTGCGATGTCACAGTGAAGTTGATCTTTGACCATTTGGATATAAAATGTTATCACTTAATTTTGTCCTTATAGATGTTTGAGTTAAATAGTGTCATAATCAGTGTGTGAATTTGTGAGTTATGGCCAAAAATGTTTTTTTTTTGAGGTCACAGGGAGACAGAAGTGATGAACTTCCCTCTGGTCATTCCTGATATATTGCATTCAGAAGAACATGAGAACACAGTGAGCTTGAACATCAGCTCATCTTTGAGTCCAAGTTTGTGAATGTTTGTGCCAATCTAAACAAATTTCCTCAAGGTGGCCATGACATACCACATTCAATAGGCCAAAACTGTATTTTGTTAGGTCACCTTGACCTTGACCGATGACCTTTGACCTTGGACCACCAATCCACCATCTAATCAGTCCTAATGAATGTTTGTGCCAAATTTGAATAAGTTCCTTAAGCGTTACTGAGAAATCGCATTCATGAGACCAAAAACATGTTTCGTGAGGTTACCACGACCTTGACCTTTGACCATCAAAATCCAGCCAGTTCACACTTGAGTCTTTGTGAATGTTTCTACCAAATTTGAAGAAGTTCCGTCAAGATAAGATATTGCGTCCATGACAATGGGGCGGATGGATAACCCAAGAAAAATATGGCTCCGGCTCGGGCTGTTGCCGGCGCAGAGGCATAATAAAATAGGAGAAGGCGTTCCCCAAACAAACAATGAGAATCAATAATTGGCCGTTAGTTACGCACATTGACAAGCCTTTCACATTTCTGTCTGGCTGATGACAGGTTGACTTAGCGTGCTGCTGCCCTCCACTGTTCACTGAACACAGTCAGCCAAGAGAAAACACTGCTGCTGCTGCATGGGAGCAATTTCAGCTAAGAGATATTAGCGACCCTCTTCAAGATAGATGAATTGTGGCAGTTGATGGCAACAGGTGGCCCACGGGCCAAATTTTTTTTAAACTTACAAAATCAGACTGACAGTCCCACATTTAGCTATAATGTCCAAAGAGAGAATCTCCCCCCAGCTGATGAATGATTATTATACTTTTATCCATGTTGAAAGTGAATGACGGACACAGTCATGTATCGGGCCGCAGGCTGCACCGCGCTGACGGTTGAGAAAGGACACGGTGTACTTACAGTAATTTACTGTAACTGTGTCACAAGGGTTTCTCCTCCTCCCCGCTCCTTTAGGAGACCAGCAGCAGGCCTGAGTCCCTTCATTCCAATGGGAAAAGTGAACGTGATAAAAACGAGCACGCATAAATTCCTACTATATAGTGTTGTATTGTATTGTTGTTATGCATGAACAAGCAATCATGACCGTGCTCCCTTAGGAGATAGGAAGTGTATGTCTTACCATTGGCACTGCTTGTAATGCGTCATTTTTATATCTTCTTCTATCCCATAGAATCACTTCCTCTTAGGGATTTGAAACTTTGTTTATTTTTTTTTTTTACATTTTTTTGCCTTTAATCTGATAGTTGCAGTGAGAGAGAGACAGGAAAGTCAAGGAGAGAGAGGGGGGATGATAGGGAGCAAAGGGCTGCGGGTTGGATTCGAACCCAGGCCACTGCAGTTAGGATAAAGCCTTTGTGGTACGTGCTCTACTGGTGAGCCCCCGGGGCGCCCCCCTCTTCGCAGTGTTGACAACAAAATAAAAGATTTTTTTGCAGCAATTTTGAGATTCATTCTGAAAGGTTGTGACAGGAAGTTCCAAGGGTTTTGTTGCTTCTTTGACAGATATGGCGGCCATACAATGTGTTATATGAAAAAAATAACACAAGTTCAGTAAATCAGTCAATCGTGTAATATGTGACTGTGGGCCACAGCGCCACACATGTGAACAGTGACAAAGCATATTGCAGTTGCATTTTTATCAAGGAATTTCTTAAATTAGTCTTTGATTATTTTCTGGCCCATCATCTAATGGTTTAGAAAAAAATTGGCCTGAGGCCAAACTGACTTGATCCCTGAATTAAGGTCTGGCCAAAAAGCCACTAGATTTGTTGCTAGGCTCTTTTTATAGAAAAAAAAGCAATTAATAATCTCATGAAGTCTGCAAATTTAGCAACAATGTTACTAAGTTAGCAGCAATAGTTGGAACTGAAGCTAAATAACAAAACTGCCCACACAGATATAACCAGTACCTACAGAAAGACAGAATCAAAACTCATGCCCCTTTTTTTTCCCTTTTTTTATAACAGTTTCGCTCAAGGCTGCACAATTAATCAAAATATAATCAAAATTGCAATATGGCCAAGTGCAATATCCAAATTGCAGGAGCTGCGATTTATAGGTAAAATGTGTCACAACATTGTTGTGCATTGTTGGCACCATTAAGCAATGTGGTGTGGCTTACTGATCATATTCTCCAGACGTAAAGGAACATGTTTGTTTGGTACAAGACCCAACAAAAATAACATCATCAGCATTTTTAGATTTTTTCAGTGAAAATGAACTGCAACTGAAATCGCAATATCTGCAAAAATAATCGCTATATGATATGGAGTACACGTATACTTTGAAACTTTCAAATTTAGCCCTCACCTATCACTTGGATCCCGTACAGCCTGTGTAAAGACCCAGATATACCGCATGCATCGTACAGTATAGGGGTAATAGTGTAGACTGGTTCTACTGTATGCTGAGAAGTGTTGTAGAAAAAGGTCTGGCCTTGTGACTTCAGAGGCAAAGAGCTTCAACTATTGTTCATGAGCTGATGACAGAAATTCAAGGCTGTTTCCCCCTTCGCATGTGGTACATTCAGCCTTTTTTCTGCAGCACTCTAGAATAGGTTTTTAGTTTCAGTATGGTTCTAGGTATGGTCCTGTAGCAGTGCAGGGTGTGGCATTTTGTTTCCACCAATGCTGAAAAATCACTCATGGTTTCATAAGATACATTGGACGACATACCTATTAAATCTCTTTAGATAAAACCTGACAGCATCATGTGAGGAGAATTACATGTGAGAGAGGGCAGTAAATTTTATAAACTGGAGACAGTCTGCCACATACATGTTCTGCACACCATGCCAGTTCCTCACTGCCTCATGTGTACGTGCTTCAATTTATTTCCTGGCTTTATGGCTGGCACATGCAATGTAACAGTCCCCTATGGGGCCTATCAGCTGTGCAGGGGAGGCAAGCTGTAGCTCCCAAGCTGTTTCCCAGTCCTGCAGTCACTATATAAGAACACGTTGTTACCTTGGTGAGAGACGGCTGTTACAGAGTGATTCAGGACACCAACACTAAAATCGCCTCTTACTCACTGCTGTAGTGGTGTAATCTACTTGACTGGTAGCATGAAGAGGCCTCGCCGATAAAAAGCTCAGACAGACTGTTTATGTGGCTAAATTCCTGTGAAACCTTGACTCTGTGAGTCACTTCTCTGTGTTTGCTAATAGTGGCTACGCAGTAGGGATCAGGGTTAACTGCTGCATTTGTTGTGTCTCTACAGAGCAGCCAGAGCATTTGGAGAATACCTGTCCAATACCAATCCAGAGAATCGCAACGGAGCAGGTGGGTGACGCACACACACACACACACACACACACTGGGAATAAAATTGTTATCTAACAACCAACACTTTAACATTAAGCAAGGAAGACCAAAACCAGGAGGCTAACATATTCTTTCTCATACAGCATTACTCACAACCAGAACAAAGACTTCTAATATGCTTAAATCAGTCATCAGTGCAGAGTAAATCTGTCTTCAGACATCTTTTGTTAAAACGTTTTGTTTGTGATGTATAGATGTTCCATTCCACCAGATCCCCAAAATGACCTGCAGTCGTATCTTGACAGCAACATGCATCGAGCTAATTGTTGCTGTCACACTCCGCTGAAGATGTACCTGCCTCACTACTGATCCATGAGAGACTAAATACCATGGACTCTGTCAGCATTTAAAACAGCAGAATCTGTTCTTTTCAATATAATGGCCACCAGTGTTGTGCCAGTTCACACTTAAAAACAGCTAGTTCTGAACGCCGTTCAGTGAACACGTTCATGCGCATCAGTGACGGCCACTTTCAGCAGATTCACTCGTTGAGGAACCTGCATGAATCTTTTGTGTCAAAATAAAACTTTTGTGAATTTGAACCATTTTTTGATTAAACTATTGGAAAGTATTGTTCTGTTAATTGCTTATTTTTCTATTAGCAACTAATTGTCTTGCTAACTGACAGTTAGGCCCCCGTTCATACCTGGCATTAACATGCATCTCGGGTGCTGTGATCACAGGTGGACCTCACTTCACACCTGGTATTAGAATAGGTCTCCACCTGCATCTCGAGTGACCACTTGTGATCGGCTCTCACTTCCCCGCTCTATATGCAAATAAACACCTACATCAATTCTGTTTGCAAAGACCAAATACAATGTTGTTTTCAACAGCAATGCACTTCCTGTGCCAAGTCTGCCATAAGTTAAAAGAAGAAGAAGTCAAAACGATACAGACTGGAGTTGTGTCCCAAATCACTCGCTCCTCCCTACTCACTATCCAGGGAGTCCAGTGTGGAGGACTATATAGTGAGCTCATGGGTAACATTAAAAAGACACTACTCAGGTGATTTTCTCTGCACAGGTTTTCTGCCTTTCAGAGCATACGCAATGCATGATGGTGTATATTGCTTGGTTAGTTACGGGTGGTACACTACTTGTGCAAAGCATCGTGGGATACGATGAGTCCACTATATAGCGTATAATAATTCTCACTATACATACGGACACCACTACAAAAACTCACTATATAGTGGACTATCTAGGGAGTAGTAAGTGATTTGGGAGACAGTCTGGGTCTACTCCCGGCAAACCAAGAGTTTGACATTTGTAACATATCTCTGTGGGCTGACATGTACACCTGTGTCACTTGACAAGCGGCCCTTTAATGTGTACCAGGACACGTTTGTGAGAGAGTTGTTGTCACTGACTAGAGCCAGTATGTTACCATCTACTTTGTGTGTAGACGTGAGCTCTGCAGCTACAGTTGTGCACCTCTGGTATCGCTAAGTTACAAAGCTTCTAACACCACTTTTTTTTTGCAAGGATGCACGGATGACAATTCGCTTTGCCACTTTCTGGCTTTGTACCTTTAAAAAAAAGAAGCCTACCCAAAATAGTAAAGCTGCTGCTTTGCATGTGCCATGCTTGTTTTTCTACAGCACAGAGAGCATGAAAAAAAACTCACCCATTCCCATGAGCTAACACTTATTTACAAGCCTGGAGCCCTGCAGCTGGTGACTCCATGAGAGGGAGCATCCGTCCTCCAAGATCGTCCAGGACGTCGAAGCTTTTGTTTCTGCCAAAGTTCTTCATGCACTGAACCAGCTCGTCCATTTCTAAATCTTTTCTCATTCCGCTTGTTGCTCTTTTTTCTATCACTCAGCCACCGCTCTGCTTTTCCTTGTCATCCTCCTTGAAAGCTTTGCTGGCTCATAATGTTTACAACTCTGCTGCCAAGCCTACAAACCCTAAGGAGACACAAACAATCTCTTTGTTCATTTACATTTACATTTTAGTTATTTATGTGATGCTCATATACAAGAGCTGTATAAATTACAGATTTATTTCTCACTTTCTTTGCCTGTGGGTTACTTCTCTCTATCTTCTTTCTCCTTCATTCCCTCTATCTCCAGATCATCTATTGTCTGACAGCTTCCCTGGCCACGACTGTGACTCTCCAGACGTCAGCCGCTTGCATAACAACAATCTCCCACCACAGAGCTGCTGTTTGCCCGTAGCTAAACCCAACCAGTCCAGCCAATCCAATCCCAGTGCTCATCCACAGTCTCAGCCTCTGGTCAACACCCTCCAGGCTCCAGCACCTTTGGGCCCCTCCAAACGTCGACTCTCTGTTGAGCGCAGCCTCTCCGCAGAGGACCCACCAGGCGCCAGAGGCCCAGAGGGGGTTGTTGCGGTAAAGCCGGCGAGGGTTTACACAATCACCAGGGAAGGAGGGATGACCCTGGGGGGCCGTGGCACTGAGGAGAGCCTGGAGCTGGAGGTTCTGAAGGGCTCCAGGGAGCAGCCTCTGTCCCAGGCACCTGTCTCCGCCAACCACAACCCATCCTGCACCAGCCAACCGTCCGCCTCAGCCGCCCGTGGTAGCCACCATCGCAGTAGCCACCACCGCAGCAGCAGCAGCAGCCATCACAACGCCCAGCAGCATCACGGAGGCCTGCCCTCATCATCGCAGCCGCTGCAGAGCTCGGGGAACGCCAGCAACATCCGAGACTGGGGAATGAGGAGAGGGGGGTCGCGGGACGACTACACCCCAGACTGTGTGGCCTGCATTCGAGCTCCATGCCAAAGCCAGCGCTCCCTTGACCTGGATACCTCACCGCGGGATGGAGGGAAGCACCGCAAGAAACTGGAGAGGGTGTACAGCGAGGAAAGACCATCTAATGACGACAGGGGTAAGGAAAATAGATGGGAAAATGCATTGGGGTGTAAATTGATGTATTGATATTGATATACTGTATATAACTTAAAATTTAAGGGGATAAAACAGTAAAACAAGGAGTATGTTGCCCCATTTACCCTCAGATGTTTCACTTACGTAATACCGTCTTGCCACCCTGCATTCACTGGCCTCCTCCGCTAATTGTAAGGCCTGTGTTTGAATGCTCTGCTTGCTGATGCCACTACTTCCTTTTGTTTTCTGTGTTTTGCAGAGGACACTCCTAATAGCTGGTTCCCTAAAGAGAATATGTTCAGCTTTCAGACGGCCACCACCACCATGCAGGCGTGAGTATGGCATGGAAATTCACTCCCACTCCCACACTGTACATCTCTGTGTCTAACGGAACCACCCCCACGTTCGCAGGATATGGCCTCACCTTAGACTTGTAGCTCAAATGTAGCATTCTACCACAAAACTACACATTTCTCATACGCTGGTTTCACCGTCTTTTGTTGTGCACACTGTGTTCCCGATTTATATGTTATATAAATAAAATTTATAATGAAAATAACATCTTTTGTTCTAATTTTGGCCCACGTCATGTGCACGCAAATTGAAAATAAAATTGAAAATGTATTAATTCGATTTCTTCATTACACTGCCAGGCCTAAATACTGATCTCCTGCATGAATTAAAGAATATATAGCAGAAGTATAATCTGAAACTGAACAGAACCTTCTTTCTCTTACTCATATCACAGTGCAGCATATAACACGGAACACATTTCAATGATGATGAAATATACTTTCATTAAATTTTTTACAGTGTACTAAATTTTGCCTTCTACAATTTTAAAATGTTTGATTTGACGCCTAGATTATTAATATTAGAAAATAGTGGATGAATGTATTGCAAAAAATAACATTTCCTTTCCAGATTCGGCGGCCATCTTGAATTTTGGAGTGTGTTTTAATCAAAAGAGTAATACCCAAAGAGGATTTGAGCCAAGCTGAGCACTTGTATCCACATTTGAAAGTTTTCCCTGAAACATTCAGTTATCTGCTGCGTTATCACATTAAACGACAGACGCTTGATCGTGCACCAGCAGCTGGTGAACCAACACTGAAACGTCTAACACTAAGAATTTAATGTGCAGCGTTATTATACAAACAAGACAGAGCAAAGAGACGATTTTGATAATAAACCATCCATACAATTCTTTGATACATTGTCACTGCTTGAGATGTTTGTGTGATTTTTTTTTATTTTACATTAGTATCCTCACATACAGCATCGCTCCAAACAAAACGTCAGTCTGTCAAGTTCTGTAATAAATATAATCTAGGAATTGACCAGATTAAGAAAGAGGATGTGCATCGATCTAGACAGTTCACTAAAATAACTAAAAACACACACACACAGACACACACACACATAAGTGCCCTCCACTCTTTGTGACTCGATAATTATCACCTATCACCCAGATCTTGTAATTATGACCCTGGAACAGTCAAAGCTCACCCACCACGATCGTTCCCCTCGTCTCTCCCACGCTCTCTCTTCTCTCTCCATATGTCAGCGTCTCTCCTCCCTTTCTCCATCTGTTTCCATCTGTCCCTGTTCCTTTTTTTGGGTCAGACTGATATATGATCCTGACACGGGCCTTCGATTACAATTGTTGGTCACTGTCTTGTAAATTGAATATGATCTGACAGGATTTGTTAATGTTTGACTGATTACACAT
The DNA here is from genome assembly GCF_021018895.1 of Seriola aureovittata. Classification (NCBI taxonomy): domain Eukaryota; kingdom Metazoa; phylum Chordata; class Actinopteri; order Carangiformes; family Carangidae; genus Seriola; species Seriola aureovittata. Next base: position 3,424,310 of record NC_079368.1, on the reverse strand, counting down.
TTGCTTTAGAAACTCTTTTCCTATGGACAGTCCTCGACATATACTGTATGTTCCTCTCCTCTTTTTCCACCATTGATTTTAATGTGCATGTCCTAGTTCGATTTCTGTCCTTGTTCAATAACATGTTGAGTTTATGATCAGGACTTTTCCCACTCGAGGTGAGTTTTTTTCTGCTTCCCTGAAGTCGAGAACTGGAACATAAAGCAGTCTCTGAAGTGCATGTGGAGTATCTGACTGGCCCCGTTGCTAACTTCTTCTTTTTCATCTGGTCTTCTCTTCTTCCTCTCCTCTCTATGTGGCGGCTTTCCAAACCACGACTGTAGAATATCGTGAGTAACTCTTTGAACCGCCCCCACTGTTCTTCCTTGTTGCTCTTCCCTTTTTCTCACTCTGTCAGTTAGGTAACATGTCTTTAACCCTTTTTCCTCATGTGGCTTTGTGCTATTCAGTCCGCTGTGTCCTTCACCCCCTCAACCTCAGTGTCTGCCGGACTGGGTGTTTGAAGTTACAGATTGTGACGTGCAGGGAACATATTGTGGGAATGAAATGATAATCAGCGATACTGAATTTACAGGAACATTCTGTATTCCCGAGTTGCAGAAATAGCTCATCAAGTTAAAGTGCTGCAGTATTGAGGTACCTTGTGTCTGAATAATGACAGTAGCTTAATTAAAGTGTTCTTTCATATTACACACCAGCACAATGCAACACAGATGGCTTATTACACACTTAATGTGTGCCTAAAGCCATTAGCTTACGCAACCATCATTCAAAGCATATTGACCAAAGCAAAGCATCGCTTCAAGCAAAACCACTTTCATTGTTGTTCCATCTAAAGATAGACACGGGTGAAGCTGATGAATGGGATAAGTAACAACTTGTATTCATATATGTAGCATTAAAGCTGCTTTTAGCTTTATAATAGAGAGGAGTCTACTCACATAAATATAGCAGACAGGATTCGAATAGGACTCAAATTTGAATCATTTTAAAGTGGCAATAGACTTATTTTCATTTTCATATTTCATTATTAGGAAATAAACGTTGATTGCACGACGTAATGGTTTCTCGTAAAGGTTTGACGACACAAAGGATGCGTGTCTGCCACTGCGCAACCAAAACAGGTAGAAGATAGCACTAGTTAAGGAAGTAACCAAACCTGCCTACTTATTAATATAACCAAATATTTTTACTAAACTGCTTTTATCCTGAGCTTTAGCTTTGAGGAAAACGGACAGCGATCCTGTCTTTGTGAAAGCGGCACCAACATTAATACCACTTGGATACACTAGGGGATGGGGGAAAGTTTTTAAATCCAAAAGTGGAATTTGAATGAGTGCAACTTTCAAGAGTTGTGATGTAAATGATATTATTATTTATTGTCTAATGAAGTTGTAACAGACGACAGATTTGGTCGGTCGCTGTGTTTGTCTCGCTGATGTGAGCTACGTTAACGTAAAGTCTCTGAAATCTCTCGGCTGTTTTCTTTCTTTCCCATGTTTAATTTGATGTAAATTACCAAATAGGTCCGGAGTTAAATTCACAGGAAGGGTTGGCTTGGTTGGGAAATCTGCTGGATTGCATTGTGGCAACAAAGAGGAAAAGCGCTCTGAGCTTTCAGAGCTGATGGCAGATGGTGGAAAGTGTGACAGGCTAAAGGAAGAGTCTGGCAACATGTTCATCTTTTCAGGGAGAAAGTGACGGACAGGACAAGACTTCTTTTCAGACATACACTGTCACGGATGATTCTCATTATGTCTGACACCCTGTCAGAGCCATTACTGTCCCCTTTGGGAAAGGCACACCCACGCAGACCAACGTACACACTGGCAGAATGAGAAGTAATGGACGTCGAGACAGTCGCACAAAACATAATGCTTTAAAATTTGTCTCCAAATAAAATGAACACAAAGACTCAGAGGTGACGTAGGATTAGGAATTGAATGGTTAATACTGGTAACTTGGCAGTAAAGTTAACTCACATTGATTACGCAGGATGGGCAGTTTCTTGGTTACGAAGCTTGTCTTGTAGACCTCTAGCTTGCATTGTGGTCCTAGTGTGTGTGTGTGTGTGTGTGTGTGTGTGTGTGTGTGTGTACTACGTGAGAATATCCACAATGGTGGATAAAACATTCCTGTGCTGTTAACTCTAACCACGCTAACCACTTAGCAAAGCTAACCAAACCCCACACTAACCCTTATGGACTTAAAACCCCTCACCCTCAACCCTGTACTGTTGCCCCTCCCACCCTGACTGGAAGTTTATATTTATGCCCGAACCCGACGAGACCCAGAGGGCTTTATCACTTTTAGTAAGGCCTAGTACCTATTAAAAAAAACTGTAGCTCAAAACTAAAAGTATAAATGATTTCTGACTTACATCATATAAGTTCCGTAAAGGTTATTTCCCCTCCCCCCTCGGGTCAGTTTGGGTTCAGACAAAAATTCTTTGGTATTAGGTCAGGTGCAACTAGAACATCAAACCTTTATGTCCCCACAAAACCACTTAACGCTTTGACGTCCCGGCAGGGCTTTCCGCGGCATTGCTGAGAGAAAGAGGCGGAAAAGAGAGCAGGAGGCAGCCACCATGATGGAGAGGTACCGTGTCCCGGCTGTCCTGTCCTGTCCTGTGTGGTGCAAAACTGTCCCTGTCACAGTTCCCCTATTACACAGCAAAGAAATACTCTTCTTGATGAGTCTGATATCATATCTTAAAAATCTCTTTTTTTTCTTAATGGACCGTGTCTGTATGTGTGGAGTTTTTAGAACCCGGCTTCTACTTTGCAGTGCTTTTGTTCGACTCCTGATACACTGTTGTCGATGAAAGTCAAAACCTCCAGCACACATCTTTCAGACTAAAAGCATTCCAGTGACTGATATTCCCTCCTGTGTCTGACAGGCTTTTATTTTGAAACAGCTGCAGGAAATATTGAGTTTCACTGTCAGTCCTTTAACATCACTTACATGTGACTCTCTTATTAGGGTTGCAGAAATGTACATTATGTTGTATTGACTATACTTACTGCAGTATAGATCATTCCACTCAATGTTTTTTTTTACCTGGACTTCATTAGTAACCCGCCTTTATGTGTTCCTGCTGCCATTACTTGAATTATGGCTTTTAATTGAGAATTCACAGTGTGATGTAACAGGTCTATGTAACAGGGTGCAGTCTATATATAGTATACAGTTTACTACGACATGATAGTTCCAGTCTCTGTGTTGTGTAAAGGGCAATGTGAACGGCTGGCAATCGACTGGTCAGCTCCAACTAAGAGGCTCAGACGGCTCCGATGTCGATTCACTGACTTTTTTAATTTGCTTACAAGCACTTTGGGATCCAGTCTCAATAAAACTATTCAGTCTAAGATAAAACCATAATCAAAGGAAACTTAAAATACTAATAAGTAAACTATGAATAAATAAATCATGGCCAACAGTCTAACTCTAATCAGGATCAAAAATTTCTATCATGAATTATATAAAGACACTACTGGTAAAGATGGATTGATACACATAACCATTCTGTAAGTCAATATAGTTACTTTCTCCCTCAGATAGATATACAGTAATGTATTAATATTTACATATTTTCATTTAATAGTGACACACACATGTGGGAGGTTCAAGCCCGGTCTGACAAGAACGTATGACTGCAGAATAGTTGTGCTTTATTCCTGTTTTTCCTTTTGCTGGCACTAGTTTAAATTATATATATATATATATATATATATATATATATATATACCCATATATGCATTAAAAAGTCTCAAAGCAAAACAGATGAAATAAATACAACCCTATAATAAAATATAAACCTTAAATGCCATCCATCTCCCAGTTCCCCCTCATGATGTGAGCTCTTATTGTGATATAACTCTGATGTGTGCAGCAGGTCCACCAGGCTGTTGTCAGCAAAATGCAGTTGGCTGCTCTCAAGCTTTCCATGACATATAGTCTTGTTCCTCTGTAGAGATTTAGTACGACTACACTAGAAGTGTTGTCTTGAGTGAACTTAGTATTTTGCCTCCAGCAGTGTAAGCAACTTTCTAAAGCCACTGCTTTCATCTACAGAAAATGGCTGTCTGGGGCTGTTTCTTCTTTCTAGTTGTTGAAAATGATTTCAGAAGTGCTTTTTGGTCCTGTGGCAGTTTTTTTTACTTTTTTTTTCCAGTGTGTCGTTTTCCTTTGTCAAGTCTTGACGGTAGCAGAGGAGATGAGTGCCCATGTTAGCTCTTGTGTAGGTCATTGTCTTCATCTTGTCAGCAATTCGTTATTTTCTCCTCATTTAACAGTAAACGCAGAAATACTGCCGCACCCATGACACCAGGCCAGCAACACACCGGATGCGTGGCGTGTGCGTGGCAGCTGCAGAACGTCATGGTTGGAGATGTGTCTCACAGCAGAAATAGACAGAGAAAAAGACCTGTCGATGTCATAATGACATTGCATAAAACTGACATCTCCCGATATAGAAGTCTATATCTTGGCTGAATCTGAATATGTCACAGACATGAAGAAATATAAATATATTTTGAACCATTTTAGCAGATGCACGTGGAGACAGTGACATTTTACTGATGTTTTCTGTCAAAAATAAATAAGAAATTAATTTATGATGGAAAGAAAAGCAACAATCCAGTAACCTGCAAACTCTATAGAGTTGATTGAGAGTCGCAGCCGGTGTGAACACACACACGTGCTTCTCCGCAGCAGCTCAGCGACGGCAACCGCCATACTCAAGCAACTTGGGCGGTGTGTTCCCGCCGTCAGTCTCTTTATATTTAAAGTCTGTTAAAATTTTTTTCTAAACACATTAAACATGTTAGAAAATGATGCTGGTAGTATGTGAAAAGACTGTGTATGCATTAGTGAATTATGGAATTAAATGTTGAAAAAAAAAAAATGTGAATAACATCAGACATGGTTAATAATCGGACTGAATGATATGCAAAAAAATCATATAGAGATCAGTTTGACAGATATTGTTTGTTGTGATGTGAGTCATGATTTCAGTTGGAATGGTCACTTTGCAGTTTATTTTCACTGAAGAAAAAAAAAAGAAATAGTGATGATGTGATTTTTGTTGGGTTTTGTTCCAAACGACCACGTTCCTTTACATCTGGAGAATATGATCTATGAGGCCGGGGCGTCTCTGTAGCACCACAGCGCTTCATTTACGGTCTGTTGTTGTGACACATTTTACCTTCATCAAAAAACTTGCAGCTCCTGTGATTTGGATATTACACTTGGCAACATAGCAATTTCGATAATATTTCGATTAATTGATCAGCCGCAGTTAATAAGCTTGTTGATAATGTCAGTTTGTATTAAATTGTAGAATAATACGGAAGTAATGTGGAACACTTCTTCGATTCTCTTAATTTATTTTAATTTATTTAGCATTAAATGCTAATGAGATCATCTCATGCTTAGGGGCAAATATCTCTATTGTTATCCTCAAACACACAGTGACTCACTCTACACCCTCTGTCTGCTGTTATTCTGATGATTCAGCAGTTTGAAACGTTGACTCTTGACACATAGTCAAACGCACACACACACACTTACACACACTATTTGTGCATTTGTCTTTGCCTCGATCTACATGCTGGTGACCATTTACTTTGCTTTTCCACATAAAACAAAACAGTCTTTTCACTCCTGTCTTCAACTGCTGTTATAGGAGGCCATCACAAAACTCTTAACAATGTCCTGTGGTGTGTGTGTGTGTGTGTGTGTGTGTGTGTGTGTGTGTGTGTGAATCCTGAGGCTGTGAGTGGCAGGTTTAATCAGTGTTCTTCACTGAACACTGACGAGTAAAAGCAAGGTCTATCAATACAGGGCCGTAGCTCACTGCTCTGTGGCTGGCTCTCAAAGTGAACGAATCAATCAATAGTTGGCAACAGACCTCACATCCACCAACAAATCAGACATGCCATTTGTTGTGTGAGCCTGTGTGTGTGTGTGTGTGTGTGTGTGTGTGTGTGTGTTTTGCCAGTTCTTCAAACAGCGCAGGAGAATTATGTTTCTTTGTGTATGTGTGTGTGTGTGTGTATGTACGGAGTTGAGTGACAAACTCTCTGCTTTTAATAGAAAAGTTACATCTCAGCTGCACAAATCTATTTACGCATGTTTGAATAAGCAAGACGTATTTCCTCTGCAAAGCCTTCGGAAAGGTCACAGCGGCACAGAGACAGTCGGGTGAGATAGTTGCAGAATGGCAGGAACACACATACTCACGAACACACTGAATTTGACTCGATCGTCTTGGTTCACGGGTGTTAGTGATTTCAAAAGCTGTTGTCACTAAGTATGAAAATACAATGCCGGTTGACTGATGGATCCCCCTCTGCTCTGAGTCATCCCTCTATTTTAGGCTCTTCCTCCTCGACTCCTGCAATCTTCACTGACACGTCAACATGTTTTTGCCTTCAAACTGCACCCTGAACACAAAATAGCTTCAGACGAACAAAACATGCACGTGGACCGGTGTCAGCTTTGCATTTACTTTCACACTTTTGTGAACCTCATTGCTGTTTGGTTAGGGTGACACTATTATATTAGCTTGAATGTTGGCTCTCTTTTATTTTTAACGCACAAATGTGATGCTTTTACTTGATGGTGATGTCCTTCAGCGTTATGGAGTGGAAAAGAGAGCAGTGACTTACTAGAGAGGTGGGGCTCATTAAAAATAATGAGCTGTGGGGTAGTGGGCCAGCCGTATCAGCAGTTTCACGTGGCTTTGTTTCACATCAGTCCATTGTTTAGTTCACCACAAAGCTTCATCGCCCTGCCGACACAACAAATGTGTGATTAAAATTACAGCTCCACAAATCTGAAACAAAATACTTGGTCCAGTATCATATAAGTAACAATGCACCTAGACATGTCCAGAGTTGATCCTGAGGATTGGTATAAGAGCCGACCACACTGTATCTGCTTTAAGTTCCACTCCAGTGTGTTGTGACCAAAATCGGCGACCAGAAAGATGTGTCAGAACGGTAAGCGTTGTTATTTGTTCATGTTGTTTGTTAGCTTTTAACTGGCAGGGTTAGGGTGTTAGCGGCTGTGCTAATGCAAATTCTTGCTGTCTGTACTGACAAGGTTTCAGTGACTTGTGGAATTGCAGAATATCGAGATGGTTAGAGGAGGAAACATCAGAGAGACTCAGTCAGACCCAGACTCAGATGAAGAGTCTGTTGAGACCAGAACCAGAGACTAGCAGACGCATCAGAACAGTTAGCGCAGTTAGCATCTTTTATTTGTTTGTGTTGTTTGTTAGCTTGTAACCGGCAGTGACTGACACAGTGTTAGTGGTTGTGCTAATGCTAACTCTCTCTCTCTGTACTGACAAGGTTTCAGGTTTATTTAGCCCCGCCCCCCGTCCCCACAAGTTGACAGGATCGGTTCATTAGGTTTGTGATGTATGAAACCCTGGCTATGGGAATCTGTTTTGGTTCACTGCAGTTCAAGGTGGTAACACTCAGTCATGGTGTGGACCGATTATATCACATACTATATGTCTTGTATTATATAAAAACATCATATGGATGTTTACAAGGTTAAAAATTGGATTTTCATTAGAGGAATATTCAGCTGAATACACAAGTGTCTAAAAGTGTTATATTTAGTAACATCGGTGACTTGTAGCAAAAGAAACTGCTTCACCAAACTTTCAGCACTCAACTTTCATGATGGAAAATTTTTCACATTTTGCAGAAACATGTGGAATTGAATTAATAATTAATAAATTATAATAAATAAATAAATAAATAAATAATTAATAAATAATTAATATCATATATTGCACCTCAATAAAACTGTGGAACTAGCAAGACAGAGAGAGATTAAAAAGAAAGAGAGTCATTCTCAAAAAGTACTGAACTCTACATTTCCCATAATGCAACTCAATAGCTTCTCTTTGTTAGACCCTCCCTGCGTAGTAAATCCCTACAGCCCATGTCTTTCAAACTCTTATAAATGTGAAGTCTCAAGCTCAGTCTGAGATCACCCGCGATGACATCATCTCTGACTCGACAAAGCTCACAGGCTGATTAGTTCTCCTGGTTGTGAGTAAACTGATCTTCATGTGTAAAATCCATTTTCCTTTCAGCACCGGTAATTTTGCAATGCCCCAACTGAGGCAGTGTGCACTTTCTGCTGCAAAAAGCTTTGAGTTTCATAGCCTCACTTAAAGATTTACAAAAATTTAAGAGAGTGCGAGGCCTACTTGCACTACACTGAACCCCCACAGTCAGACAAGCTTTGATGAATAATAAAAAGCTGTGTTTTAGGCCGTACATTGTTCCACTTGCTGCCACTTACAGCTGTTTCTGTATTCTGTTTCCTCTCTTTCTTTCTGTTTCCTTTTCAGATTCTCTCTCTCTGTTTTGCTGCTTTTCTCTGCTGGTACAAATCATGAATCATACATTGGCTTTCATGAAAAAAATAAAATCTAGGACTTTATAATCAGAGGCATAACTCTGGAAAAGTTATGCCAGTCACCAGCTGAGAAGGGAGAGAAAGGAAAGATGAAGAGGGAAGAGAGTCAACTTATAGATACAAATTCAATTCTGAAATTTCCAAAACTGATGATGATCATGTATCCAATATCTGTCTCAAATAGCCTGTTTAAATGAGTCCAAAAACAGTTGTTCCTTTTTAAGATATTTTCTTTTGACTTGACTCTTAAAGGAGTATAGAAAAAGTTTGAGATGACATGTCTGAATAACTTCAAACACTCAATCATTTAAAGCAATACACTGGATTCTTGGGAGTTTGGGCCGGTGTCTAAAACAACAACTGATGCCAAAACCACTTTACTGTCAGAGAGATAACTGTGTCCTCTTTGAATGCTAAGACATTCGCATGCACTGTGTAGCAATTATCAGGCATGACTCAAAAAATTATAGCAATTAGTTATCTCACAGGGCTACTACTGTGGCAGGCAAGCTAACACCTCACTAGTTAGCTGGGAAGATGCTAACTCCAGTCAGTACAGGTCAGTGCATCTTGTGTATTAACATTATATTAAAGTCAAAGAGCTGAGCATCTGACCGTCTTCCAATTACATATAAAATGTCTTTTTACATTATATTATTTTATGTATAAAATAATATAGTACATCCATGTAGATGATAATAAATGTTTGCAATTACACAAGGACATCCATAAGTTTTGGCTATCATCTTTGTTTGAATGTAATACAGCTGCTGCTGTTGGGGAATGTTAAAGAAAATCTCTGTTATCATGTAGCAGCTGAAATATTTGTGTTATTCAAATGGTTAAAGTATTACCAAGTACTCCCTTTTCAGAATCATTGATGCTTTTGTTGATACATGAGAGGTACAAACTGAGGCTTGCAAGTTAATCTGTAACATAGTGTATGCCAACCATTAGCATGTGCACCAGGGCTGTTTTAAGTTGACCTGGATAGTGCATTCAGAGGCGCTCCATTCGTTCCAATAGTCACTGGGTGCACTATGCAAAAAAAAAAAAAGCTTCATGGGCTTCTTCACACTTCCTTTATGCTTCTGTGTTCTTGGGCCCGTAGAGCATGCTTATTAGAGTTGGTTATTAGCCTTCACATCGGATGGCGAATTCACTTTACAGCAGAAAAACAAGGGTCCTGCGCGGCGAAGTTTTAACCATTCTGAAAATCCCAGTGGCGCTGTGCTAAACAGCCAACCTTAGCTATAATGCTAATGTTGGTAGCAGTGGTTTGTCACATTTCAGGCTCAGTGTTTTTCTATTAAATATGCATTTGCAGCTACATTTGCAAGTTCTGTGAATATCTTTGTTGTCTGGTCTTGATATGAGGCCAGTTTGCTATTGCAGAGGTTCTACAAATTCAGCAGCACAAATAATTACTTTAGCATCTTTTTAGTGCAAACAGGGGTCAACACCATGTTTGTGCATGGGAAACATGCTTTTTGGGTCGGTGTGCATCACACAATTGACATAGAAGTTGCAATACTCTGTGCAGCCACTAAAACCAAATCGCTTCATAGCAAAGCTCAGTTCCTGGGGGCTTGATGTGCACAGTGCAGAGCTTCCACTGAAGCCTCAGAGGTCATTTTGGTCAGTCTTCTCATCACATCTGGTAACTTGTTGAAGATGTTGACCGGTGGCCAAAACTCCCAAAACAGTTGAAGTAAATCTTTCATTATGTAGTGCACTGCCTGACATCTGTGGTTGGGATTCAGATTTGTCCTCTGTCCGTGATTTGTATTCACTCGTGTCTGTTGGTTTGAGACATTCTTTCATTCTCTGGTTCCGTCCCTACGTCCTGATATCTCTGTCTTCCTCCTTCTCTTTCCCTAAAATGAAAGAAATTTCCGGAAACACCTTCGGATGGTGGGCAGCCGCAGGATGAAGGCCCAGAGTAAGTCCTTCAGTTTACTCTTTATGCATGTACTGTATGTGTTCTGGTGTCACTACGTTGTCATGCATCCATGCTCTAAAGCGTGTATCACCATAACATCGGAACTAGAGGTGTATCAGAACTTCCTCATGCTTTATGCATGGAGTACTGTGCATGTGCATGGGAATATTTTGCTACAGTATGTTCATGAAACCGTATTCCTCAAACTCCTTGTTTCGACTGGTGTATGTGTACAGTATGTTAGTGGTTGTGTGTTACTGTGACTGTGCACTCACTCACATTTGTTTTATAAAAATAATTTATCATATGGATCATATCCAGGAAAGTTGTGTGCTGTTATTTATTACTGAGCGACTGAGCACTTCCATGCATCAGTGTATTTGCTGTATCTGTGACACCTCTGAGTTCATTTTGAGTTAAGTTTTTTTTTTTTTGGTAACACCATTTTCCAAGTTTGACTGACAGTCCCTTTATATTCAAAATGAAAATTCATCATATCCTGACACTCAAATGACTGGGTGAAGGAGGGAGTTTAGAAGCCTAGACAAGAAAATATGCAAATAGTTCTGAATTCAACCCCATCTTGCAGGAACAGGACAGGAAACATTTACAGATAGCCTGACCAGTTATAGTCTTTGGAAACCATTGTGATATTAACCCAGACTGAGATGAAACAGCTATTTGTACCACTGGCTGGAGCTTTTCTACAAACAGATACCTCGATATTAGTAAGAACGCTATGTCTCTGTATATATTGAGATATATTGATATCTACCATACCATATGATGAAAATAATATAAACAAATTTGCTGTTCTGAATGTTCTGTCAGAAGTTATTTTTAGTGATTAACTTTTCAAGTTAAAATGCCAAATATTTGCAGATTCCAAATTCACAACTACAAGATTTTGCTGCTCATCTTTGTCTTATGTGGACTGAAGACATCACCTTGAGCTTTGGAAACTTATTATTTTCTGCCAAATTTGTTACTTTTTAAATTTGATTTAGCTGAGTATTCAGCCAGAAATGTATCTGAATAAGCAGGAAGGAGTTGCCCTTTAATACATTTTGTTAAATTGTCACTAGAGTTTGATTAGAATCAATAAATTAGACAATAGAATGATGAAAATATCATTTTAACACAATAAAATTTCAATCAATCAATTAAAATAATTTAAATACCACTTAGCCATATGTTAACATAAAACAGTAAAGTCAGTTATGTACAGTGACAGGGACATTAAAATCACTTTTGTGTTTATCCTCTTCACAAACACTGGCTCAGCAAGACCGAACACTTGACTTGTGAGGTCATTTATGCTTTGGAGAGTGTGTGTGTGTATGTGTGCGCATGCATGTGCATGTGAGTGACTCTTTTCCCCCCCTAACTCCATCAGCCTTTGCCGAACGTCGAGCCAAGAGCTTCAGCCGCTCGTGGAGTGACCCCACCCCTGTCAAGCCTGACTCACTGCATGACTCCAGAGACAGTGAGTGGACACAATCTCCATCACTCACAGACATGAACAAAGACACAGACAATTACTCTACACGGTGCACACACACACACACACACAAACACACACACAGTTTTCTCTGCAGACTCTTCTCTTAAACACATAAGCAGACATTAATATAGATGCAGTGCAGTTTTGCTTACATAATGTTTGTCTGTCCCCCGTCACGTACGCAGACTAGTTTCAGGTCACATCCCTGTTTATCCAGAGTCATATAAGAAATTAACCATTTGTGTGAAATTTTCTCATAATTACTGTGTGAAGTCTTGAGTAATGGCTAAAAAGTGTTTTGTGAGGTCATACTGACCTTGACCTTTGACCTTTGACCACCAAAATCTAATCAGTTCATCCGTGAATCCAACTGAACATTTGTACCACATTTAATGGGATTCCTTTGAGGAGTTCTCGAGCTAGTGCGTTCACATGGCCAAAATCATGTTTTGTGAGGTCGCCGTTACCTTTGAACTTTGGACCTTTAGCCACCAAAATCAAATCAGTTCATCACTGAGTCCAGGTGAATGTTTGTGCCAAATTTGAAGAGGTTGCATCATGGCGTTACTGAGAAATGTGTCTACGGAAATGGGCCGGACAACCTGAAAACAATATGCCTGCAGAGGCATAAAGAAATACATATGGAAACATACATAGTCTTTTGCAATTGGGAGATTATACAACTAGGTGCTGTACAGACACATGCATGCAAGTATGCACACACACACACAACATATGGGTGCACTCACATCAAAACAAGCACACACACAAGGATACAGTAACAGACAGACTGACACGCACACATCCGCTCCCATTGTAGTCACTGAGTGACTAAAGTGTATCTGTTTACAGTGTGTGTGGCCTACAGCTCCACTCTGCCTGTGTGTCTGTCTGTGTGAGTGTGTGTGTGTGTGTGTGTGTGTGTGTGTGTGTGTGTGCACTCCTCCTCTTTGTACTTGTACATGGCTGTTGCCATCCATCCACACAGCCGTCCACATCTTTCAACCTGTTGTCCCTCTGCCTGTTGCTTTGTGTCGTAGCTGTCTGCATCTGGCTGAGCGCATCAGGAGGGTGTTATTGTGTGGTCTGATTTTAACTGCTCTGCTCCTCCCTCTGTGCTGGAAAAATAAAATAACAGGTGCAGCACTCTTAAATGGAGCACCTTCTCTAATCGCATTTGTGTGTTATCCTTTCATCTCGCCCTTTTGTTCCTGTGTGTGTGTATGTGTGTGTGTTTGAGCCAGGTGGTGAGCTTCAGACCTCGTCAGGGACTCTAGATGAAGGGCTGGATGAGGATGCTGAGTGGGAGGAGGAGAGGGAGTTGGAGAGAGCAGCCTGTGAAGGAGAGGACTTCATCCCACCAAAAATCATGGTGAGGGTCCTGGCAATCATCTTTCAAATTGCCTGAGTCAAGTGCTGGTACAAAATATATTCATCAAGTTTTTCTTACCTGCGCTGAGATGTCTTTGTTTCCTGTTTTCCTCAGCTGATCTCCTCCAAGGTCCCAAAGGCTGAATATGTTCCCAACATCATCCGCAGGGATGACCCCTCCATCATCCCCATTCTTTATGTGAGTATCAGCTATCAGCAGCTTTACACCACCATTGTATTCAGTTTATGGCACTTTGTGCTGCATTTCTTTATTCAGACGTTCATTAGTAAACACAACACATAAATAAACACAAAGCAAAATTGTTAACATGGATGAAAAACTAAGATACAACATTGCTACTCTTACATTTTCTCGCTGGCCTCAGGAGCTACAACCTTACCCATATAGACATGTTATATATGACATATACATATACATGTATGTCCTTATATCAAGATTGATGTTGCCATATACTGTATGTCACCTATAAGGAGATATATTATTATCACAGACATACTTCGTCTGGATATATGAGGATATACGTTTATAACATATAGTAAAATTTGGGTATGTACATGTATTAGAAATATCTACATGATGACTTCTTATATGGTATGTTGCAACCACATATATTAACACATATATAGTATTTGATTTATATATGCAACTTAATTAAAACAAAATGCATATAAAATACTATATGCTTAAACATACTTTATATTGCATATTGAAAGGCTTTGGCATAAAAGCATATTTACATAAACATACATTTTGGTAAGGCCCAGACATGTGAATATAAAACGTTCCAATTCCTAATAGGTTTAATACCAACTTTTTACAAGTTTTTATCTTATTTGTACATATATGTCATATATGGAAATTCAATATGTGTTGATATATTACATTACAAGAGGAACAGACTGAACAAAGACTCACACACTGATGTGTGTGTTGGCCTCTTTTTTTATCTGCACTGAGAATGGTTATTAAAGTGGATGTTCATGTTCTGCTCAGTTAAAGCATCTGGTAAGAGTCCACAGCTGCGTGGGAGAGCCTGTATTATGCATGATGACAGCTTTGCAGGAAGTGCAGGTCTTTTGTTCTTCCACATGAAGTCACAAAAATATGTTTGATGTATGAAACTGCAAGTCATCCCCAAGCTTTAAAAAAAATTCAAGCATGTCTTTTTTTTTCTCAGCTGTACTTTGTCAACTTCAGTACAACTGAGAATTAAACTCGTTTTAGAGGGAGTCGGACGAGTGCTTGCTCCTGAAAATGTGAAAAGTAAAGTTTTTAATCTAGTCTGAGGGGGAAAAAAAGATGTTCTCAACCTGCCCTGTTAATCACCTGACCTCTCCTTACTTCACCTTGCGACCCTTTGGAAGGGTCCCGAGCCAGATGTTGGGAACCAACCAGTCTAGGGGATAGAAATGTAAATTCCTTGTTCTTTTGTTGTACGTTTAGCAGGATGTATGATCAGCGCTAATGTCTAAATGAAATGTGATTCTGTTAATGGCTGTAAATGAACTAATGTTCTTTATAGAAAATGAGCAGGTTGTTTCCCTTTTGAATCCTTTTCTGCTCAGCGGGATTTCATTAAATAATAATTCTGTTTTAATTTTGCATTTGAAGGACCATGAACGCGCCACGTTTGATGACATCCTCGGTGAGTGCGACATGTGTTTTTTGGGTATTTTTTTAAACGTTAATTCTCAAGTGAAAATTACTCTCCCAGTGAAAATTTGGAAAAAGACCAGGGTGGAATACGTTTGAGCTTGTTGCAGAGCAGAGATGACTCATTGTTTATCTACTCACGAGTGTGTGTGCGTGTGTGTGCGTGTGTGTGCGTGTGTGTGTGCGTGTGTGTGCGTGTGTGTGTGTGTCTCAAGAGACAGCCAGTTTATGTGTCTCACCATTTTGGCTGAGTGGGAAAAGTGACACCTCTCTCTCTCCTTCTCTCTCTCTCTCTCTCCCTCTCGCTCTCCTTCTCTCTCTCCCTCCCTTCAGATGAGATAGAGAAAAAGTTGACTGCTTACAGGAAAGGCTGTAAAATCTGGAACATGCTCATTTTCTGTCAGGTGAGTGAAAGCAGAGACAGATCTGAGAAATAGTGTGACATCATTATTAGGTCATGGTTTCCTTTAAATTAGTGTTGGGTTAAAATAAGTCAGGTTAGTACTATCTAACTAGTCATCATGGCTTGAAGGACAAACTGAAATAAGTTACATAGGATAATAATATGTATATTTTTTTCTGCCTCACAAACACTGACATATATGCAATATGATAGTATACAGTATATCATATCATATTATATATTTTTTGACGGATATTGGCTTTTGGCAGCATAGATTTAAAGAAAAAAAATTAATTCATTTTAGCTTTATGCCTCAGTTTCATAACCGTGAAGTGGCCTGAGCTCGGTGTGATCCTGTGTCTGGTTTCACAAAGATAGAATTTGACTGTGTCTTATATACAGTATAACAAATAGCAGTCAATCAATCAGTCAGTCAATCAATCAATCAATCAATCAATCAATCAAACTTAATTTGATTAGCACTTGTCATACAGGTTAGTACAGTTCAAAGAGCTTCACAGACCACTGATAAGCTAAAAAGAAAAGGACAAAGCTGACAGTGAGATACAATAAAATAGATTTAAAAAGCTCTTATTTCAGTAGAAAACAAAAACAAACATAAGAAAATGAATAATAAAAGAGAGATAAAATAGTACGTAATTACAATAAAATAAGTTCAATAAAGTGACTAGTGACTAAAAACCATATTTAATTAAAAGCCAGGCTGAAGAGGAACGTTTTGAGTTTACATTTAAAAATGTCAATACTTCCGTCTAGTTCTTGACTATCTTAAGCCAGAGTGTGGTGCAGTGATTTCTGGGTAAATTAATACTTTTTTCAAAATAAAAAAAAAGTCCCACAGAGGAGCTGCATCCAACCGCTCAGCTCCGTTTACCCCAGAAAGTGTTTGTCTTCAGAAAGAATTCAACAGTTTCAAGGACGTTTTACTTTATAAATTCAGCAAAGAGTGAAACCATAAAAAGAAAAATCTGATTAGGAAAAAAAAATGGCCTGGACCTCTAAAACTCCTTCCCTTCTCCTTTCTCTCTCCATAACAATGTTATCAAACCACAAATTATGAGCTATGTTTTCCTGTTTTTTTGTTGTTAAGTACTGGTGGTCAGCGCAGGTGTCACTGATTGTTACCGTGGTAACATTTGTCTTAGGACTGAGTTAGCCTGGTGATAAGATATCTAATGATTTCAACTTGAAATGAGTCAGTCTTTTTATTTTTGTGAAGCAGTTTGACTAACATCAGACTCATCTATGAGTAAAATGAGGACTGGACCAACTGGCCCGTTGTGGGTGTCTTATAAATACTCTGCCAACACTTCCCAGTACACAGAGAGACTCAGGACGGTTTACACAGATGCATCTGTTCTAAGTCACTACAGGGATATAAAAAGAGTAATGCAGGTCTGAATTGATGTGGTACAGTCAGTGAACTAGTGAACTCCATTTTTAAAAAAAATTTTCTTGTTGATAGAGTCTCCCACCTGCGTTCTGCTCTCATTTGCAGTCCTGTTGAATAATGTAACACACCTCCTGCTGCCTTGATGAAATATATTAGGCATAATCAATATCCAATATCACATTTACACCTGCTATTTTTATGCACATGGAATTGAAATTGGTTAAATAAGCCACTTCATTGTAAGATGTACTGAGTTGTTATGCTCGACACGTTTTCTATACTTTAAGATAATGGAGCAGCTGCTTCTCCTCAGGTTTTTATCAGAAACTGGAGCTAAATATTTTATCATCATCGTGTGGTGGCTGATGGACCAGTGGTGATCTGACATTTTATAGATAATATATAATTATAGATATAGATGAAATATTACTTCAGTTCTAAAACATCAGAGAGATGAAGTGACTTTTATACTTTTATACCTGAATCTGTCTTAACACAAACACCTTTCCACAGGGAGGTCCAGGACATTTGTATCTGCTGAAGAATAAAGTGGCCACATTTGCCAAGGTGGAGAAGGAAGAAGACATGATCCAGTAAGACCTGCTTCATTTTTGTAGCTGTAACCAATAATCTGTGTGTATTTGTTCAGGGTTCAACCACAGAAAGTCAATGTTTATGGAAAAATGCGGCATATGTTCTTTGTGACTATGATCATGACAGAGAGAGAACAAAGTCATTTCAGCAGATTGTTCAATCCTGAGTTCATAGCATTGTATCTAGTGTGGGTTTGGATAATTATGCTACACATACAGTACAGAGACTGACGGTCCTTCAGCAATTTAACAATCACAAATAATTCAGTTAAATAATGGCAGTCGGCATAAAATCCTACCGTGAAAATCTCCAACCATAAGGTGCCTCCAAATTGTGTTTATAATCGTGACCCTCCTGCAGTTACTCATTCACTCAGTTTTGACCTTAACCACCTTACTAACTCACTTCTCTCATTTCCCCGCGCCTCTCCGGTGTGGCCAGGTTCTGGCGGCGGCTCAGCAGGCTGATGAGTAAGCTGAACCCAGAGCCCAACCTCATCCACATCATGGGCTGCTACGTGTTGGGCAGCGCTAATGGAGAAAAGGTAGTTGTCTTTTTTCTGCTTAGCCATGAAGAACAAATAAGACTCCCAGAGTAACTGCTAGTTAGTGTGAAGGTTGACTTGAAATGTCTTCATATGTTCAGAGACACGCAAAGCCATATGCTGTTGTTAGCGTGGTGCAGATTAATCATTGAGACAGTCTGTTGTGTTGTCCCTCGATGCGGCGGAGCTGTGCAGAGTGTAATGATGTGAGCACTTTTTGCATAAACGTATAATGGCAGGGGGAGCAGTTTTGCACATAAAAGATACAATAATGTAAAGAAAAGTGTTTTTTTTTTTTTTAGTAAATCTTAGAGTCAAGTGTTTGAATTCTGACCTCACCAGCACCTTCTGCTGCCTGGCTGCAGCTCCGATCCTGCTGTCAGGCTGCCACACAGCACAGGCGGGGGGGGGGGCAATGACAAAGAGGACACACACACACACACACACACACTACTTTTGAATGACAGGAAAATAGACTGATGAGACACCCATTTAATTAAGCTACACCCACTCACCCTTGCTGCACTTACACACACACACACACACACGCACACACATACATACACCCACAACCACATACCTCCTCCAGTACTCCTGCCACGACCTTTCCGACCCAACAGAGACTTGCTATATGCAGACACACTCACATAAAACATACGTACATGCAAACACACTAAAATATTCATATTTCCTCGTGCAGGCCCATCTAGAAGCACTGTACCACTGCTGCCTTCACTCTTCTGCACTTAACTACAGTACAGCTTTTCCTGTCCTCTTCATAAAGAAGTCTGAATTAGAAATGAATAATAATCCCAGGATATCAGAGGCGGGTAAAGAGCATTTAAGGCATCTTCAATGCTTGTGCACCTCTTGACCTTGATGGTGAGAAATGCGGTGCTTGAATAGTGTGAAGCAGGAAGCATTGTGAAGACACAATGGTGAGAAAAGCCACAAAACAGATGTTTAATGTTGCCACATCTAATAAGAGAAATATAGAATTATTTTTATTATGATCTTTTTTTAATAGTTAGCAAAAATAAGCATCAGTGAGGAGACTGGCAGCCTCTGCGATACAATGAATAATTTATTATGATGCATCTACCGGAAACATCTGCTCTGTTTATGGTGGTTGAGAAGTCAAAGCTCTGCCAACGGTGAATGGAAAATTTGGTTTGAAAACAAACGCAATAGAATAAGGAACAACACAACGAATATACCATAATCTGCAAAACTAGAATTCCCGCCTCACGGTTGTCTGCCTCAGCTGCTCAGATTAGTTTCAGATTACATCAGTTTATCCAGAGTCAAATAAAATGTGAACCATTTGTGTGAAATTTTGTCATAATTGCTGTGTGAGGTCTCGGGTTACGGCTAAAAAGGGTTTTGTGAGGTCGTTTGAACCAAATTTGAAGAAATTCCCTCAAGGCGTTGTGGAGATATCGCGTTCACGAGGCCAAAACCACATTTTGACCTTTGGCCCAATTTGAAGAAGTTCTGTCGAGGCGTTACTGAGATATCGTGTCCACAAGTTCATATGGAGGCATGAAATATGAAAACATCAAAATGTAGCACAAATTTAAACCAAATTTCCCAGAAATTTAGCAAGAGAAAATGTGGATTAATGTGTACACAGCTCCAGTGATGTGATGCTCCAGTCAGGTTCCATTAAACCACTGAAGAAGAAGAGGATGCAATGAGATGATGTCAGTAAAAGATCTCCGATCAATCCCCACACTGTGAAAAGCGACAAAACATGCTGGAAACATGACATGTATGTTTGTTTCATGTATGAAATCAGGAAAGGTTATGTTCTCCTTATCGCTCCACACAGATCTGATGCTGTGGTGGAGGTTTGAGTGAAACACAAGTCAGATGATTCACAGTTTCCATCTACATTTGGCTTTTTACCAATACACCACCACAGCCAAGCAACATTTCACCTTTTCTTTTTGTTTAAGTCTCATAAAACCCTCTTGTTTTCTTTTATGTGCAGTGACAAATCATTTGTTAGCACCACTGAACGATCAGTGTTTTTGTAGTACAAGATATAGCAGAGAATCATTTGTAGTGACACGATCTCACTGATTACAACACATTAGTGTTAGTAGCAGGAATGTCCCAGTTAAACTTTTATGCTGTTAATATCAATATTTTAAGATTTTCAGCTTAATGGCTCTGAATTTCTTTCTTTTTTTTCTGATTTCCACCACATTGAATAAGCAGCGTGTTAGTAGAGACAACCTGATTTCAAAATATTTTTCATTGTATCATATATCATAGATATGTCATAAATATATCACATCATTTCATGTCATATCTCATATTGTAATATACTGTATATCATGGTATTTCATGTCATATATCATATAATATATCATATTATATATCATACCATATAATGTCACATCATATCATGTTATGTCATGTCATTTCTCATGTCATGTCATATCATATATCATCATGTACTATCATATCATGTCATGCCATGTCTCATATCATATATAATTTTAAGTCATATCATATTATGTTATTTCATCTCATCTCATCTCATCATATCACATCATATCATATATCATATCATATCATCTGCTGCTCATCATATTTTCAGGTTATCTACAGGCTGTGGAGCTTCATTTATTCATTAAGCTGCCACTCAAAACTGTTTCTTCTTCTCCTGCCAACAAAAGGCGACAGCAGATAGAAACTGATTGTTTGACTTTTAGTCATTTATAACTTCAGTAATTTGCAAATGTTCAAAGCTCAACCTAATAACAAAATGATTCAGTTAGAGAAAATAATATTGAATCCCAAGCCTAGCAACGAGTAACAACAATGATTATGCTGCTCCATGTAGGTCTAAGTAAGTGGTGTCAGTATTATTGTAAATACGGGATTTTATTCAGATGGCAGTGTCAGGGTTGAACCGGTCAGCTGAGTCAGAACTTCCTCACACTGTGCCTTAAAACCAGGAGGCCGATGAAGGAGTTTTGCCACTTGGCTGCTTATAATTACAGCCTGCACAGTGTGACATGAACAGAGAAAGTCATTTTCTTAATGAAAATGTCCCACTTGGCGTTTCAACGTTTTTCCGCGGGCGAGACGACGTCATAAATCAAGGTTGAATCACAACGTTGATATTGCAACGTTGTTCCCACATCTGACTTGTACTGATTTTTTCAAACTAAATCAATGTTAAACTAATTGATTAAACTACAGATCGAGTTCTACACAGTTGTGCATTCAATTATATTATTACCTAGTTTACAATTGGATCAACATGACGATACTGATTAAATCAGTGATAAACTGAACACATCCCATTGTTTAAATGCAGTTGTTATGTGCATGCAGCTTGCTGTGCATGGCTTGCAATACTGCTATCACTAAACCATACACACAAAGAGTCAGTGGTGAAGCGTGAATGTGATCAAATGAGAACTCACTGGAAAAATAGATTGTGGCGCCTTCCTGAATAAATATGAGGCTGTTACAATTTTCTCTCCCGTCAAATGTCCGTACTGTTGAGTACGTTATCTATCTGTACCGCGGGAGTGGGATGTTCCACATTGAGAACAAGAAACACTGTATTAGATGCCAGAATGAGAAATGAAACTATACGGGTTGTATCCTTGTACTGTTTTGGCACACGGTGTGTTGCGTAATCAAAAGGGTTGAAACAGCTAAGGTGATAAAAGAAGTTTGTTGTGTTCCCGCTCTTGGTTGGGACGCTGTTTGGTTTTTACTGCACATTTTACACACAATGATGTTCTGATAACGGTCAGACTTCAATAAAGAAACCAAACCCGGGACACGCTGCCCAGCTAACCTGTCCTCCATGTTACAGTTTTTCTCCATTGCTTTGATGCAAGTCACACCTCAGGAACATCATTCTCTCCACTATATCTCTCTATCTATATATATATACACACAATATATACTGTATGTGTGTGTGTGTGTGTGTGTGTGTGTGTGTGTGTGATCCATGTTTTGCTCCTGGTAAATCCTGGTAAAATAATAATAATAATGATCATAATAATAATATACAAGGTAGAAATGTTTTTTCACAACCATTACCATTAAACGTTTCACTGTTTCTAGTGCTGACATTGTTACAAGCACACCCCCACGCTGAGGGTGAGGACATGAGGAAATTACAGACATTAACAACTCTGTTAACTGGCCCTGCATTAATCTCCACCTTGCTCTTATTTGTTTGTGGTAATTACAACCAGGTGTTTGAATTAATTTGACGGTGATACGTGAGTGTTTCAAAATGCTGCTTGAAGCACATTTACAACAATCGTTGTTATTTTGCTATTGTGCAACTCTCCCACTGTAGATCTGTGCTGCTGCAGCAAATGAAGGATCAGAAGACAGTACTGGGACTATGGTGGCAAGATATTCACAAAGTATGAGTGTGTGTTTGTGTGTGTGTGTGTGTGTGTGTGTGTATGTGTGTGTGTGTGTGTGGTATCAGGCTCGGCTCTGCAAAGTGTATAGAATGGAAACAATACGAACAACCTCCAACTATGGTGGAGATTTACACCTCACAGGAAAACATTAACCTGCTATCAGACTGATTTAATACAACCAGGGAGGCTTTGACCTGTGCTTTCTAGCTACACACACACACACACACACACACACACACACACACACACAGACACACACACATTCTGCATTACAGATATTAGGACATATTCACATAAAATGATGTGATGGAATTCAGTCACCCTGGGCCGGGTGTGTTGCAGCGCACCGTGACAGTCACCGTGACATTTGGCATCTTCTCCACAGTGATTCAGTAGAGGTAAAACGAGGAGGGATATGAATAGGGAAGGGCTTATTCGCTGCATTTAACAATTTTTACCCCTGCTGCTGCCTGTGTGCGCTCCTGCAGGCTCAGCTGGAAAGCCACTATTAATAGACTGACTGACTGATCTACCTTCAGATGATGCTCCACTCCACCCAGCATCACTCCCTACAGCTCCTGCTATCAGCCATTCCACCCTGCAAAACTCATCCTGCACCATAACTATAAAATACAATATAATACTCTCACCAGTCAAATTTCTTTTTTTTTTTTACAATTCATAGCGTTTTCTGTGTTTTAAACAAAACACTCAACTGTCCTTTTTATTCCCCACAAGCTGAACTTGTCTTGAACCAATCCAACCCAGTTTCAAATAATAATAATAATATTTCCAAATAATGGCAAGATCCAAAAGACGGTTACAGTACCAGTCATCATGAACTCTACATGCTGGTTTACAGCATGTGGTGACTTATTCTGTCAAACCCCACTGTGGCTGTCATTTGTCATCCCGGGACATTTCCCGGTGGCCTGCGGGTGGTTTTGGCCCGGACCATCAACAGTCAGCTTAAACCAGTGATAATGCACCAAGCAGGAATGAGTTGATAACCTCTTCGTCACCTCACCTGTGTATGAGGCTACCTGGCTGAACTGCTGCGGCTGCGGTGTGTGTCCACACCGTTACTGCTGCAGCGCTGCTACTGCCAGCACTGTCTTTACCTACCTGCCTTTGATGATGGCCATCAATAATAATAATAATGATTATCCGTAGCTGATGAGAGATCGGAAAATGTGAGTTCAGAAAACAGTCACATGATTTTTGTTTACACTCGTTCAGAGAGAGAGAGAGAGAGAGAGAGAGAGAGAAAGAGCGCAGGGATAGAGTCACGTTCCCTGGCCTGGATTATTGTTTCAGTGCGCCCCTCTTTCTTCCTATTACTTTCCGACCAACCTCACCTTCGTCCGTGCTTGTGAGGCCGTATGGTGCTGCTAGCTTTAGGCTTCAGCACCATTAACACTGTGTTGCAGGTGTGCTGCTGGAGAGATGACCCGTGGGCACAGGAGGAGTTATGGATTAATATGACTGAATAGAAATATCTAGTTAACACCAATTAGTCGCTTTTGGGATGTTTCTGTGCTGCAGCCTTTGGTCAGAGGGTGTTCAGCTCCAGCCAATAACAGTGCGCAGGGTGTCAGGGCAGGAGTCTATAAAAACGTAGTGACCAGGTTAAATCGCTGTCTCTGTCTCTCTTCATTCACTCTCTAGCTCGCTCAACCACCAGTGCTCTCTCTCTCTCTCTCTCTCTCTCTCTCTCTCTCTCTCTCTCTCTCTCTCTCGCTCTCTCGTGGAGCTGGGGAGGAGGAGCCACCTCTGAATGGTGTGTTTACAAACAGCATCCAACAAAAATCGGATCGACAGCTCTATTAAAACATTAATACTTGCCAAAAGCTTCCCTGCATTAGCATTTGTGTCACTGACCTCATCCTTGAGAAGTCGTGCTCTGTTGATGGCCTGTCACTTTAAATGTCGACGCTGAGCTTCCAGAGCAGGTTGCATTAGCGGCACACAAAGTCTCAGGCGGGTTGCGTCGCCTTTCAACCTTTCGACTGAGTTCCAGTTCTACTCAGTGCCCCTCTCGTTCAGTACCACCACTGCAACCAACAGACCCGCTGGTCCACATCTACTGCTGTAATATTATTATAATATAAGTTCATTTACAGTAATGAAGAGACCTGCCAAAAAACACGGGGCACGGGACATAACCCCACATAAAGACACAATATGATGTTGGTTGCACTTTGGTTTTATGGGTTAAACAACCAAGATAAAAACATTTCAGTTAACAACATTTAAAGATGCTGGTTGGGGTTTTTTTTTTAGCTCACAACTAGCTCAGTTTCTACTCTTTGTGCTAAGCTAAGCTAACTGGCTGCTGGCTCAAGCTTCACCTTTAACACACAGATACTATGAGAGTAATACCAATCAGTTAATCAATCAATCTCTCAAAATGTAGAACTCAAAAAAAAAGGAAGGAACAAAAACACATTTGGAAGAAGTAAATTGTAAAATTGGACCCCAGAACAAAATCTTCCCATCAATGTCCTCAGTTGAAAATGTTCAAAATATGTAACAAAAAATCCCCCAAAACCTTCAGAAAAATAGCCAAACATCCTCTCTAGAGATAACTTATCCTTATTCTACATTTTCTTATCTATGAAAAGATTAGTCATAACATGGACTAAAATTTACCTCCATATCTAACACTGATTTAGTGAAAGCATGAATCTAATTTTTCAACCTGCCAAAAAAAAGTGTCTTTTGTGCTTGAATATGGGAAAATATATTTTGAGACATTTTTTATTCCATTGCATATACACTATGCCCATGCATTTTCATCTAAATTTTCATCCAAATTTTAAACAAAACTTTAAACAGCAATTGAAGAGATTTATACTTTTATACTGAAATTTCTTTTATTAAATGATTGTAATTACAACATGCCGAATGTACAGTCTTTAGTGAAAGACCAATTACATTACCTAATTCTAAAACTAGTTATAATTGTAAAGTAATTGTTTAGTTAGCTTTCTTGTACCGACAATAAAATTATTATATTATTTAATTTTATTTATAGAGGAAGTCTGCAAAATTGTGTATTTTCATTAAAGAAAGAAAAGCACTGCATACACAAAAAATCTAAGCCTTTCCTCTGTGTAGCGATGGATGCACAGCAGAGTGTTGCGGAGATGAAACCTGCAAATGCTGCAAGGCTCCATGTGTGATGGCACACCAGCTGGCACTGGACCAGACCCCAGGGAGTGAGAAGCAGGACAGGGAGGAGGAGGAGGAGGAGGAGGAGGAGGAGGCAGTCAAAGTGTGTTTGCCAAAAGCAGTAGACCTAGTATCATCAAGTGTGATGGGCTTCCAGATGCACAGACACACGTGTGCAGTAAAAACCTGCAGGAAGTGATGGAAGGACACATTTCATCTGTCCATCTTGTGTGTTTCCGTCATAAAACTCTTTGCCAAGAACAAAAAAAAAAACAAACGGCACATATAAGTACATGAGCGCACGGAGAGGTTGGTGACTCGGGGAGCGCAGACATGCTGTGTCCCATTTCAGGGGCTGCCATTTTTCAAATCCACATTTCAACACTGAGCACGTCACAGCGTGTCGAAAAGGCATTTCAGAGGCTCCTCAAGCCAAGAGAAGCTCTGTCAGCATCCCAAAACCCAGCATGAGACATGAGTATGAGTCTATGAGGTTTATGGGAGCTGGTGATGATGCTATGATTAATCCTCTTTAGCCTTATCCATCCTTTGTAGACTGTCACCACAGAAATGGGACACAGCTAGCTGAGCTCTTGGATACAATCAGCGACATTGTGGTAGGGCAGGGCAGGTTTGCTCATACAATACAATTGATACTCTGATGAAGAAGGGGGTAACATTAACTCAAAAAATATATTTTTAAGACATTTTCAATGTTTTCCACTCGTCAAACGAAAGCACCTCGTCACATCACGACTACAATCTTACACGGTCAGGCATTTTAACATTTCTGTATCACTTCTAACATCTGAAGTGATTACTGTCAGATTCAAGTAAAGGCTGAAGCTGAAGTTAAATGAGCCCAGAGACTGAAAAAGACGTCTTGTTCCAGCTTCTTACGAAGTGCCAGGACGTATTCCAGCGATGAGCGAGCGAGAGGACATCAGATTGTGTCAGTGTTTCCCAGTGAACATGTCCTAACCTGCTTCATGTGTCAGCGGATATATCTGCACTTGCCCCACCTCCAACCTGTTTTCAATGGTCCAAATCAACACCGAATCGACACTGACGTCATTTCCGTTTCCCAGTCAGCAGTTACCATGGACGAAGAGAGACTGATGTTCATCTTGTATGACCCACAGCACCATTTTAATGAGGATACAATCAAAAGAGGATGAGGTTCTGCATCGCTCCTTGTGTATCTGCACAATTTCTTGCTCAATCAGCTAAAGTTCAACTGCTCGCTGTATGTGAGGAAGATGGCAGTACAGCGTTTGTCTGTGTCAGTGCAGTCTGTGTTTTATGATTTTTTTCCAGCATACTTTTTCAAGTACGTCGGTGTCTACAGTGGATTTTCATTCATGATCTGACGGTTTCAAACTTTGACACTTGGTGCAATCCATTGGATTATGATGTTAATTCAAGGTATTGGAAAAATTTAAATTCTAACCTGATGATGGCGCTCGATGAAAAGTCAGAGGTTCACCAAAGTGATGACAAACCTTCCAATCGCTCCTGAGGGGAAGATGAATGTCTGTGCAAAACGATCAATCCAACAGTTGTTGAGACATTTCAGTCTGGACCAAAGTGGTCGACCGACCAACAGGCCAAAATCTACAGTCAGCCTGGCTGAAATGATTTTTCCTCATGGGGTGTGGCATCAAAAAAGGGGATAAAAACAATCATACAGTAATTTAATACTTCAGACTGAAACTTTACTCCCTGTATTTTCAATTTTATTCTTTTATTCTTATTTCAATAATGAATGTCCATCAAAACACTTTACTTCCAGTATGTGAGTGAAAGAGAGCCCCAATTTAATCTCTTGTCAATCTGTGTCAGACATTATAAAACAGGCTTCAGAAATAATAACTAATAAAGCTGATGAGAAAATTCTCTGTAAAAAAAAAAAAAAAGATGAGCATCCTTTGCACTCACATGATTGTTAATCACTGTTTCACAGTTAAATACATTTCCTGCCTGTAAGAGACCTCAGCCCACTTTTCTTCTTTCATGGATCATTATTTTTCAATTCACTGTCAGACTCCAGCGACATCACAGCTCCTTCTTAGCTCCAGGTGTCAAATATCTCACAAGCCACAGTGGTTGCACAATATTTTCATGTCTAAATAGGCTATTACAAATCAGACACCTCTGATTGAGCAAAAGCCTTTACTTTAAGGCTAGCAATATTATATTAATACATTTATTATAGATATAAATGTATTATATTTATACTTTAAACTTTTTGTTTTTTATTTGAAGTGTTGATCCATAAGAAGATATATTTGTTTTCGGAACCAAAAAGCATCAAAATGTAGTTTTACATCCCCTCTCTTGGGCTTCCTCTAGTAGCTCTAGTAACAGCCAATCAGAAAAGAGGAGTCGCTGAGCCTCTCGTCTGATTGGCTGACAGTTTTCTGAGTGATCTAATAAAAAATATAGCAGATTTTATGTAAACACTCAGAGAAACCAAATCCTGCAAGGCTTGGTTGGTAGGTCCAGGTGGGCGGGGCTTGGGGCATGGCTGAGAGCTGTGAATGCTTTGTTGTGACATCACAAAGTTACAGAAGTACTGACAGCTGGTTTTAAGGCTCAGTTTCTGAATACAGGCTGTGTGCATTTCTCTGCGGACTGAGCACTTTGATACTTTCACAGTATTAATATAGAAGCTAGACCTGATCTATAATCAAACAACAGATGGACATCAAGTGTCAGTGCTTGAGTGAGGTTTTTTTTTTTTTTTTTAATGAAGCCCAGTCCTTGTGAAACAAAGCTCTGGGAAGGCTCTCACTATCTCTACATTTTAGAAAACTTATATTAGATATATTATATGGTATATTTATATATTTAAAGGTCCCATGGGTCCAATAATATTCTAAAAATTATGCTTTTTGTTCGGTAAAATACATTTTCTCGCTAAGACCCATCAGGTTTTTACTTGTGTCATGAATTAATTTAGAACAAAGGTCTGTGTCAGCTTTTAAACATAACAGTGATTTAGTGGCTTTATGCTACACCACCTCCCTGTATGTGACCCTGCTCTGCCAGGCCTTCGCCACACTATAGATCCACTCTGACAGATGTGTCTTTATGAACAGAAAACATTACCATATGTGCCTTTCATGTATACTCAGCTATTGCCATGTAAATGGCACATTGACCTTTTCACATACGCTCAAGCTGCGGTGCTACATGAACAGAATCAAAGTGCTGCGGGGGCTCCTCCTGCTCTTTCCATCCGGTCATATCTCTGTCACTGGTTTGTCTGCTTTCCTTTCAAAATAACTGATGGCATTTGGAATCCAGTATTCCCTCATTCTAACCCTCTCTCTCTCTTTATCTCTGCCCTTTTCCCTGCAGCTTATTCAGACTCTGAAGAGGCTGATGAGACCCTCTTCGGTCGAATTCAAGTCCCCACTAGAGCTCTCTGCACAGGGTGAGAGCACCACACACACTGCCTATAGTTACATGCAATATTATTGGTTTTCCTGTTGTCTTGACACAGAAAACATGTGGTTATCCCTCCTGTACCATAAAAGAGCTGCATGCACCACAACAAAAAAACATGTATACAGTATTTGTATTGATTTAGAGCAATCGGCCTCACCAGTACACCCACTGAATGTTAATAGCGGGCATTAATCAATGCCAGTAAGCTGTTCAGCAAAGAAGAAAGCACATTAGGGAGTGTGAGCAAATACAGGTGTGAACTCTGCTGAGCTCTCAGCGCATCCCTCATCAGTCATTTTCCTGACATCAATTGATGCCACGCTAATTATTTTCCTATTAAAATGTCATTATTGCCTCTATGGGTTTTCCTATCCTGTATTGACCCACCACACTCTGCTTCATCTCCGCCTTTCTATCATTCTTCCAGACATTCGACCTGTGGTGCTGTGTGAAAGCATTCAGCTCTTGTATTTCATTTATAAGACTGGACTGAATGTTAAAAGATGTGAGGGGAAAAAAAAACTACTAATATAATAGTGTAGGGCAGAGTTCAGCCCTTAAACCTCAGTATCTGATGAAAGCCACAGGAGACATGTTTGTACAATATCTTTTTGCCCAGTTTTTTCTTTACATTTTGCATATTGATTACTTGGCTAAAGTGCACACACATATAGCCTTGAGCAGATTGAAGCAATTGTTTTCTAGGTCATAGAAAGTATTAGATTAGAATTCATGAGCATGAAGCATCTTGTACTGTTGCCCATAACACCAGAAAAATGACTTACGAGAAGTGATTTACAATTTTTATACCCTTGTATCTTGAAAAAGGTCCATACTTTAATACTGATATGTGTGTATATTAAACACTTTTGCAATAGTGTTAATTAATAAAGAAAATGTTGATTTCATTTTCTCTTTTCTGAGAGCCTCTTTCTGTCGCAGCCGTACACAGTCAGATTTTGCAGCTGGGCTGAAGTAACTAAACACAATCACTATACATCGGCGATCTCGCTCGCCCACTCACTCACTCCGCTATGGTACATAAAACTGTCAAGAACAAACCGAATGGCAAGTCTTTGCTCTTCAACACAACTGCTCAACAAACTTTGTCCTTACATTTAATGACAAAAGTTGGTTTTACACGCCTTGGGGGGGGGGGGGGGGGGGGGCGATCTGATGATCTTATATCTTGGACGATCTTACTTTGACATATAATCTACTTCTCAGAATAATCATACAGGTTGCGTCATTAACGATATTAATTTTCATACCAACCTGGTTTTTTTATTTGTTTGTTTTTTTTTTTGGCTGCAGGCAAAGAGATGATCGAGATGTACTTTGACTTCCGTCTGTTCCGCCTGTGGAAAAGCCGCCAGCACTCGAAGCTGCTGGACTACGACGACCTGTTGTGACGTCGCCCACCCCTGATGGCTTGTCGGCCGGTTATCTCATATCTGAGCCTACTGTTGTACGGTGACGGGGCGTTTGGTTGAAGGGCGCCTTAGAGGCGCCTGGACCGGCTCTGCGGCAGAACTGGAGCAGCGGCGCAGTTTGGGTCTGTTTGTCCCTTCTGAAGCAACACGGTGGCCCTGTAGTTTCAGCCAGTGGTGTACTTCCCTTATCCATTTTTCACTTTCTACCTGTCTCTCTGAGAAAAGAGAAGGAGAGGGACAAGAAAAAGGAGGAGAAGCAAAAAGGACTCATCATCCTATCTTAAATGTGTCAAAAGACACTAAGTAGAGTTAGATTCCTGAGTTCAGAGAGGACGCTAGATGAAAGAGTGACGGCAGAGAACAGAAAGAGTTTAGAGGGTGACAGATCTTGTTTATCTATTTGGTTTTTTTTTTTGCCTTTCTTTGCCTCTTCTGTTCTCTCAAGATGGAGCGTTATAGGATGGAAGTCTTTTCTTTGTCAAGTGTGGAGGTTATTTGCAATGGAATTAGAGCCTATATGTAAATAAACAAGTGCTTACTGGAGCGTCCCAGCATCTCTCGCCATGCTATCGTGTGAAAATCTAGACATTAAATTAGTCTGATAAAAAAGTTAGGTGTCTTGACTTAACCCAGCTTTTTTTTTTTTTTTTTTTTTTTTAAACTTTAAATAACTGTATAAGCATTTTGTACAGACTGTTGTATTAACTCAGGTTAAATCCCTTGTTTGGTACTAAGAATTGTACTTAGCCTACTGTTCGCAACATACTGTAGATCAGAATCCAAGGCCCACACACTCCTCACAGAGCCGTCTGCAGTGGAACGTCATGAGCGTCAGGGATGTCATACCTTAAGCTTGTGCGTGAAGGGTGGTGGTTTTTTTCTACACTTTTCATAGTCTTTCAGGTCGACCGTAGCTGAACAGACGGATGTATTCATGCATGTTTTCTTAGCGTTACATTTGACCCCGCTGAGCCAACACTTGCAATTCTTTCTTGAGCTGTCGGTTCACGGGTGCTGATCCTTTTTAGCGTGTTTGTATTTCGCTCGTGTGTCACTAGCTTACCTGCATTTTGTGCAGGTGGAGACTATGACGCCAGACTCTGCACACCATGGGCAGTGTCTTTGTAGGAAATAGACACATATACATACTGATAACACTCATGCTGTACTGTAGAATTCATTCATTCAACTCTCGATTTGCTCATACTTTTTGGAGTAAATGAGAATTTCTTATTGGAGACTTATCTTGAATCATTCAAAGTAGCAACGGAGTGGCAGAGGTGATACTATACTATGTTATTTTTGTTTCTCCTCACCACCAAATTGTTGTTGTTGTGTTAATATACTCTTACAAACAGTGCTCTAGCAAATTCATTTTAGTCCTTGCCGTAATCATTTCTGGCATTGATATCCATTTTAAAATGTCAGAACAGTTTAGATTTTGGAGTTGAAATGATGTGTATGTTGCATTAAAATACATAGATATTTAGTATCAGGCTTCTATAAAGTTGAGGGATTTGTGAGGTTAAAAAAAAGGGACGAAGCAGCAGAGGCCAAAATATTCCAACTTTTAATCCCTGGGCCAAACTCCAACAACACTGCATCCCATGTTTCCCATAAAGCAACTGGATAGTGTCTTTTTCTGTTAGACCCTCCCTGCATGGTAAATGTCTTTCAATCTCTCACCTTCGACATTTGTAACACATGGTGTATTATACACCAGTTTTCACATGTGGAGTGATACTCCTCATGACAAATTAACTCATCTTTATCTTTACTAAAAAAAATGTTTAAAAAAAAAAAAATTAAAACTTCACCAGACAGACATCAATAAAGGTTTTACATGCTGTCGTCCATTGTATCAGACTTATAACCCATTTTACAACAGAGGCCAGTATTAGCCTGATGTTGCATTATTGGCCTATCTTGTATTTATTAAAAGCAATTCTATTTTTTTTTAAAGAAGGGCTTACCCTGTTGCACTGTATAGCTATAAAATACTCACACTAATGGTAGATAATGCACTGCTGCATAAAGTTACTTTAACAGTAAAAGTTTAACTGCTGGTGTCGGTACTGAATAAGTGTAGTGTCAGACAGGATGTACATTGCTCCATCTCAAGCTTACGCTGAGGTGGCCATGTCCTCTTGTAATATATATTCTCCCTCAGATATGCAGGTTCATCATTTGATAAAACTCACTGTTTGTGTGTGTTCTGGAACTCACAAAGACAGAAATCAAATCACAAAATTAAAGCCGGGGGAAATTTTTGGGCAGATCTTGTTCATTTATTATGAATTAGACTTTTCTTTTGTCTTAAGTCTGCTGTATGTTGTTCTACATTGGCTCTGGCTGAGGTCTGCGCTCTCTGAGTGCCCTTCTAGTTTCTGTCTGTGCTAGTGAAATGCATGAAAATGCTTATGTACATCTTGGTTTTCAGTTTGGCGCCCACGTTAACCGGTTAGAGCGAACACACTGTCTCTCCTCATCTAGAATATTGGCGTCTCGCCTTTTTTTCACTTGCAAAAATAGACAGTGGAAAGATCTGTTGGTAGTTATATTGACATCACACCAGCAGCATACAATTACATAAACGTGTCACCTTTTAGTTTCTATCTATAGAATGTATCTGAATATGCCATTTTAGCATTTGTATGTGGAGACAGTGGCGGCCATCATATCAGAAACCTAATATAACCTATAAAGATATTATGACAATGGTTTAACAGGTGAAGTATGGTGTGGTGTGCTCTCTCTCTGTGGGTCTTTGAATAAGGGGAAAAAAGATTAATAAAATTAATATTGAAAAGGAATCGAACATTCTATTATTAATGGACATTGTGTAAAAAGATTGAGTCTGGCAATAGCAGAGCTGTGGCAGTGTGCACGCATACACACGTGCGAGCTGCAGCAGTGCAGAGAAGTAGCCGTCACACACACACACAAACACACACACACACACAAGGCAGGTAGTGTTTCCCAGACGATGCACATGCATTACACACTGCTGTCAACTCCTTGTTGTGCCGCAACGTAGCAAGTGTCACCAGATCACTCTCTAAATTAATTGTGATAATTTGGTGGAATTACAGCTAAGACCACAGTGGCCGGTGACACTGGTGAGTGTGTAGGTTTCAATACTAACATCACCCGAGAGAAGCAGGAGTTGTATTGATAAGTAACTACTCCTGGATGGTGCCATTAATTCATCTGTAAATTCTAACAGGCTTATCTTAGGAGCGGGGCTTTGTTTTGTTTCAGGAGTGTATTTTATCATGTTTTAGTGAGAAACGGTCCTTGCTGCTGTTTTATCGGCAGGTTTGCTGTTAATGCAAAGCTAAATTCGACATATTGCATATTTTCACAGCAGCGATCCCATCAGTGCAACAACAGAGCCATATCATCAGAAATACTTAATGAACAACTCTTTATACTCACACCGATCGTGTCAGTGAAACTCAGCTCTTCTCGCACTAAATGTTTTACAATCCGTGCGGGAATGTTGTTTTCATACTGATGGAGTCAGCGCTGTGGCAGTTTACATTATGTTGAATTTATCTAGTATTTCCTGCGGCCAGTACGTGATGCCATTCTCGATGATGGTACCGCGTGTTCACAGTCTTTACACCAACCTCAAAATTAATGTTACGTCCACTCACGTCAAAATCAAAAGACTTTAAAGTTCCTTCAAACATTGTATCCTGACTGTTGAACCTCATGGCCTTTGTCTTTGTGTGCTCAGCTATGTCTTTGCTTAAAGGTAGGATCTGACCTTTGTAATTGTTGTACATTCATGATTCTGCTTCATGTTGATATGTATTTGTTTAGACATCAGCTGCTCTCCAGATCTCTGTAGCAATATACTGTGTACGTGTATATTTCGCTAGGTTATTTCAATTTCTTTCATGTAAAGGATAGAGCACATTGTTCAAGGTATTGTATTAGTGTGTAATACCTTTGAATTTTAACGGCTATTGCTTTACCACACTGTGGATGATGGACGGAAACAAAGTGATAAATAGGTGGAAGACTGACAGCAGAGTGGGGTCTGCTCGCTGCTTGGCTCCTGAAGTGCTCACGAGGACTCTGTCTGCTTTCTCCTTTGCTATGAGTTTAAGTAAAGTCCAAACCCCAGAGCCTAATTACATACCTGCTCAACCGTTGTACCTGTGTCTCAAGTCAATATATTTAATCCTGCTGCTGCCGGGTTTAATAGCAAGTTGAGATACACTCAAAATTTTACACGAGCCTGAAGGATTTCTAATGAGTTCTCTGATCACGAAGGAAACAGAGGTCCATTATTTGCCATCAAGCTCAACTAAGTCTCCCCGAGGCTGTGATCAGATAACACACTCACATGTCTGAAACACAAACCAGCGCCAGTAACATGAGGCAAGAGCTCAAAGGGTGTGAAATGTTTGATAGCATCGCATTATCTGTGTAATTAGCACTAACCTGAAGTAGTAAAGCGGAAAACATCTTGCAAAATATTAGCTAGCAGTGTCTATTTGCTTTCGACAAAGTCATCAGGATGGTGTTCTAAGACGTCAGGACAACACAGCTCAGACTCACGTCCACTTCAGCCAATCAGCTTTTATGGCTCTCCTTCTGCCTTTCCGCCCTGGTGGGATGGCAGATTTGCAGCCAGTCTCCAGTCAAGCGAATGCCCTCATCCCTTTACACATCCATCACACTCACATTCCTTTTAAGTTGTATTTTTGGCAACTAGCATCTAGCTCCACATTAGCTAGTAGGTAAAGTCGCCAACTTAGTCTATCTACCGTTAGCTGCTGAGCAGGTGGCATGCAATGGGTTTATCAGAGCTTTTTGGGCGGGCAGCAGCGGGTTGATGCTGCTGGTGATGAGGTTTATTTGGTGGATGGAAAAAACCAAAACAATGACCTAAAAGAGGATAAAAAATCTCCACTATAAGCTGCAGTTTTAAGGTAAAAAAAAAAGAGCTCTACTGTATGGGCACTGGGGGAAGCAGGAGACGCAAACTAACATAATGTTTTTCCACACACTGAAGGAGTCAAGCAGGGGGTCCCTGCAGAGAGTCATGTAAGGACTAGCCTTGGCAATCTTTTGTGGATGTTGGCAACTTCGAGACCACAACCATATCTTGGGCAGAATAAATAGGTTTCCTAACGTAAAACCCATTGCGCCAGTGTGTTGACCGAGCAAGCGACACACAGAGTTTGATTTGTCGTGCTGGCTCACTGCGGCAGAACATTTCCATTTCATGAGAACCTACAGTAATTAAAGAAATCAACAGATTGGTCTTTGAACATCTCCCCTCTCCTGTTATTTTCCAAATGAAACTGTGCGTCGCAGTTGGGACGCGGACCCCCCACCCTCCGAGCTCTTGCCGGTTTCTGTGCAGATTGCCAGGGCTCAGTTGGGAGTGTGATTGAGTTTGATGAGGATGATGGATAGATGCTGCTTTCATTACCCTGACACCGCCAGTCGGGCTGTGATTGTATTTTCGGAAGAGTGGAAAATAATGTGTTTATGTAACGTCTGTTTCACTTTGTATCAACTTCTAAGTCTGAGCATTAGATTTTAAAATAGCTAGAGACTGTAGGAGTGATAGATGTTACACTAAGGTTCAAAAATAAACAGGTTCATCATCCATATGTTATTTTGTTTATTATGAAAAGGTATAATAGCAATTAACATTACTGTATACTGTATCTGTTGATTTTGATACTAGTAATAGTCACAAATATATCTGGGTAGCTTTGATGAGCTTTTGGGTTTTTCCTTAGAATAGACATTATAGATGGACCTTGAATCCAATGTGGCGAATTATTGTAACTGAATTACTAGCAAAGAAATGTGATTGCATTGCACATTGTGGGTACCTGTAAGAAATAATTTTGTTTTTAAAGCATTTTTTTTTCCAGTAAACCTTAGTTCTACACAACTTGTGTCATTGTCTTAGTTATTGACTGAGTGATGTCATTATTACAATTAATTAATACACTAGTTTCTACTCTCAATATAGCAAACATCCCAAAAACATAATGCCTCTGGCCACAGCAAAAAACCTACAGCCAGCAACACAACCGCTACGATGCACAACAACCAACACCGACTCAAAACCCTCTCTAATCTAATACATGCAATAGCTCTATTATAAAAGAAAACTTTTCACAATTCAATCTGCTAAGTAACAAAAAAGATCAAAAATAAATAAGTGGGATGAAATAGCTCCCCATTTCCATTTCAGAAAACAAAATTCTCATAAACAATAAGGTCATAGTGTTCTATACTATTCTTAATGTAAACAAATACGATGATAACTTTTTTCCAAAAAAAATAAAAATACTGTACTATTTTCTGATGTCAAGAAATTTGGGAATGCAATCCATGCCAACGTTGCTCGATAGTTAACCGTTAAACTAGTTCCACATGGTGGCAACAGAAAGTCAGAAAATGTCTATCTGAGAAAAATGATAAATTCCTAAAACGTATGTGTGGGTTGTAGTTATGATAATATTCCTGATATAGCCCACAAGAGTAGTGTAACCCGCTTCTTACACTTAACAAAGCCAAAACGATTATTGTGCTGTTTGATATCGGCGGTGGAGGGTAATTCTGCTTTATTCTCCTGTAATCTGTTCAAAATACTATCTGTTGTGTTGGACCAGATCACTGAACAATAATCTGACTCTAATAACACTAATGTTTGCACTAACTGTTTAAATAAATATCTAGTTTTGTGTGTTAGCTTGCTAATAATTGCTAATTAGCACTCACACAAGTGCAACTGAGGTTGATGGGAATGTCATTTCTCCATAGATTTGGTTTTAAACCAAAGTATGATGATGGTGCTAAATAAAAAGCTGAGAAATCACCAACATTATTAGGATTCATTCTTAGGAGGACGTGGATGTGTGTAAAAATTTCATGGTAATTCATCCAATAAATGTTGCTATTTTGCATTCAAAGCCTCGTGGTGGCGTTTGAGGAAACCTCAGGGTGACATCAAAGTAACTGGCCTCACCATGTCACCGTGGATATCTGTTCCAAATTTCATGGTGACTCATCCAATGGTTGTCAAAATAGTTCACAAAAAATCAGAAATGTCAACCTCCCTTTGGTGCTAGAAGAAAAGTTAATGAATCACCAAATTCAGTAGGATTCCTCCTCTGAGGACCATGAATGACGCTACAAAATTTCAGGGTAATTCATCCAGTAGCTCTTGAGATTTTTTAGTCTGGACCAAATTGGTGGATTGATAGATGTTGCCTCCATAGAGCCAAACCATGAAAGACCAATTTACAATTCTATGATTTGTTGAATCGACACCATAGTTACAGTGTAGGTACGTCATAGGTAGTAGCTACGCTGAAGGTATAGGCGTAGGTGTAGCTGCACACCTTATGTTATAACTTGCACCTCCCTAGAAATGATAAGTTGATACAGTGAAAATAGTAATAGTAATACATAGTAATACATAGGTAATGGTGTTATCAATAAAACCCACATACCAGTTAGGATGCTTCTAACCAATCTATGAAACAGCATTGTAGAAGTGGAACTTGCACTTCCTGATGAGAGGAGGGATGTGTGGGGATTTGTGTTTTTCAAATATATAACAGTTTTTGGAAATAATATTTTCTGTCCCCAAAAACAGAAATTATATAATATAAATGTGCCCTGGAGTGCTAATATGCATTGCAGCTCCACTGTTATTAACAAAGGTTATTGTTAACTGAACAGATGGGGGTAACATATGTTCAGAGGCTCCACATGTGCATTGTTACCTGCAGCTAGGAGAATGGAGGAGTCATTAAACGCATGCTGAAACCCCTGATCTGTAACTGACTGGGTTCAACATTAAAGGTACAGCCCAAAAAAAAACACTTGGATGTATAGGCTGACTATGAATTCAGCGTGCACACTGACACACACACACATACACACACAAACAGACATATGAGGACACTGTAGCCCACTGAAGTCGGCAGCCTTACAGTAACCAGCATGTGATGAATAATTGAACAGAGGTTGGAGGGAACCAGACCACACCAGAGCAAGAACAAAGACAGAGCTCAACGGTCGGGAGATGAGATGCAGCCAGGGAGACTGAGGGGCGAGTGAGGACCATCTTATGAGTGAGACAGCAAGAGAGGAGGGTTGAAGGACGAGAACCTGAGTAAAAGAGAGAGAGAGAGGGAGAGAGAGAGAGAAGCAGCAGGGAAAGAGGAAAGTTTTTGAAAGTCTTTTATCCTTGTGTATACAGCCCCAAAACCCTCAGTCATTTACATACACTGTACTGACCAACCAGTCCTCCAACCTAAACAACCACATGGGTCGTTTTTTTCAACCCTCTGATACGACACATTGGACTGTCTCCTGAAATAGTGCCATGGTTACCATAATAAACCAACATAAACTGCTAGTTTCCCATTGGAATAAAACACCGCTCTTCCTGTTTCACATTCATCCATCCACCACAGCCTCCTCCTGACGTGGCCTTTGTCTCTCTTTATACTACGTAACCGCACTTTTCCCTTTGCTCCTGTCATAATTACTACGTCACCTAGCAACAAAACGTAACTATGGGTCATAATAACCTGCTGCACAGACGACCTGTGGGCTCATTTTTTACAGGAGGACAGTCTTGCACTGACAAACTGACAAATTAATTAATGATTAAAAAACTCTGTCAACTCTGCCAAAAACATGCAGTAACAACAACAGAGCATTTTTTTTAAATGTGTTTAGAAATGTGTAAAATATGGGACCTTTAAGTTTTCTTCAGTACCAAACTAATCCAGTGATAGGTGCGTTCATGTGTACACTGCAAATGGAAGCTTCTCATAGCCGATTCAGTACTGTCAATGGGGACAATGTCAATTTTCTGGGGGCAGAATGTCACACTTTGAAAACCCCTCAACTAATCATAGTACACAGACACATACAGCCAGTGATGACAGGACACAAGCATAGAGTAGTTAATACACCACATGCAACTAGTTTCACTACAGTTAGTAAAAGATTCCTTGAAGCCCTCCACTTCCATCCTTTCCTCAGCAGGTTGTTGTTGTCATCCCACGTGAGGAGAAGTCTTCAGACCTCTCTGATTGAAACTGTGAAGGTTTCCTCCTGATTGGAGAGATTTGACACCCCGCTGCAGATCGGTGTCAAGAGCAGGTGTAAAGTACAACACAGTTCACTGCAGCCCTGACCTTCAAGCCTCCCTCTGAGGCGCTCTTCTTCACTGACAACTCTCCCTCCCCGAGGCTGATCACAGAGCAGAGTTTATGGTTTCTATAAAAGGCTTTTACAATAACACAGGCTTTAAATCCTGCTGCTGTTTGCCCTACAGCGCTTCTCAGAGAGGATTTCCACCGGCTGTGACTGGCTCTGAGTGTGATTGTTCTCCTCAATTTTTCTTAAGCACCCCCCACTCTCTTTTTTCCCTTCATACTGGACAAAAAAAAACTCTCACTGACATCTGGCTTTTATCTTCTATGTGAAAAGGTACAATTAGCATTGATTCCCAAGTCAAATGAATCTGTAGTTGTCTGGGATATTTATCGGCTCCAGCTCCGATCAGCAGCGATGAAACGTGAAACGCGGATGGGCGAACGAGCTGCAGCGGCCCAAAACACTTCCAATAAGAGAAGCAAGCAGCAAATTCATAAATGATGCAAAACACACATAGGAAAATACAAAACAAATACAACAACAGGAACGTGCTGCAAATGAAAAACATGCCGCAGGAAGACAAAGCAAAGACATTAACAGCAAAGACATTAACAGCAAACACGCTGCAAAGACTGAAACGATGCAACAACAAAAACACACAAACCCTCCGAAACAAATGCAACAGAAAAAAGCGCTGAAAAGTTTTAATTGAAATAAAACCTGTATTTCTTTCCTTAACAATATTATTCCTATTATTATCATGTAACTGTTTTTGGAGGGAAAACAGAGTATTATTAGACTGATATGATCCTGGATCCTATCTTCTGTATGGGGTATCTTTGGTCTGTCATCGGGTCAAAGCTCAAGCTTATGGTCAAGGCGTTCCACTTAGAGCCTGGAGCTCTTCCGTTGTGTTGCCTGAATATGCAGCGTTTCTTTCTGTTGCGTTTGTTTTGTGAGTTTGTGTGTTTTTGTTGTTGCATCGTTTCAGTATTCGCAGCGTGTTTGCTGTTCATGTCTTTGCTTTGTCTTCCTGCAGAACGTTTTTCATTTGCAGCACGTTCCCATTGTTGTATTTGTTTTGTATTTTCCTGTGTGTTTTTGAATCTGCATCGTTTGCAGCTTGTTCCTCCTATTGGAAGCGTTTGGGCGTCGAAGTTCCAGACAAGTTTTTCAAAGTCTGTGGGAACGAAACGCAACGGCGGCTTCGTTCTTCAACACTGCAAGATGCAACATTGGTAAGATAGAGAAGTGAGAGTGATTGAGTAATTACTGGTTTGCTGGTTCTGATTTCTGGCCTATTTGTGATGTCGAACGTGACACAGCAGAAAAAACAAAACTCGTGGCAAAGGGAGTCAACCATCTTTTTTAGCGGGTTTAGCCACAGGTGGAGAGTAACGACGTTGCTAAACGTATTTTTTTAGAAGAAGAATCTTTTAGAAGATTTTAACTTCACTACACATAAAAGACAAATGTTTTATTTTTGACTCCACTACATTTCTATGAAGTACTCTTACTTTGAGTTTACTTTTCAACTCCTCCACTGTCAGTCATGTTTGAACTTGTCAGTGTCCTAATGATGATGTTAAATAAAGATGAGGCAGAAGATTCTTCACTACAGCACCACAGCACTATCTGAAGTCAATGTTTGAAGGTTTAGAAATACAGAAAGTTTCCTTTCATTTTAAATATTTGCTGTTTACCATGAGCAGACTTCATCACTGCCTAATACATAAGAAATACAAAAACAACAATGGCTCCTTTTGTTTATTCAGTTGCGTTTTTATGGTGATTTCCATTGAATTGAAGCATACCTGTATTCTACAGGTCCTACACTCAGTCAGTTCATTCAGTCGGTTGTTTCACAGTCATTTCAATCTGTAAATGTGGAAAAATACAACAATGTGTATTATAAACATGTACTTAAATACTTAAATATTTTTCAAGCAAGTGCTGCAGTTCTTTAAGTAAAAATTTGAACTGAGCTTTCCCCTGTATTAGAGTGTGTTTGAGCAGGAGGATCTGTGCTGTGACTCAAGTCACGGAGCGGTGGTCCACCTCTGGGTTTTAGCCTTGTTTAAGAAAAACCTGCATATACACACTAATGCTGGTGTAAAGAGTGTATATTTGTTCCTCTCTGTCTCTCATCTAATTCTCTTCCCTCCACACACACACACACACACACACAACACACACACACACACACAGACACACACACACACAGATCTCCTAACACTCTAGCCTTGGTTTGAAGGTTAATTGGGTTGAACTCCAGGTATAGATCATAGTGTCAGAAGATGTTTACATCTGATCTCTCTCTCTCTCTCTCTCTGTCGATCTATCTATCTGTGTATGTATGTGTGTGTGTGTGTGTGTGTGTGTGTGTGTGTGTGTGAGAGAGAGAGAGAGAGAGAAAAGGCTGAAAAGAAATGGATTTAGTGAGTGGTGCATATTGACTCACAGCACCATCAGTCTCCTCACAGCTGCTTCCTAATCACTTTAAGTTATTTGTTTAAACGGTTGAAATAAATTTCTCCAGTAAAGTGGCCTTGTCATTGTGTTTCAGTCTTTTATTGACTATATTCAAATAAGCAGTGCTGCGTCTTGCCCTAAAATTACCAGCGAAACCCTCATCGTATGAAATTACTGTCATATATTGCTAAACTGTTTTCCTAATGGTGGTACTTGTGCTGCTCACCTACAACATCATCCTCACCCTCCTTATTAGCTTCAGCACGAGCTTCATCATTGAACTCATCTCCGGCGTCATGACATCATTACAGCATCAGCACAAACTTCATCAGCAAGTGCATCGCTGGCCTCAGCCTGACCTCTTCAGCATCATCAGGAGTCCCATCAGCTCTCCCCCCCGCAAACCACCACTTTCACTGACTGATCCCTGCACTGTAAAAAAATAAATCATTACTATATGTCACAGTGCGGCAAGAAACAAAAGTTGTTGAGATCCATTTATTTTTGTAAGTAAATAAGTGAAGGTCAGACAGATAAGTAATCTAACTTTAGGAAGATTTCAGATTAGTCTTATCTATAGTCTATATATTACATGAATTTCCTCTAGGGGATAAATAAAGTATGTATCTATCTATCTAGTCAGTGTACTACCTGCAGTAGATTGAAGTGGACGTGCTGCTAGTTTGGAGAAACAGCCGGGATCACTGGTACAGACAGTTAGCATTGTGCTGCTGTGGACGGGGACGTCAGAAAAAACGTATTTTAGCCACCTAAAAAAATACCCCAAGTATCGGTTGAAGTGGACGCCATATTTTGAGTGTTTTCATGGCTTTACCTTGCCATCAAACATCAAACAGCGCTTTCCTATGGCACTACATTTTTTCAAGTGTTCAACCTCCATATTCCTACGCATGAGTGTACATACACTGCACACTGTATTACACCACAGATCAGCTGTTTGAGCCATAGAGGGCTGGTGACACTCTGCAGAGAACCAAGCCTCAAACTTCCAGGCTGAAAAATGAAGCCAACACTGAAGTACAAACACAGAGTTACATTTGTGCCAGATGTTATGAAGTTCCCTCCAGGTGTTCTGGAGTCTATGGGGATAGACTGGCTTTTGGATTCTGCCTTATATGGTCATTTGAGGAACTGCAGTTCTTTGACACCACGTGTTGGCTTAATCGTTCAGCGCCAGATGTTGCATCTTGAGTGCAGTGTAACCAATCAAAATGCCACACAGCTGTGACGATGTGATGGATGGAAGAGATGTCAAAGAAAACTTTAAAGTCTTTCATTGTCCCTCATCTTATACCAGGATTTGAAGTCAAAAATATCAAA
Organism: Seriola aureovittata; assembly: GCF_021018895.1. Lineage (NCBI taxonomy): Eukaryota > Metazoa > Chordata > Actinopteri > Carangiformes > Carangidae > Seriola > Seriola aureovittata. Next base: position 3,380,971 of record NC_079368.1, on the reverse strand, counting down.
TTGGCTCAGATCTTAGCAGTTTACATGAGACTTAGTGAGAAACAGCCACACAACTGTTCCCTAGATCCCATACAGTTGGTCCTACTCTGCAGGCACAATGACTTGAGAATGTGTGTTTTTTATTATCGCAGACCTTAAAGAGTTGGAAGATGCAGTGACTGATACAGGGGATGGCATCGGAAAAGTGTCTTTAATTTCCATTTGTGGTGATAAACTTGGTGGTTTGATCTAAAGCTTGAGTTGCAGTATAGATTTTATTAGCCTGAGAGATTTTCAGAAGACCCTTCTACAGTTAGGCCCAAAAACAATAGCCGATCGCAAAGAGAGTGTAAAACAGCTGTCAACAACCGGCCGACACATCACATACAGTAATGACATGACACTGCACATGTAACAATCTAACAGCAGTCATAAACAATTCAGGCCTTGCTTTATCCAGTTCGTTGTCTTTGAACTTCTGTTTTCTTTTCACTTTCTGAAACGTATTTATTCTGTAGCATTTAGATGACCAGCTTTTTATGAATTCTATTGTAATGTCTAATATCTATTAAAGCTGATGCTTTACAATGACTTAGGTCTGAAAGGATGATAAATGTACAAATAACTGGCCAAATACATTAAAACCCCACTCCGCAGACAGATCACTTAAGGACACAAATATTTATCTGCTTGTTCGGTGGCAGCATCCAATTCATCAGTATAAAGATAGGTGGGTGTTTGTGTGGTCAAGAGCCCAATAAATATTTCAGAAGCACATTACATAACATAATTGTCGAGCCTGTGACCTTTTAGCCACACCAACGATCAATTCACTGTGGAATTCATCGTGCCTCCACTGCACTGTGTGAAGCGCAGGGGTAATTAAAAGTGATGACATGCAGTATGTACTGTGTATAACTGTTCTATCGATGCATGGGTTCGTTTCACTGATCTATAAGAAGGAAATAAACAAGACATTTGTGTTAAAACAGAGCAAGAGTTGTTCACTCTGACATTATTATAGATGTTTCACCTGTAAATGCCCCCCAGGGGAAATATAGTTATTTACACCTATTAGCCTTCATTTCTTTTGCAGGACTTTGGTAAAGAAAAAGGCAGAATGGGGGAAGCATTCAGATCCATCACTGAAGTTAAAGAAGCGATACAGCACTGAAAAAATACTCCATTACAAGTCAAAGCCATACACTGAAAATTTCACCTAGTCCAACTGAAAACTCATTTCGTCATCTCTCTGTTCTTTTGTTTTTTTAATCAAAAGGAAGAAAACAAAAGTGTCTTTGGGGAAATATCAGAAAAGCTCTGTTTCCTCTCATCTGACTGGAGGGGTGTGTCAGTGTCTGTGTTTGATTGACAGCAGCTGACACTCTGCCAGAGTGTGTTACACTGTAGGGAACAAGAGACAAAGTAAACAAACTTGCTTTGGCTACATGTCACGGGGCAAACAGTGTGATGTTCGTGGCACTGAGGAGTAAGGAGCACACCAACATCCAACTGGACCGAGGGCACTTTCGCCTGGTGAATGTTTGGGCCAGCTAAGTTGCAGGACAGGGTGTGTGTTCATGCTTGTAAGCAGGCGCCAATCTGATTGGCTGTATTGCAATAAGGTCTCCATCTGTAAATAGCGGCTACCTGAAGGTATTCCGTCAAATTCCTGCAAAACTGTTGCCTAAATGTTGTAAAGTAAAGGCTTTAATGGTTGCCATTGCTGCGGAGTAGAAGTACAAAAAAAGCCTACTTTGTATAAGTGATATTGTTTGTTAACCCAGAGATGTAATTGCAGTAACGGGGTTTTCTTTTTGGACAGTAGGGGGCCGTGTGAGGTAAAGGGTTACCACAGAGACTGTAGCGAGGACGCATGTCCTGCTGGTTTTCCTCATAACTGTGGAAGACTCAGCTAAATCGCTCAGACTCTCCACGTGTCTTCCTCTTTTCCCTGTATGTCAGGTTATTAGAATGTCAGAACCTCACGGAAACATGAAATTATTTATTAGTAAATGTTCAGAGACAATTCTGGCTCCAGTACAAGTGTAAAAAAAATGAATGGTGAGGTAGTTTGCTGTTACGTTTACAAAAGCGGGCGCCTGCAGAGAGTGGTGGTGCTGGCGGTGCTGGCGGTGTGGTGGTGCTGGCGGTGTGGTGGTGCTGGCGGTGTGGTGGTGCTGGTGGTGCTGGCGGTGTGGTGGTGCTGGCGGTGCTGGCGGTGCTGGCGGTGCTGGGGGTGTGGTGGTGCTGGCGGTGCTGGCGGTGCTGGCGGTGCTGGCGGTGTGGCGGTGCTGGCGGTGCTGGCGGTGCTGGCGGTGCTGGCGGCGCTGGGGGTGTGGCGGTGTGGTGGTGCTGGCGGTGCTGGCGGCGCTGGGGGTGTGGCGGTGTGGCGGTGTGGGGGTGTGGTGGTGTGGCGGTGTGGCGGTGTGGCGGTGCTGGCGGTGCTGGCGATGCTGGCGATGCTGGCGGTGTGGCGGTGTGGCGGTGTGGCGGTGTGGCGGTGCTGGCGATGCTGGCGATGCTGGCGGTGTGGCGGTGCTGGTGGTGCTGGCGGTGCCGTGCTCAGTTACTGTGTTAGCAAACAGCTTATGGTTAGATGTTGGTTTGTGGCCACACTTCTCCATTATTATGGGTCAAAGTATAGATGAACAGGTTCCATGATTTATTTTAGCGTGTTTAAAGTGGATTGTGTAAAGAACTGTTTAAAATGGTTTAAATATTCAAATCCATAAGTTAAGATGCGCTAATTCATAAATTAAAATATACTAATTCCTGAGTTTAAAATACACAAATTCATGAGTTCAAAAGCTGTAAGGTGGTGTCTATTTTATTATTACTGTGATATGCAAGTCCGAGTGCTGCTTTATATTATCAGCTTGTCAATGCATTTAAGATGCAATTGTGATGAATGTAGCAGTATGAAAGTGACAGAGAGAAAAAGTATGTTTTTGGTTTGATTTATTTTATATGTGTAATGACCATGGAAAAATGTTGAGAGACAATAAATATACAGTGACAGTAAATGATGGTAAAATGTGAAACGGACAGTGCAAACAGTTTTCAGTGAACAATGGAAATAAATAGAACTGTGGAAGACTCAGCTAAGTCGAGCCACGTCTCCATGTGTCATCCTCTTTTCCCTGTACTTCAGGATATTTATAGCTGTTTACAGGTGCTGCAGTCTGGTACCTGTTACATCTACAGAGATTTTTAACATCTTCCAATGCGTGGTTTTGGATTTACATCCTGCAACATTTCTAGTTTTATTCACTTTTACCCTTCTCATAGTGTTGATTCCACATGCCTCATCTGTTTTCACTCAAAAGGCTCTGAGGAACCTCCGGACAGAGGTTTGTGATGGGCTGATGAAACATTTAGCAGCTGAAGAGACAGATATTTCCCTCAGGAGTTGGTTGACAAAAACAGAGCTAGAATGACAGTGAATATTGGACTTGTCAGGTTTCCAGAAACATGACATGAAATGAATGCTAATGTTGCTCCATAGCTGTTGGGTGAGTAAACAGGCAGCTGTTTGTAAGTTAACTACAACAGCTCGGATCAAAAAAAAAATCATCTGTTGCAATTTTCAGGTTGTGATTTAAATGTTTTCTCTTGTATCACTGTTAGCTGTCTTCTTCATAGTCTTACCCTCACCTTAAGTGCTTAGAGTCACATGAGCAAAAAGCCAAATTAAATACATTGTCACCTAATTTTGCTGATACATCCGATAACAAGTCCTTGATATCTGAACAAAGAGCAAAAATACATTTTCTTTCAAAATGCACAGGGTTGATTTTCCCAAGTGTTAGTCTGCAAGTAAGCTACTGTGCCTGTGTATGATTATGGCTTCTCCGCATGTCTTTGGATGAGGACATGTGTGTGTTAAGCACACTCAGGGGACTGATCTACTTGGACATATTCTCCCTGACATTCCTTTGAGGCATCCCGACACATTTTCTTAAAGCTGCAGCAGTAATTCATCCCATTCTCTCATTTTCCTGCTGCTAATGCAAAGATTAGCTTTGACAGCTACAGCCCATCCAGAGAAAAAGGTGATTGTGTGAAACTGCCGGATCCACAGCCACCACTTCTTTGGTCAATATGTGACATGTATATGTAAGACACAAATAAGGAAGTATGCGAGCGATAATTCATGCGAAGGGTTAACTTGATTCTTGTCTAAAGATATTGCAGGATTATATTTTCATGGTTATGCAATTTAATTTTTGGTTGCAGATGATTATCAGTCCTGATTAAACAACGAAAAGAAGGATGCAGACAGATGATGCAGATCCTCGTCTGCCTGGTTTAATTCCTCCACTATCTATTGGTAATACCTTGGGACTCCAGTGGGAGGATCACACTTTTCTTCGTCACTCAACACAGACAAGTGAAGGCCAGAGTTTCTTCATTCTTCTCCTGCTACTCCCCCATGACCACCCATACCACACCATACACATGTGAATGTATGTTAACAGTAGTTTCGTCTGTACAACTGTCTTCCTTTAGCTTTATATTCACACTTTGTTTACCCATACACACATTTAATGTACATGTATTTCATTTCCATATATGAAATATATGTACATGTATGTGTATGTATGTGTATATGTAAAGTTATATATTTACATATAAGTATATGTATACATTATATATGGAACAATTTCATATATTGACATCTACTTTATGTGTAGCTAACACAAACATGTATGTTTATGCATATTGTAGATATACATTACATAAATATATATCCATCCCAAAGCCTGTTAGTGTATGTTGATGTTATATATAATGTATAAAAGATAGACATGTATGTATCAATAAGAAATGATTAAGAAAATCATATATAAACAGAATTTTTATGTTTTAAATATGTTGTGTTGATTCATTACTATGAGTACTTCATATATGTTATAAACTTCTGGCTAATTCATACAATGCAAGTTGGAGTCCGTCTCTGTTTGAGGTCATTGTTTAAGATTATTAGTTGTTGTATTAATTTACATTGTTATGTGCTGTAGAGTTCATGTCATAATTTTACCACTGTGAGAGCTAAGTTCATGTGAAAGCAAAAGTGAGTTAAAAGTGTATTGCATATCATATCTCTAAATTAAGTTCAAATGGTGAGTTAAGTTAAAAACATTACAATAAACTAAAAAGATCCAAGAGAAAAGATACATGAGTGATGGTAACAACAGTTACCAATTTACTCCACACAGAATTTACAGAAATGTTTTGGGTTTTTTTTTTCCATTATCCTGAATCAATGAAGGGCTCTTCAGTGGTTAGTTCACTGTCGCCTCACAGCAAGAAGGTTCTGGGGTCGAACACCGAGCCTGGGGCCTTTCTGTGTGGAGTTTGCATGTTCTCCCTGTGGGCTCTCTCTGGGTGCTCCAGCTTCCTCCCACAGTCCAAAAACAAGCACATTTGTTTAACTGGTGACTCTTAAATGCCCATAGGTGTGAATATGAGCGTGACTGGTTGTTTGTCTCTGTATGTCCGCCCTGTGATGGACTGGCGACCTGTCCAGGGCGTAACCTGCCCTCGTCCAATGTCAGCTGGGATTGGCTCCAGCCCCCCTGCGACCCAACAAGGATAAGCGGTATAGATAATGGATGGATGAATTAATGAATGACTTTGAACCAGAATGGCCCTATTTCCCAGTAAAATCACTGCTGTCACTGTGTCCCTGAAGTTGTCCTCCCCTTTGTTAGCACCTTAAGGGAGTGACAAGGTGGGTTTGTATGTGCAGTGCATGGCATCCGCAAGCCTTCACAACGGACAACATAGAACCTACAAACCTAGTTTTGGTTCTCACCATCATCTTCTTCGAGTTGCATCCTCCTTGGCTGCACTTAATCACTGTGCGCTCACATTTTCCTTTGCCGGAGTCCTCACGCCGGCATTGAGCCAGCTTTGGCCTGTGGTCAGTGGATAACAAACGACTCTGTCACCGAAGCCCAACGATAGTCCGCTGCTCCTCTGCCAGCCCTGATCTATCTCCAGTCATCCTCTTATTGGCACACCAGTAAATCCTCCGTCAGCGGGTGCACTCCAATCCTACTAATAAATGGAGAAATCTCTTTCTGTCTTACTGTCCTTCAATTTTCTTGAAAACAGCTGATTTGATCAACTTGAAACTTGGCGAGGTGGGGATTAGAGGGTGGGGGTGTCATCTGTATTGTCCAACCTCTAGGAATGGCCAGACTCTCTCTTTGGCTTCCCTTCCCTCCTTCACATTGTTCAGTGCTTTATAGATATCTCCTTCCAACTGTCCTTTGACAGGGCGCCTTCGCACTCATGCACATCCACTGCTCCTTCCAGCTCTCTCAGCACTTTAAGGGTGAGTCATCTGCAGGGAGACAAATGAATACGTCAGGTATCTTTCAGGAGCGCCTGAGCCTAAAGTTAAATGGGGCTCAACACCAATAACTCTCCCCCTGCATGTCGGTCTGTTCCTTAAATAACTTGACTTTAATATTTCATGGTGGACAAGTGTTCCTGTTCATTACCTGACAGTTGCTGATGACAGGTGTGTGCACTGAGAAGATGTTGCCACGAGTTCTACAGATACATGATGATTATGTGAAACCTCCAAATGTATGATCACGTTTAGTTTGTTGGAATTACAATGTTATCTGATTTTGGTTAATTACTGTGGTTAATTTAGCTCATGTGAAGTTCTGTACTTCATCAACCATTTCCACTGTCAGACGAGTTTACCTTTCAGTTCGGAGCGATGGCACATCGCATGATCACAGAGCGCACACACAGACGCAGGAGAGAGAGAGAGAGCTGCTGAGCCTCCGTGTGAGGCGCTGCGATCGATAAGTGCATGTTTTTAAAACTTACATCGGGGCTGCTGCTCACTCTTTCATCCCCAAACACAGAGTAACAGCACTGTGCTGGACAGGTGACAGGTGTGTCTACAGTGTCTCTGCTCTGAGAGACGTCACAGCACGGAAGATAAAAACAACACATTTACTATCCCCTTGTTCATAGAGTGCTCATGCAGCAGACAACCCCAGTACTGTTACTGGTCCCTTGTCCTCATCTGTGACACAGATGTGTTGGACATGATATTATTTTAATATTTAAATGCAGACATTCAATTGGTGGATGGATTTCAAGTTGTATGTGATTACTTATTGAACATTTTCAGCACATTTTAACAACACAGCAATAACACTGATAACCGTAACAGTTTTCGTCACTATGATCGTGACATTTTTATATGGTTTCATCTCTACTATAAGATTCCACATTGTTGTGAAAAGTACAGGATTTTGTGCTTGGCACTTGCCAATTAGGATGGATAGGGAGTTGCCCCCCGTGGCAGACTGGTTGCCTGTCCAGTGTTTACACAAAAATGCACACACTGCTGTGAACAGCTGCAATCTGACACAAATGTCCTTCCAAAAATCCATCCTCCAAAATCAATTTGTGCTTCAGTCTTTGATATTAGATCACTTTGGCCAATTCCCTCTTTGTGGACCAGAATCTCCTACTGGCCTATTTTACACACACACACACACACACACACACACACACACACACACACATACACACACACACACACTGGCAACTGACTCTTGACTTTGACCTGAAAACTATTCAAAACAAACAGCTATCTGGGCTGTTTAATAGTCAGGGAATGAAACACAAAATAGTTCGTGACAAACATGTTCCTGTTCTTTATCGTGAAAGTCGTGTTGACACACAAACAAAAAACAAAAATAGCCATCCGAACCGACATCACACGACAGTCTAATCAACCAGGATCTCACTGCTCACGCTGCACACTCAATGACTGATATAACACACTTTTCTTATCTCCAAATATTGATCTTAAAAGCAATCCCCCTCAACACACCTTCATGCACTATTTCACAGATGTCTCATCTGTCTGAACTATTCAGGCCATAGGTTGTGAATCTGCAGGGAACTGTTCTGACGCCATGCTGAATCCCGCTGCATCCCTCTGGCCTGCTTTTTCCACGCCTGGGGTCTGACATTTCCAGGCTGTTCATCGATCAAAGGCTCCGTGTGTTGATATGTTGAAAGAGCCTGGCACGCACCGGACGAGCTGCAAACACTAATAAAAATATGTAAGCGGATGCATTCAATTTGTAGAGTTAGTCATTTTTCCATTTGTAACAGATTAAAGTTTTCTAATTATATTTATGGTGTATTTATTTTTGATTTTGGCATTACTTGTTGCTGAGACTGGGAGTTTTATGCAAACAATGATCGGTAAAACTTACAGTAATAACAGCCTGTGGTTTAAACTTTAATTACTTTGCAGGAATCAGATGCCAATAAAATACTGGCTGGTTCCTACAGTTCCTCTCCAGTTTTAAACTCTGTAAAAATCCTCTGCTGTGATTAATATTTTGTTTAATGTGCTTTCCCCACATAAAAAGTGAAAAACATTAAATCAAATCAAACACTGGGGCTAGAAGCACATCTACTCTTACTTCCTTATTGAAAAATCCCAGCCCACCACCTGCTTGCTCCAGGTTGAAACAGGTGAAACATCATAGAGCATCAAGATGGTCAGTGGAGGAAACATCAGAGAGACTCAGACACGTTTGAGCCTCAGTCAGACCCAGACTCAGATGAGGAGTCTGTTGGGACCAGATTCAGAGACTAGCACGCTGTAAAATGTAGATGGTCAATTTAACAGCGAATTAGTGGCAACAATTATCCAATAGTTGCTGTATTTCATACCACGGTGAAATTTCTGTAAACCTAACTACAGTAGTTTTTAGTATACTGTAAAATGAAAAGATTTAGATGTAAGTTGTAAGTATTGTGTTGTTATTTTTTTCCATATTGTATAAAGAAATACAGTATTATACTGTTATGTGTATTTTACAGTGCTACTGTATAACCTACAATATACTGTATACTACTGTATTCATTTCAATAACATACTGTTATTTAGCTGCTGTTGCAAAATAAGAAAAAGAAAAAATGACAACTTCACTGTACAAAAAGCTGGATATTTATTTTGCAATTTAATTTAATAATAATACATAAAAACAATTAAAAACATGGATTTCCTCAAATACAGTAACTAATGTTAATGAAACTATTATTGATTATTTGAAATTAGTGAATATTGATATATAAATAAAATATTTTTTATTAAGAGAATAGTTTGAATTGCCTTTTGATTTTTAGTCTTATTCAGTAGTAATACAGTATTAGTGACTGGAGATTATTTTATAATTATAATATTACATTTATCTGTAGCAAATAGTAATAATTATCATTAGTTTTAATTTATATAATTCATATTAATTATCTGTAATATATCAATATTAACTGGAGATATTACAGTACAATACAGTATAATAAAATACAGTAGAAATGTCACAACACACCAATTAAATATTTAAAAGTTCTTAAAACTGGACCAGTCGGGAACCAAATTAGGCCAAAAACCAGACACAGAGGCAGATAAAAGGGCAAGGTACAATTTATTTTAAAAATGGTGATAAGTATTCCGGACTGGAGCTCAGGAGGCGACAGCAAAACCTTCAGTCACCATGGGGTTGGTTGACTCTCCGTGCTTCAGGTGGTTCAGGCCTTTGTGATCCTCGGGGGGCTAATCATGAAGCTCTTCCAGTGACATGTCAGTCCGATTAGGAGCAGGTTTGTCCTTCCGTAACCTGCTGATCAATGAAAGAATTGGAGGTGAGTAGGGGGAGGGAGAGCACAAACAGAGAGCAGCTTACTTTATCTTCTGGCTAGTTAGCCTTGGCTCCTTTTGAGAGGGTTTCCAGGTGGGGAGAGCCTTCGTCCTCTTCTGCAGTGACTTGCCTCGTAATACACTACTGTTACTGTACTAATTATTTTTATAAATTCCCACAAGATAAAAACTATAAACCGACTATAAAACACAAAACATTAAAAGGCTCAGGCATTGGTAAAAGGTAAGTGGTAACACACAAAACAATCTTCACAAAAGAGTCTTTCTGTCGGTGTTTACACCCCAAACACCCGCCAGGCTTTTAACAACAAAAATCTTTTACAGTGCAGATGTATCAGAACGATTAGTGTAGTTAGCATCTTTTATTTGATTATGTTGTTTGTTAGCTCACAACTGGCAGTGACTGACACAGTGTCGGTGGTTGTGCTATTTCAAACTCCCACTCTCTGTACTGACAGGGTTTCAGGTTTATTTAGCTATTGGTTGATCCCGTCCACAGCAGCTCATCACTTTGCTTCTGTGCCGGTGCTCCGGCTGCTTCTCTGAACTGGCAGAGCGCTGATCTGAAGCTACTGCAGGGTAACACACTGACTATACATAGGTGCCTTGCGTAACCCCACATCAAATAACCAGAACTAGCACTTTAAATTAAGCTTCATGGAAAACCCAAAACAGTAAGTCTTTCCAATATGTTATTTTAAAATGAACCACTGTTGTTGATGTTGTTAAAATGATGTGTTTCTTTAGTGTGTCTGCTATTCAATATGAGGACCTTCTGTTACTATGATGACTCACACACACACACACACACACACACACACAGGATTTCTATTTAGAAATGTTGTTCATTTACAAAATCATCTTGTCACAAAAAGCTTGAAGTGTTTCATTTTCATTACAGATCATTTCAAGTGTTTTCATTGTCATTATCTGTCTTTGGTCCTTCATTGTCAATGTTCAAGGATGGCAACATTTATCAAACATTCCTATTATTGATGTAGTTGCTTAAAGCTAAACCTCCATCAACATACTCCTGTGTGATTATAATACTGTGCATGTTGCTATTATTACAATTCACACCAGATATGCTTAAAAACCATCAACCATCTTCAAGGTATCAAGGTAAAAGTGAACCTAGGTGTTATGTATGATAAAAAGAGGTAGTTGAATCTCCAATGCAACATCATTTTTAGTAACAAGTATAAATCAACCAAAGGAAATGATCACCCAGCTGCAGTTGCCTCAGAACTGTGGAGCATTTTTCTGTCTTTGAGCTTGTTGTTTACTTTGCTACCGCCCACAACTGCTTTAGGTTTTATACTCACCATTCTCGTCAATCTTGGTTTCTAGCTAAAGCATGCGACTGTCCTCAGCAATAAAGATTACATAAACCCAATGTACAGACAAAATTAGCAAATAGCAGGTGAACATAGTGGAGCATTAGCAGCTTAGGAGCCAGTTATTTCCCTCAGGAGTTGGGGGAGATCAAAAAGGAGGTGAATGTTGGACTTGGTGGGGACATCAACCGTATTAACCATGTGTAAACTTTCTGCAAGGGAGTGTTGGTTTATTTTTTTATTGAGGTGTAAGACGAAGGTCAATGTAAACGTACCTCACTCCTCCAGGAGTGAAATCATCTGCTCCTCCCCACCATTCTCCTGTGTTCACCCCCATTTCAGACAAAACATTAAACTGGAAGACATTCTGTCAGGCCTGCAGTGATTACTGCACTGAAAACATCCCACACCAGAAAGACTCATAAATAACCTTAACAGTGGCTTTTATACGCCAATCTAACTTTGATTCCACATCCTTTATGACACACACTAACACACACACACATACACACGTGTCCTTTTTTCTACTTTATCCGTGGGAACCCAACATTGACATAATGCACAGCCCCTTACCCTATCCTTAACACAGCCATCACAACAAAGCTACACATTTTCTCAGGTAGCACAAACACACATATCCTCACTAACATATACACGGAGACCCTCATATTTTGTCTTCATACCGTTGAATAACTGGGTTTTTATGGGTTTTTTTATGAGCTCAGTGAGACAGGAGGAATATTAATCTTTATAGTCTCAGCCACAAGTCCAGAAACTCATTATCTCACCAGGTGTGGGCTCATATTTAAATCTATGTCTAGGAGGCAGTGCATACACTCCTTACCTGCACACACACACACACATAATCACTCACACGCTCACACACACACACATACACACACACACACACAAAGATATTTGCTTTGTACACCTTATCCGCTTCAAACACCCAACTGGGACTGAGATGTCAAATGAGACTAAAGTTCTCGTTGGTTATAACTAGGACAGATGTCATGAAGGCTGAATAGAGAAACACTTACATGCACACGCATTAAACATAGACATTTATTTTATTTATTAAGTGAACAAACTGCAAATCCGTCTGGATTTCCCATAATTCTCGGTTCAAATGATTCAGGATTTTAAAGTTCTGGTTAAAACTTGGCCAGAACTGTAACCATGACACCAGCTACTCATTATTCGCGTAGTTGAGTTCATGCTCAAAATGTTCTGTGATTTGTTATTTGATTTATTGTGTTGTTTGTGGCCTGTTTTGCTTTGATTGTTTGTGTGTTGTCATACATGGTTGCTGCTCTTGTTTGCTTGAGCTGCGCGACATTATACAGAGAGGAGGCGTTTCTGTTATTTAGCCTACCTCCATTGATATAAATGGGGTCGACAAAGTAACAGAATCACCTGGACACCACTGCAAGAGTCCTTATGTTTGAAACAGTAGTTTTGTTTTGGAATATCGGTTCCAAATATCGGTTATCGGTCTCCTTGATTACTAATAATCGTTATCGGATTTAAACTGCAACATGGTGTAAAGTGAATGGCGCAAGTGCATTTAGCGCATTAGTGCATATGCTTACTGCAGCACAGCAATAAAAACCCTGTGAAGAAATTAAAGGTTTCTGTCCTCTGACATGCTTTAATCTGAAATGCTCACAGGAAGTGTTGCATTTGTATTAACACATAATGTAGTAACTGTAATATGAGTGGATCAAAACAAGGCTATGTACTAAAATATGGCTATGACCAATTACACATATCGAACAGAGGGAATTAGAAATAAAGACCTGCCTTTAATACAAATCTGCCTGTTACCTTGAGGTAGATAAAGGCCCAAAAAGTCTCTATATCTTTAACACTGCAGGCTGTAAACACGCTGCTAATAAAAACTAATTGCTGCATGATTCACCTGTGATGACAAAAAAGGGCTGAAATGTTTTAAGGAGTCATTGATATGGCCTTGCTAAGTGGACAGGGATGACTGGATGCCCCATAATGTTATAAATAGACCTCTGAAAAGACAATAGTTGATTGTCATCATCATTGGCCATGAACACATTTCCACACAAGTGCAGCCACTCTATGCTACTTCACTCCAAACATAAAGTCAGCTCGGTATTATCTTGAACTGTGGCTGGAGCCCGGAGCAACATGTGAGGAAAGTGGTGTTTCGTAGTGTTTTTATCAACTAAGGAATATTTCCAAAATCAGATTGATTCTGTCTTTTAGTGACACTGAGAAAATGACACATGCTTTTATATCCTCCCGTCCAGATTATTGTAATGCCTTGTGTACTTGCCTGAAGAGCTGTGGAGGAGCTCCAAACTGATCTAAATTCAGCAGCCAGAGTACTAGCCAGAACATATCACACCAATCTTAGTGTCATTTTCAGTCTCCTTTAGAATCCATTTTAAAGTACTTTTAATCACATACAAGGTTCTCATGGTATGGTACCAGTGCACATAAGAGAACTACTTTTTCCTTACTGTCTGAAAGCCCCCTGAACGACTGAAGCAACCTCCAGGGCTGAAAAATGATGTTAAAGATGTTCAAATTTCCACCTTAACAGCAGAAATAAACATGTTTACAGCCTGCTGCAAAAAGGCTGTTTTGGTCTCTATAGCTAATTTCCTCCTTCATGACAACTGCACGGGGGCTGAATTTTTTATATAACCTGTTTACATTTTATTAAAGCCTTAAAGTTCTCTATAAATGAGGGTGTGACTGCTTTGCATGACCGGTGGGTGAGCGTATACTCGCCACGAACCGACATGCACCGGAGTCTCAGCTCCACACAGGCCCCACCTCTTTGTACATTTTTGGATTAGCCGGGAGTTAAGGGCGGAGTCAGGCACTGCCAAGATGGCAACGGCGGAGCAGTTCACTGTGAGCTTCAAACCGCTCTTCAGAAACCCGTGGGTGACGTCACAGAGGCCGACAGACAGACTATCTATCTCCAGACAGTCTGTGGTGTGAAGCAGTAAACACCAAGAGGACATGTTATTGCCACAGCACCTTTACTGTAACATGGCACCTTTCATTTGTCAACATGTTAGCAAACATTTGGCTTTTACACTGCATGCTTAAAACAGCTGCCTGCTGCTGGAAACAAGGTTGATGAGTAAGACTGAAGGAAAACAGTAAATTTGTGGGGAAATTTAATAGTAAAACTAAAACCATTAGTGAAAAGATGCTAATACATTTAATAGAGTTCAGTGCAACCGCAATTAGGTGATCATTCTCTATGAGAGACATCTTTTACATGATACATAAATTACACTTTTAGTTTTGATGTTTCTATTTCTTTTGATCACTCTTTCAGTAGTCCCAAAGAATAATACAAGACTAATTTGAAGACAGTTGCTTGGGAAGTTTAGCAAGCTGTAGTTTCCATTGTGAGCCACCAGGTTAGATTTAGTGGGAATACATTTGTTTATTACAAAAGCAGAAATTCTGTCTATTTTGTAGCACCAAACAAAAGGTCGCTACTTGGTTCTCAATTAAAGGTGAGGTGCTCCTACAAAGTGTCTCCTCATTAAAGTCAGACAAAAATGGGGCAGTTAACTAGTATAAAGATGCTCTCCAACAAGAAGTGACACTGGCTTCACTCCTCAAACACAATCAGTCACTGACATCTTGACCTTGTTTTTATGTGTTCAGCGACACACACACATTTTGACAGTGATTTGAAAGAAATCTACATTACAGGCAGACTTGAATGGCTTTTAGACCAGGGAGGCGTTACTGCAGAGCAGTCGATGACACTGTTGTTCATCTTGACCACTCATTAACAGTCACTGGTTTCACAATTAAGATGTAAACTATTGATATTACTGTCCATTTCCATCCACAGACGACGGAGCCGTGGGATCAGTGGCAGAGTCTTGGTTGAGCAAACACTACCACCCTGTGGACAGTCAGGGTAATGTCTGTCTACAGCACAGTACAATACATTTGAGTTGAAGACTTCAGTGGCACTGTAACCTGTTTACATACAAGTTTCCAAAACCCTTTAGAAGCTTGTTGTTAAAATCACCTTATTGCACTTTATTATGTATCTTTAGGTAGTAGGTAGGTAATGTAACATACAAATTTTAATTGTGTTTTAAAAGACTGAATGAATGAAGTACCTCATATTAATGCTACTTCTGGTAAAACCTTCACCCTGAAGGAAGCAACTGTACCTCTGAATGTGAAGGCCTCTGGGAGTGCAGTGAGATATAGGCTGTACCTTTTGTTTAGCTCAAACATAATCCGTGATCAATTACACTGCCACCAGCGAGCTCCTTTCCCCAGGTGACTGCTTATAAAGCTGAATCCAACAATGTGGCATCTCTGTAAGAGAGTGGCAGATTTAGAGATGCTGTACTAAGATTTGAAATAAAAATACATCAATTAAAAGCAAAATAAAAACCCCGGATAAAATATACAAGAGAGTTCAGTAAAATCATAAAATACCACAAGCTATGTAAAAGGGGTGAAGGAAATGTGTGTCTGGCCGTGTAGAGCTCTGAAAGTGAGCATTCAAATTTTTAAAGCGGATTCTAAAATTAACGGGAAGCCAGTGCAGAGATGTTAAAATAGGGGTTAAATATGAACATCTGTTTGATTGTGTTAAAATAAATGTGTGCATTCAAACTCAGGGACTGGTCAAAGATAATGCCAGGATTGCGCGGACTGGGTTGAGAGGAAAAGGACATGTCACTGAGCTTCTCCTTGATTGCTGATTGGAGGCTGTCGGCAGCAATAATGATTACTTCAGTTTAATCTGCATTTAACTGTAGGAAATTGTTTGACATCCAGTTCTTAATGGCGATTCAACAGTTGGTCAGTGTGGAGAGTTTGTAGAGCTCGAAAGGTCTAAATGAAAAATAAAGTATAGAGTATATGATCTGAGGTGAAGGAGGGATATGTGTGAGGTTTACTGTAAATTCACATAAAATATTTATCCATATGTAGTAAGAGATGGAGGAGATCTGAATATTTAAAATGTTACTTCAAAATTGAGTGTGAAAGAGACGAGAGTTTGCTGCTTTGTGTTGGAAATGGAGATTCGACCTTTTTGCCCACAGATTGGTTAAGATGTATTTTAAAGTATTTTGATGCCACTATGATTATATAAAGCCAAACCATCCCCCTCTGTTCGGAGCTGAAAGGACTTTGTAAAAAAAAACATGTTTTACCTTTTCATCCAGAGAAGTTTCAACCATCCTTCACATTAATGCACTCAAAACGCTATTTCCCAGAAAGTCTGAACATTTCTGGACGGCAACCTCCACTGACTCACCGCCGTCTGATGGCATTCAACAGACTGGAAAATAATCTCACCCCCTCACTGTTCCAGGTGAGGTCTCCTCACAGGTCACAGACTCAAAGCCTCGCAGGCTGAGAGGAACTGAGAACATTTTTATGCCCATCTTCACATCCCATACAGTGGGACTTGTGCCTCACCTTTTCAAGCAATGGACCCCAGATTATTGTATCTTCACTTTTACTTACTCTTTACAACACTGAGTTATTGTTATGACAGTTTGTTTTGTTGTTTTATTTTCCCATGATGCAGACAATCTATATTTTCATGTAACTTACTACTGACTTATGATGTCTTCATTTTTCTCTTGTTTTTAATTCCCCTTTTTTCTTTCTGTAAAGCACGTTGTAACTTTGTTAAGAAAAGTGCTATATAAATAATAATTATGATTATTATATTGTTGTTTATTTAAGCTATAGTGGCCAACTACAATTTTCCATTCTAATATGAGACGACAGTTTCGTAATTTAGCCACTTCATTATACTGATGAATTACTGTGATTATATCAAAAAATATTTTAAATATAATAAAAAATAAGATAATACCAATGTAGTCAGATTGCATTACAAAGCTTCATGATCCAGTGTTTCATAAGAGCACAAGAGCATTAGCGGTAAAGTCTTATATTTTTCTCGCCCTGTCTGACCTGATGAGAGCTACACAGCCTATCATCACCCTCATCAGACCAAAACCAGCCACAAAAACAGATCAGTGTCTGCATAATTCGTCCTCATCAAGCTTATTCTTTATATTCTGATGCTGTGGGAGAGAGGGCAGACATAGCGTGTTGTGAAAAAAAACCCCTGAAAGGAGCCACTGAATGTTTCATGATCTTTTGATGGGTCTGTGTGGTGCTTTTATGTAAGATAGGCCAGTTTGTGTGTGTGTCTGTGTGTGTGTGTGTTTTGTGTCTTGAGAGGCAGGCAGGAGAAAGCCTAAACAGCGAGGTGTTTCATACGGCTCAAAGAGAAGTCTTTGGTCTTTGGTCCATTAATTAGAAATATTTCCTTTATGTTTCCACACTGATTATGCTAAAAAGCTTCGCTTCAAAGACATAATTAACATGGTCAGACCTCCTCGGAAGCTACTAAGTGCTCCCGACATGAAAGCAGTTTGCCCACAGCTGTAGCAACAGATGTTTGTTAGATCCTGACTTAGAAAATAATTTAAGAGCAAGCAAAAGTTAAGATGGTAGTTTATTATTTGCTGTAATGGACTGTGTGGAGGCTGGATCTCTCACTAGGCGAAGCCGGCAGCCACACAGGAGTATATATGAACCATACTTTATTTCTGTATTATAGTCGGAGCTGACAACAACCAGAAGCCCTCAGTGTCACTGCTTTCGTCTCATGCACTAATGGATCACTGGGTTTTACTCAGCTTAAGACAAAAATGAATTAGGCAATAAAACTGATAGAAATTGTTTGTAGTTAATGACAGGTTTTGTATGATTTCATCTTTGGACATCATTCGGTTTCACCTGTATCTACTACGGTGGTGCAACTTGAGAAAACACATGTAAACAGACAAACAGAGAAAACATCTTCATCAGTCTGACAACACACGTCCTGCAACTAGTCACAACACAACAGAAGACGCTTGAGAGAAAAGCTTGGTTTTCTGTCGATTATATTTTAAATGTCTTTGAACAGTTTTGAGCAAATATAGACACATTGTTTGGTTTGTGATGTGACAATGGTTTCTTTCTTTCTTTCTTTCTTTCTTTCTTTCTACTACAAACCTTTCCCCAAAGGGATGCATGTAATGCATGTTACCATGCATGATAATATGCATGTATAAATTATATTTAAATCCTAAATGAATCCATCCCTGGTCATATTACTCACTTCCCTTGAGGCACCAGCTGAAGAGGTGGAGTTGAAGACATTTGAAGACTCAAGCATATGAATCAACCCTGAACCTAAACTCAGTCATAACTCATTCAAAAGCCTTGTTGTTCATCTGTCACGTCCAATCTGGAAAACACCAAAGGCAGTTCTGTTTGTTAGAGTGAGCTTTGCTCCTGTCCTGTACTCGCAATTCTTCATATGAATTTCTCCGTTTTTATCAAGTTTAGTCCTTATTGATGATTTTAATATTCATGTGGATGGCAGCAGTGCCTTGAGCCATCCCTTAGTTATGCTGCTTTAGGCCTTGTGACGGCCTCTAGGCCTCCAGACTAATTTCCTGCTTGTTGGGAAGTGGGGAGTGGCTCGGAGGGAGTGATGGCTGACACCTGGTGACTGCTCACCTGTGTACTGTATATTGGTGCCTGAGCAGTCAGCCTTCCCTTAGGTTACTTGGTTTGGTTGGACTTCTGATTGATTTACATTTGGTTTTCTTACACTCATGCATGTTCACACATTACTGATGAAGTGACTGCACACTAAATGAAGTTTTCTTAAATAAATGTATTTTTACTTTAAAAAAAGTCATGTGTGGTGCCAGGTGACTTCCCATGATGCACAGAGCTCCTCTCTCCTCCTCTCCCTCTCCATCTGTACGCATCTATATCCCATCAGTACACCTCACTGACTCTGCTTCTTCCCTCCTCTGTAGTTTCCTGCCTCCTCGTCTCTCTCCTCCCGTCGCTCTCTGCAGGTACGTTCTGCCTCCGGAGCTGTCGAGGCTCAATCTGTGACAGCAAGCCGCCTACTGCCCCCATGATCCTGCGCACCACCCACTGCTACAATCATTATCATTAGTCCTGTTATTATTATAATACATCTCTATGTGAAACTTGCACTGTAATATGTTCTCCCCCACCCAAAGCCTGGTTCTGCTCAAGGTTGCTCAAGGTTTCAATAAAGTTTTTCCTTGCCACATTAGTATTGTAACGAGTCTAGACCTGCTTTATATGAAAAGTGCCCTGAGATAACTTCTGCTGCGATCTGGGACTGTGTAAATGAAACCGACTTGACTTGACTTACATGGCGGTATATGGTAAAACCTAATGCAGCGCAGAGAAAAGCCATAGATACAGTGAAGTGACTCATCGACCTCAGTCATATTAATACACAACAGTTTGAAGATTAGTTAAAGCACAACAAATGTCGTCTTTGTAGGGACCCTGACCTTTCAGACAATGGTGACGAGGAGAGTCTTCATGAAATATATTAAATGGCTCAGTAATGGAATAAGAATCTCAAGCTCTACAGTCACTTCTGAGAGACTGGGTGGTCGGAGATATTCACCTGCAGGAGCACAGGGCGGGAGAACAGGTAGGGGGAGGTCATACCAGTAGGTTGTTCGAAATAATTTGCCATTGTTTAAGGTTATTGTTGTTTCTTTCCTTCAAGTTTTCTTTACATGCAGTGAATTTCAATTTATTGTGTATTTGTATCTTAACAGATCCAGAATCATGAGAAGCTGTTTGATACCTGCCGCTGAGGAAGCAGATCATGTGTTGGAGCCATTATGTCATTTGAGATAATTGTAAGTTAGGCAAATAGTTATGTTGTTGTTGTTGTTGTTATATAATTTTGAATCGTGTATTTACTTATCTTTTCTGTAAACAGGATAAACAATCCAGGCGAAGCAATTTAAAGATTCCTTTTTGACTGTAGTGGATTCATTAACAATGTAAGCTGATGTATTCACACTTTCTTTATTATTTGTTGTGGTATGCATGGCAATGCATTGACTTTATTTGTTGTATAGAAAATCATCCATCCATTCATCCATCTATCCTGTTTTAATGTGCACATCAGCTAGAGGCTCTATGGTCCAGTGATTATCGTACCATCAGGCAACAATATCCAAACTTATAACACGTCAGGATTAGATTACATATTCTCCCACTGTCTGTTTGGCCCATACAGAAGCATTACATCAATAAACTGAGAAACTGAAAAATAATTGAACAAATCCCTGTAAGATGAGTTGTACATCAGTCATTTAATTACAAAAAACTAACATGGAATTATCCCAGCAAATAACACATTTTATGAGCATTTATAAACAGTTTTTATTGTTGGTGTCAGTGAATGTAAAATATACATAATATGTATAAAAAAGTAAGTTACACACACGGGTATCTATATGAAAAGGGACTGACACTTTCTTTACAATACAAATTTTATTTAAGTAGAATAAATGAAAATGGTTACATTAGTTTTCCACGGTGTGATATGAAAAGTCTGAATGAGAATTCACCTGGAGAATGGAGAAAACTGCCTGTGTAAATGTCTAAATGGGAAATAAAGTTCTAGATTATTTTTATTTTTCTCCTCTTCAGACATTCTTCTCCTTGGTGAGTCTGTTATCCAACTCATTATTATTTCTATATTTAAAAGTCTGCTTGGGTTTTTGTGCGTTTTACCTGTATTTCATTATTCTCTTTTATATTTTTCCACTCTTTTATCACGTGTGTGTGTGTGTGTGTGTATGTGCAAGAAAACTAAACCTGTAACTCTGAAGTCTGAAAACCAGCTGACATATTTCCATTTAAAAAGGCAGAAGAAAGTTAATCGGGCAGAAAATAAAAGTGGCTTTTTATGAATTCATTTTGTTTGTAGCTGCCTGAAAAAATCACTAACAACACACAAACCAGAAAGTAGTCAAAAGTGGTAAACTGAAAAGAATCTGGACACTTCCAATCACTAAAAGGTGGCAGAATTAATAAAAAAAAAAAGAGAAAGCAAAAGAGAAAATCTTAAATATTTACACACACATGTTCAGCTCAAAGTAGCCTTATAAACAACAATAACAACAAACTATGTCAAAGGAAAAAAAGATTAGGACGTTAAATTGTGCATTTGATTATTGGAAATGGACGCGTTTTGTGATTTTATTGTTGAGAAAGGTATGTTTTTGTTGAGAAAAACTAGGTACTCAGTAGTTATTACTAAATTATTACACGACTACTCAGATCTCATGGGTTCATTGGACCACATCGTCACCTGTCACGTTTCATGACTGTATCTTGTACAGTTGCGATGCTAAAACACCTGCCACACTACTCTGTGCTAGCTCCTGCTACAGTAAGCGTCTCCAGGACCACATTTTGCCATGATGACACGCGCACACATACACACACACACACACACGCACACACACACACACCAGAGGCTTTTCACAAGTTGAAAACAGAAGCAGCCACACACTGTCGCAGCTGCTAAAAATAGAAAGTCGTCATGCTAAGTAAAGTCTAATGGCCTAAAACTGATTTTTTTCTTTGTTCCTGTAAAGCTGATATGTTGGAGGCTTTCAGTATTACTGTGCTTAATGCAACATTAAATATGACATGATATGATTGGGTTTGATTTTGCCATATTTGAGGTTTCTGCCTCAGGTTCAACTATTCTGAACATATAGTAGAAAACAGCTTATAATCTCCTTAGTCCTGCATTTGCTGTGTGTGTTCATGGTTTGTCTGTTGTCTGAAACAGTTTTTCTGTCCCATGTAGTATTAAGTAACGTCTGGTGATTTCTTTGTTAAAGTCCCAGTAGAGAGCAGAAGACTCTTGCTCTGTCAACAAATGCAATTTCCTGTTGGAGAAGCGTCGAACCAGAGTCCAGGCCTGCAGAATCAAAAGGGACGGGCGAGCAGACAGAGGAGGCAGAAAACACATCAACAGACTTCATCATCCGTCTCGTCGGTTACAAAACAAAACCACTCACAAACAGGAGGAAACAGAGGAAGGAAGACAAGAAAACAGAAGTCATACTGCTATTTACATGTACACAAATGTGTCAAAGCAAAATGTCCACGAAGGTCAGGAGAGTTTCCGCCGCTCACTTAAAAAAAACACATCTAATACTGTATATCTGCACCACCTCAGTGAAGTCAGGGTCCGCCGTGGTCATGTGTTGTGCAGCTGATCAGGTGTGTTTTTGCTTATATTCAGTCCAGTTTCCTGTTTCCAGTTCCAGACAGTGACAAGTAATCGCAGACCCCTCTGGTCCTGTCGCTGAATCTGTGGAGGTTTCTCAGATGAACCACTCAGCTCGTGGTCAGATCAGATTTTGGCGGCAACTCCAGGGTCTCAGCGACTTCTCCCAACTCATCCAGCAGCTCTGTGAACGCCGGCCGTCTGAAGGACTCCAGCTTAGATTAGAAAAAAAGACAGTGGCTCTGTGAGGACAAGTGTTTTTCTGGCAGTTTGGCTTATTGCTTTATATCAGTGGTATTTTCATTGGTGGAAGAAATATTCAGATTATAAGCAGAGCGACCGCAGGGGCCCACGCTCAGTAGGGTCCCCTACTGTGTCACATTTGTTCTGCCATATGATGACGGAGAGTAGACATAACAAATCTCCATCTGTTGTGCTACACTTCAGCATGGCCTCTGGCAATCAGCAGAATTTAATGATCTACAATTTTAATAAAATGATAAAAGGTAAAGAAACATGTAATATACACTTAGTTGGCAGTTCATTATGTCCACCTGGTTAAAACTAATGCAGTCTAATCCAACAGCTCTGCAACAAATCCTTTTATCATGAAGGTTGTAATGTTCATTTTGTAGGATGTAGTTGAATTGTATTACTTTATATTGAAAGTGTTTTTTTCTGAAGGGTGAAATAAAGAACATTAACGAACTTCTCCTCCTTCTTTTAGTGGCTTACTGACCATCTCTTCAGATAACTTAATGCTCATCCCTCTTGTTTTGTCTGCCTCCATTTACCACTTAAAATTGATTAGCTAACACAGAGCAGGTACATAAACCTTATGACTGTTACTGATGATTCCCCGAAAAATGTATGGAACAAGACTAGGTCTGAACCTAGTACATGTCTGGACGCCTATGGTCAAATCCTGATTTTATATTATAACCGCAACGCCATCTGACTAATCACCAAACACATAAATTAAATTTATTCTTTAATTTACTGTAAAATGATCACTGAGAAAGAGAGAGAGAGAGAGAGAGAGAGAGAGAGAGACAGAGAGAGAGAGAGAGAGAGAGAGAATAACACACAGCAAAGGGCCACTGGACAGACTTGAACCCGGGCCACTGGCTCCGAACTCCAGGATGTAACAGACTTTCATTAGAGGCAGATCTTTACGTCTAACTCCCACTGTTTGATATGTAGAGTCTGTCATAGCGGTTAGTACGAAGCCTCGTTACTGATGACTTCTCTCTCTCCTGCTCTCTCCGCTCAGTGTGTCTCATGTTTAGTTATTCCTCTGCCTCCTTTAGTAATAATGATACATGTAATGTGATGTATGTAATGGAGGTGAGGCTCAGTGTATTGGAAGCACTCCTCTTCTCTGCAGTTCCCGAGCACCCGGGAAACCAGTGCGGCTCTGTAGACTGCTTGAAACAAGAGGTGTAGCCCCTGGCCCTTGGTCAGCATCCATACACAGTCCAGTCATTTATCAGCTTTACAGCCAGTCTGTTTGAAAAAAGTGTCTAAATCTAGAGACAATGAGCTCAGTTGGAAACGCTGCAGCTCCAAACAGCCCTAATAGAACCTGTTTGTACCAGAAACTCCAACTCAGTGACGAAGCACTCTGCTGACCAGTGGTGGAAATATGATCACTCAGTCACGGTCAGTCATTCAGTCAGTCAGTCAGTCCAACCAATAATCCATCCAATAGCGAGATAAAACACTAATTAAACTACTTGCTAACAAATTATTACTTCATGTCGATTTGTCTTCACAAATTAAACATACCAGTCTTATAGCTTTTGATTAACATTGCACGTTTTGTTCAACAAGGCAAGAACAATGCTGTGAACTTGTTTTTGTGTCACTGTGTTTCTACCTACCATACAGCAGCTGGCTGCTAACTCCAGGAGACGCTGAGGACAGTCGCTCACCAACTCCCTGAATGTTTTCACATCCAGCCCGTAGTCCTGAAACACATTTACATCAACAGTCACTGCAGTATAGGCACACTATGCTATACACTACATTTTACTAGGCACTTACTAGGAACTGTGTCTTGCATAAAACTATGTATAACACGACACACACTGTGTGTGTACCTGGAACAATGCAAATTTGTTTCCCTTTCACAGCTTGTGATGAATTGGTAACAACACATATCAAGCTAACATATGTTGCTATTCACATGCTGTTTCGAAGAAGAATATTCATGTGTTGACTCACACATGACACATAAGGTGTGGTTTGACTCATAAGTGTATTGCAGGTCCATATTTAAGAACTGCTAAGTGCTAACATTTAATATTCACATATGTTTTGTCGTTACATGGCCAACATTAGTAATAACTGATGTTTACTAGGAATGGGAAGCAAAACCAATATTGTTTTGCTTCTACTTATATTCTATTCCTTCTTTTATTCTACTGAAGTTAGCATGCTAACCAGTTTCCAGCTTCGTCCCGTCACTTTTTGATACTGAGTCAGGCTAAAGCATCCCGGCTGCCCTGAAGCACTGCTCAGAGGATGTATTATAACCTCTTGTCTTGTAAATGCAACAATGGCTGAGGCTCTCGGTAAGAATGGTAAGCAGAGGTGGGGAACTTTAGTCACATGACTTGACTCAAGTCAGACTTGAGTTAAAATTTGAGGACTTGAGATTTGCTTGACGAATACTGATAAAAGACTCGACTTGACTTTAACTTGGTATTCATGACTTGAGACTTGACTTAGATTTGCAACAAACATTTGCATTTTCTAGATATTGAGAAGTTACATTTTTATTTTTGAAACATGATTGGGTGATTTCTGAACCTGGCAACCTTTTGGATGCAGCAGACCAGCAGAGGCCGACGCACAAGGCAGTTATCATGGGGACTGAGTCCAAAAGTACTAAAAATTTCATTTCAAATAGCGCTGTATAGCAATAGTAAAAAAGAATGGCACTCAGTAGAGCACATACCTTTGCCAAGGCCAAACAATCCTATACATTATAGGAAGTGATAAAAAAAATCCTGGATCTGCCCCATTAACTGGAACCTGACCATGACTGTAGCACTGGGTGGCTGCAGTCACAGAACCGGACTAGATCAGTGAGCTGCAACAGTTTTCATTAATGTTGATAGAACTAAACTTTTAATAACCACTGTCTTCTACCTGATTTAAATGTGGCAACTGGGGCTGATCATCAGTATTTGGTATAACTTGACTTGTGACTTGCTTGACCCGAGCAGTGACTTGACTTGACTCTCACCACAGTAAATTGGGACTTGCTTGAGACTTGAAGGTTAAGACTTGAGACTTGCTTGTGACTTGCACATATGTGATTCACTCCCACCTCTGCTGGTAAGTAAAGTTTTATGCTATAGTAGGCTATATAGCAACAGCAAAACATTAGTAGTTAGTTAGTAAACATTTTTTGGAAATAGGCTTCTTCAATCCCTTGTTCCGAGATTGATAACATTCAAGCTACAAAGAGGCAAATATTTTATATATTGCCAACCACTGATGTGACGTAGTTTTCCAGGTTGTGTATGTGTATGATTGCTCTCCCTTTAGAAGCAGCCTGATATGAAGCATGTGCTGCTGCGATGACTGGCTTCTCTTCGACCTCTACCTGTGTTCTGGGTAGTATCTCTGGGTCGGCAGGAATCCTGGCCAGGATTTCACACAGCACAATGCCGAAGGAGAAAACATCCACCTGGAGCAGGAGAGATAGGATGCAATAATTTAGGCAGACAGACACATTGGTTTGAAGTTGGCAAACATTACTTAGGTCCAGACTCTCACTTCTGATAACTTGCTGCTTTCCTTTGCTTTATATGACAGTAAATTAATCATTTTGGGGTTTTAGACAATTGGTTGTAAAAACAACCTTCGGGACATCACATGTGCACGTGTTCCCTGGAACAAAGTGAACATCCAGCTGCCAGACAAACAGTCTCTCTTTACTCTCTCCACTTATCAATAGGCTCAATGGGATCTGCTGTCAGCACCTTTCCAGAGCACTAAATAATTCACCCAACACCACATGTGAAGAGAGTCAGTTCACAGCTGCCTGTGCGGTGTAGGCAGCCTCCATCACCCGGACCGACTGATATCTGCTCCGAGACAACAGCTTGGACGAGCTGTAGGAAACTGTTTTCTGACCAATTAATAGATTCATTGAGAAAATAATAAGTAGATTTATTTCATTTAATTTATTGTTTTATATCATATTAGCATATTTTTGTGGTAAGATTTATTTATTTATTTATTTTATTACATTGATAGGATATCATATAAATTATTATTCACTTATTTATTTTCAATTATTTTATCTTTATTGCGTTCTCCCTACGATTATATTTATTTTACATCATTAATGTCCACTACACTTTCCTTTTCACCCTCTCACAAAACAGATACATATGACTACATCACATACAAACCTCAAAAAATACACACACACGTACATACACACACCCGCACACATACCATACACATCACATTGTTTTTGTTGTCATTTACATGTCTGTTTATTTTATGTGCCCTTCGTGTCACACTTGTTTCTGTTATGCAAAGTCACTAGTAAACAACAAAAAAAAAAAAAAATTCTACAGTAAAACATGAGTGTGTGTACTAAAAACAGGAAGTTTATCCAGCACCTTGCGGTCGTACGGCTCCCCTCGGAGCATCTCAGGGGCCATCCAAAAGGCTGAGCCCACTAGTGAGAGCTTCCTGCCGGGATCTTTAACCGGCAGCTCCACCACCTCCCTCGCCAGGCCGAAGTCCGTCACCAGGGCCTCGCGTCCCCGAGACGTCACCCGGATCAGACAGTTCTGGAGAAACGCAAACAGGAGTTACAGGTTAATGCAGCTGCAATGTAACATTATGTCAGTAGATGGCAGTGTGAGGCTGACGTCTGAAAAAGCATCAACAGTCTCTTTTATCCACTATGTATTTCTTTTTTTTTTTTTAAAGTCTTGATGTTTGAATGTGCTTCCACTGATTGTGCACGTGTTCCCTGGAACAAAGTGAACATCCAGCTGCCAGACAAACAGTCTCTCTTTACTCTTTCCACTTATCAATAGGCTCAATGGGATCTGCTGTCAGCACCTTTCCAGAGCACTAAATAATTCACCCAACACCACATGTGAAGAGAGTCAGTTCACAGCTGCCCGTGTGGTGTAGGCAGCCTCCATCACCCGGACCGACTGATATCTGACTTTTAATGAAAAAGTTCATAATTTCTGTAAAAAAAAAAAAAGAAAAAAAAGATTAAATCACGGTTCAGGGAGTTTAGAGGATGAGAGCTGGAGGTGTGATGACAGGCAGACAGTGGGAGAGCTGCAGTTGCATAACAACAGTGGGTGGCCTGAAGGGTGTGTGTGTGTGTGTGTGTGGCGTATATGTGTGATATTGATGCATTTGTATAACTCTGCATGTATATAGAGAATCTTTGTTGATAGAGAACAGAAACACGAAAATGTGATTTGTGTGTTTTGTCTACCCAAACAACAGAAATACATATTCTATTCATCCATTTTTTCTCTTTTTGTACAGCAAACTTGCAAACACCTCTCAGATCATATCTGCTCTCTTGTACTGAAAAACGTCTTCTTCTTCTTCTGTACGCAGTTTTGGAGTGACTTTGACTCAGCTCTGAACATTATTTTATAACATATTAAATCATTACATTTCCTTGCATGAGTATTTAGAAACATTTGAGATTTGAGAACAATGAACAATTCTGTTTGTAAGGTGTGTTAGTGTGTGTGGCTGGGTGTGTGTGTGTGTGTGTGTGTGGAAGTTGAGTCTCTTAGCATCTG
This sequence comes from Seriola aureovittata, assembly GCF_021018895.1. Classification (NCBI taxonomy): domain Eukaryota; kingdom Metazoa; phylum Chordata; class Actinopteri; order Carangiformes; family Carangidae; genus Seriola; species Seriola aureovittata. The sequence continues at coordinate 3,352,966 of NC_079368.1, read as the reverse complement.
GCTCCCATTGCTCCAGAAGCCTTTTCCATGCAGTAGCCTGTCATTACGAGGCTCTACTGGGAAAAAACTTCAGTCCCAGACTTCACCCCTAAATTTAGCTCCAGGCCCCTCACCTCTCTGCCAAGGAAAGTAACGGTTTGGGGAACAAAAATGGAAAGCTCTTGTAGATACAAAGAAAAAAAAAGGCAGCTTGTAAGCACTAATTAAACGGGGCCTCAATTTTCCATAGCTTCAACTCAAGTTAATCGGTTACTGAGGCATATTCACAATGACTGCATCAGTTCAGGGGGAGCTCTGGAATGTCATTTGCCTTTTAGATGTCCTGAAACATTGACGTCAGGACACTGAGCGACTCAATCGCAGGAAACTTTCTTTCAACAAATTTAAAGTGCAACTTTTCAGGCTGGGATTTGGATTATCATTACTGCAGCTATAGGGACCATTTGTCACACCACAGACAAACAGGCTCCAGGAAATGTGTAAGATTAGAAGTTTTTTTTTGCTTTTTAAATCATGGAAACTTGGATTGGGGTTTATCTTTCTACCATCAATGTGGTCATTTTCATCAAAGTAACAAGAGTTTCATATCTTTAACAAAGAGCTGGAGTCATGACTACTAGCTGTTACTAAATGTTATTTGTTCTGCAACAGTAGTTGAGTACATGACATCACACAAGTTTTCACAGCAAGAAAACTGACAACTCCAACATCTGTAATTTGGTTAAAGGTCTTATAATACATAATACAGTTTATTCATAAAGCGCTTTTTATAGCACACAGATGCTTTACATTAGTGGAAATGATCAGAGAAACTAAAATTATACAAAAAATATAAAGCACACAAAATTATAACATATAAAAAGCAGTTCTGAAAAGGTGAGTTACGATTAGGGATTTAAACATGGACAGTGAGATGTCCATGTCTTTTTTGATTAAAATGCAGCTCTAGGCTCTATATTAATACTATACTATAATGAAAGCACAAAATATTTATTAGCGATATCAACAATTTTGATGTCGCTAATAAGTAGAGGATATAGTGAGAGACATGCCTCATTTACTCATATGTTTTGGTTTTACACAATATTAAAGACATTATATGAAAAAATAGACTTGCATGAGCAAAGAACAAACACAAAACTAAATGTAATGTTTTGTTGATGTTTACCATGCTCATACACGCAAACTGTGATACTTAGCCTTTTCCTTATTTTACTGTGACGATGAACACCCTGCTACTCATGTGATTTTCCTATGGGACATCTCCAAAGAATCTGGTAGTTAAAGAGACTACAAACAAACCACAAATTACTATTGCGGGGAAAAATCTGTCTTGGAAGAGGAACTCAGGCCAGAGATCATGTTTCTCTTACAGCACGGTCTGTCAGCTGTGCTGCCAAGGCTTTCAAATCCAGAGTGTGAGCTCAGTCTGTTTGGCTTTCTTTACTGGGGTAAATTACAGACAGGTAAGCATCTAAAGAGAGGTTAACTAGCTTTTGTGAGTGCCTGGTTCGGCTACCAGCATGCTATTCACCTACCTGCTACATGAAACATTTTACCAGTTAACCTTGAGGAGGATGTTTTGCTTCTCTTTGGCCTTGTGAATTTCTAACTTTACTGTATGTTTACTACACAACAAGTTTGCAGGAACTCTGCATGAAGTTGCTTTATGTCCAAAAGTAATTTTTTATAGTCATTTATGTGCTCTGGTCTGGAGTGAAGCAGATTGTCACATATCTGTATATACTGTACCTCCTCCAACCTGAACAACCGCACAGGTCTTTTTTTTTTTCAACCCTCTGATCCGACTCATAGGAGTGTCTCCTAAAATGGCGCCCCTACAGCGGCTTGGCGTACCAGACCTTGGTTGTCATGGTTACAATAATAAACACGTGGACTGTACTGACAGCGGCGTACCTACCTTTGTCACCATGGATTCTTTAATAATGGTCATGGCTTGGTTAGGTTTAGGCTCAAAAACTACTTGGTTAGATTTAGGAAAAGCTCATGATTTGGGTTCAAAAAAGTACTTCCTCAACATTACATGGTCTTTGTTGTCACGGTTACAGTATAAACAGATACTTTCACATGGGAATTGAACACCGCTCTCCTGTGTTATATTGCTGTGTTTTGTTGACCCATCCATCCATCAAAACCTCCTCCTGACGTGGACTTTGTCTCTCTTTATACTACGTCACCGCACTTTTCCTTTTCTTCTGTCATAATTACTACGACCACTAGATGTCGCCTAGCAACAAAACCTAACTAAATACAAAAATCGTAAATACAAATGGAGACATCAGCGACAATGTGAGATATAACCCAAACCCCCACCCCATTGGTCCAACAATGTCTGATGCTGTTTAGGAGTAAACTTTCACACCTAATCTATAATATATCTGACCAGGCCTCTGTTCCAGAGCGTTTCAGCCAATGAGGCTCAGGAATTCAGCACAACCAGCATGTCCTTTTCAAGTTAATTCTTTTGGATGTTTTATGTTGCATATCAGAGGTTTAATCTCTGCAATTATGACAAATCCCAAGAGGCGCAGGCTCTGACGGATACACTTCAAGGTACCGGAATGTTTTCAAGTCCCTCAGTCTGTCCCCGTGGGACAGTGTCAACTACAGCGCCTCCCCTGTGTGGTCTCTGTGGTAGCTGTGATAGCGGATGATGAGAAATGAGATGAAACATTAATGACCCCTGTGGGGGACACTGGTCTGACACAGGAGACTGAGGGTCTTACCTTTGAGTTGAGGTCTCTGTGGTAAATGTTCTTGTAGTGCAGGTAGATCATTCCTCTGCTTATGTCACAGGCCAGGTCCACCTTCTCTCTCCAGCTCAGGGGGACATCTTTCCTGGCCAGGAGCTCCTCCAGACAGCCACCATTTACATACTGAAACAGCCAGCAAAACACCCAGTTATAGACAGTGTCAAAATAAAAGACTCCTTCAAATTTAAATAGCAGCATTTGTCTTATGTAATATAAAATGAATTATTTATATAGAAACTGTCATATATTTTACATGATGTTGCTGCAGGTGGACAATATAAAAATATCTAATTATGTGCAACTTCTTCTCATGTACAGTCTCATTACTCTGAAGTTATGACTATCGCCACCTTTATGATAAGATCTGAGATTTAAGCTCACTGCTGGACCAAGGTCCGGTTACATAATTAACACCTGACTCAACTCACTCAACATTTCACTGTCAATATCAGCTCACGTCAGAAAACAAAGCCAGCCTGGGAACGTACACCGCAACAATGACACAAGAACAAACAAGAAAAAAAAGGGTAGGACTCACTTCTAAGATCGGATAGAGTTTGTCTTCTTTGACACAGATTCCCAGATATCTACAATAAGAGGAAAAAACATGTATTATTACTTTTTCATCATGTTTCCCATCAGAATAGTTTATATTTTTTAATTTTAATGTTTTTTTGTTATTTAAATTGCTTATGTATACAGTATATTTTCATTTTGTTTATCGATGACGTTAATCCTGGCAGCTTTTTGATAAAGTGATAAACATGAGCTAACTGTCACCATACTTTAAACATGATGTGCTGATGTAGGTGATATTCATTTATTTTTCTTGTTTTCAACAAATCCTAGGAAAAGGGTGAAACCAACCATGTGTTAGTCCGTCTCTCAATATTTACTTTTATATCCTGTGTGTGGCTCTTATAGTCTACTGGCTCCTACTGAGGACCAGAATCTTTAAAAACTGATTAAATATACAAGAGGAAATAGTGCATTTGTTGGGGACTACTTCCACTTGTGAAATAATCCACATCTGATGTTCTCGTGAGAATTTCTGGCAGCAGGACGGTGTATGTGGGATTGAGTCAAAATCAACTACAGAGTGAGTGTTCATGGTAATGAAGGAACATGTCAGCCAGTGCAACAGTGTGGCTCACTGTTTAAACAATGGAGCTCTGTGGATACAAACACAACTCTTGCTGGTCGGAGGCGCTCACTGCTGGTTTTGTTCTTTTTATGGGTTTTCTCGACAATAGGAAAAACTGGAGACGATCTTGCGATTGGATCACACCAGCTGTAACGCCCATCAGCATGTTGACTTTCTGACCTATGAATACTCAGTGGTCGTTACTGGCAACTCAGTACTCATGGGTCGGTTAGCCTTGAGTTTGTCCTCTAGGTTCAAGGTTCAAGTTTCAAGGTAATGTTTATTATCCCCTAGGGGTAATTTGTTGCACAGCCAGCAGTAATTAATTACAATAAATACAGTAATCACACACCAACTTACACTCAAACAATTTACACAAAAGACAGAGTTACATAAGACTATTCAAAAACCAGTGGGCGCAGGAACAAATGGATTTTTGAATCTATTGGTCCTGCATCTGGACATAATATATATATCTGTGACCAGATGGGAGCATCAGGAGGTGACTATGGTCAGCCAGGATCAACTGGGCCTTTTTTTTCTTACAGCTCTGGCTTTGTACGGTTCTCAGAGTTCCTCAAGATTTGTCCCAGCTGGTTAACTGAACAGTCTCACTATGCCTTCCAACCTGTTTCTGTTTTTCAGGGTAAGTGAACCCAAACCAGCAGATAAATGACAAGGTCAAAACAGACTCATAAATGCTCGTAACATGCAATTTGGAAGTTGCAGTTTTAAGAAAATTATGTATAAAATGATGTATAAAGGGATCATTGTTTTCACAACCATGATTCAACGCAAGCTGTAGTACAAGGTTATTATAAATGAAAAGCTTTAATATCAAATTTAACAACATTTAAAATATTGAGTGACCTCTCCCTTTTCTATTCTAGATTGCTCTAAATCAACTTATTTATATTTTTCAGACAGGATTTTTAAACCTGATCACAGATTATTTTCAAATCTGATATTTTATAGAAGAACAATTAAGCAACCTCATTGTGTTCTGAGAACAAAGGCTTCAACAAACTTTCACACACTGTGTTCGGTTTAGTTTGGTGTGTACCAGGTACCAACACTATGACCTCATCAGATACAAAAAGCTACACTCAGATAAACTTACTGCCCCTGACCTTGCTATATAGCTTAGTTAAGATTGCTTAGGCAAACAGTATGTCTGCCTGGCTTCTCACCTTATGTAACTGCTGCAGATGACAGGGCCTGTATTAAGGTCTGGTTTGTGTTGGCTGTGGCTGCAGAAGGGCTGTGCCTCAGTTGTGTTACAGGCACCAAAGTAAATGCAGTTAATAACATTCTACTGGCAAGCTATTTGAGCTTTTGGTACCAGTTTCTTTTAGGTTTTTTCTGGATTTTCCACTTTTTTAAATTAAAATAAAGTGTTTTCAGATAATGTTACTCTGGGCGTGTTGGACGTGTTAAATAAGAACAACTTTATATAAGATGTGTTGTTCCTACGGTGGCCCTGAGAGCTCACCACGCTGCAGCTTAAGAAAACACACGCAAACAGATAAAACCCAAGCAACTTCAGAAAAAATCTTCATCAATTTGACAACACACGTGCTGCAGATACTCACACACTAACACAACAGAAGTGTTTCCAGAGGACAATAAAAAGTGATGGACCTGGATGGAACAATGCTTTTGTGGCTTGTGAAGTTAAAAGCATTGAACAACAAGTTCACCAGGTGAACCACCGAGGCGCCTCCCTCGTCACGTCTTTATGTCTGCTGGAAACACTTCGATGTGTTGTGAGTATTCGCAGCACGTGCTGTTCCACTGCCTCCGTGTGCTCAATCTATAAATAGGTTTTTTCTGATCCCTGTATAATTTCTAATATATTTTTCCTACTATTGCAGGCAGCCTGTGGTTTCTATTCATTTCCACATGGCATAAAAATTGTCATTTGTTTTAATTAGCTCTCTGCTTGACATACGCTTTAATGATGATCGGGTCTTCAACCGCTTAAAATGCAGATAAATATCAACCGCATTATTTCAACTGTAGATATTTTATTTCATCTGGACCAAAACATTAGCGGAGCGCCGGCAGCGTCCAGCAGCTCTACACCTATGGCTCCACCTCATGTTGGATGTGGTACAAAACAATTCAACCCTGCTTTCATGCAAAACATTGTTCAACCCGCAGGAAATGGATGAAGTTGCGGTGATTGGACAAAAATGCAAGGTTGTGCAGAATTCACGGGGATTGGTTGAATTTGTGTTAGTAATTATTGCGATCGCAGCATCACAACTTTCTGGAGGGATTGATTATTAGTTTAAGTATGTATAAACAAGTCTAAAGAGTATTATCATTATACTGCTCTGTAATTGTGGTGGCCGTAAACACTGCTACCACACCACAGACTGAGAAGTTGAGATGAAAGGAAAAGTGAGAGTGTGACGTCTGGTTGGGTTTGGGCAGAGACAGAGACAGAGACAGAGACAGAGAAGAGAAACTGAATTTGTTGCGAGGGAGAAGCTCAGGCAATTTCTTTTGCTGTAGGAGAATTTAACCCGTTAGAAAAGCTTCAGCGAGACGTGGGACGTGAGCAGACTGTTACCTGACGATGTTGGGGTGGGAGAGCTTCTGCAGCAGGCTGATCTCTCGGACGATGCTGTCTTGGTCCACATCGTTTTTGTAGATCTTGACCACCATCACCTTCCGACTGGTGTTGTGCATCACCTGAAGGACACAGTGTAGACAGTGTGACAGGAGCTTTTGAACTAAATTCTGAAGGTGTAGGTAGGAAACTGATTTGTGTTTTCTGCTCATATTTTGATTCAATTTTTACATCAGTCCAAAATCAGAGAGCAAAGCTGTACTTTCTCCAGTTCACTCAATTCGGACACGGACACGGATCTGATTTCCCCAGTTACTCATCCATCCTGTGGCCTCTTTCTAGCTCATTTCATCATGGACAAAGTCTAAAAGTATTAAAATCTTCTGCTCCTGCAGCACTGGTTTCACATTAGGAGTTATGTAAGGTCTCAGCTGGGGATGAGTATTGCGCCCCCATGGTCTCCAAAGCTGGTGGGCCAATCACAGAATGGCAAGAATGTCCCAATTAGTGGTTGGAACAAAGCAAGCTTTGATGGCAGTGACACATAGGCTGGCAACAAGGCAAAACGGGGAGAGGACGGAAGGAATACCTTATAGACTTTGGAGAAAAAGCCGCTTCCGATTAGCTCAGCAGTAAAGTTTTCCCAGAACTCCAGTTTGCGGACGGCGGTGCGGAGCTTCTGCCAACGGTCCACATGGTAGTACTTGTCTGAAGACTCACCATATAGGGTGGGGCTGGTGGGCTCTGAGGACACATCCACATCACACATCCTGGAGATATCCACTGGGAAAGTAGGGACACATAATAATAATAATGATAATGAGTTTCTGGTGAATGGGAACATGGTCTACATCACTGTACAGACCTGTTTGGAAGTGAGAAAGCAGGAATTGAACTTCTCTCTGAGATGGAAAATTTATGCTAAGGTATAAACACTTTTGATTTCTGACATGGTTGTACAACATGTTATATGAACCCCTTCTTTTCTTGTATTAGCCTGCCCTCAGTTTCATTTGTTTCAACTTGACTTTCATGCCTCCACGCCGGCGACAGCCAGAGCCGGAGGCATGTTGTTTTCAGCTTGTCTGTGTCCCATTCTCGTGGATACCATATCTCTGTGACGCCTTGACGCAAGTTCTTTACATTTGGCACAAACATTCACTGGCATGCATTTGGTGGTCAAAGGTCAAAGGTCAGTGTGACTGCACAAAACATTATTTAGCAATAATTTGAGACTTCACACAGCAATTGTGACAACATTTCACACAAATGGTTCATATTTTATGTGTTTCTGGATCAACGGGGATGTAGCCTGAAACTAGTCTGAGTGGTGGAGGCAGACCACCGCAAGGCGCTAAGTGTACTTACTAGGTGCATCACCACTAGAAGTGAGAACATTCTGTAATTTTGTGGAACGACCTTTTAAATTGATGGGATAATGCGATGCATTCCAAATCTAATCTGATGAGGGGCGAACTGGACCAGAACATCATGTGTTAATGTGATTGACTTTCATTCACTCAGAGTTTAAGCTCCTGCAGCTCATAATCTTGCAGGCATTGACCAGCACCAACTCGCAACACACTATTCATATTGATTATCTACATCTACGTTCATGTATATCTATATAAAGTATCACCCCAACAATATTTAAAATCATTTTTATTGTACACTGCTGCTAAAGTGATCAGCACAAAAGATGATGACAAACCAAAAGGGCAATTTATGCATTTAACAGTATGAAAGCAGCCCTGGATGAAAGAGACGCTCACAAAAGATCTAATTTCACTCTGCCACTTATTAGCTGCACAGATGAGGGAAAGTGCCTCCACTTTACAGACTGAAACAAAGACGGTGAATAATGTGAGGCTGAAAATAGAGGCAGGACCAATGGATAACAGAGCTGGTCACTGAACACACACACAGTGTTCAGAGTGGTCAAGTGGGCTGTTTGTCCTCAACGGACATAATGTAGGTACAATCTTATTTCTGTCATACAAAACATACTGTGGTATTTAGGAGACTGATGGTAAATGTGCATTGAAGGTAGACTTTTGTAAGACCATGAGAACTTTTGATCATGTTTTTAGTTATTTTTATAATAATTATCATCATTTATTTTTGTATTTAATTATTTTTCCTGTCATCTACAATACATTTTATTGCACACACATAATGTCAGCTAATGATCTATACCCACCAACAGGAAGGCTATGGTAACTTAAATAACCACTCTTTACAGCTGTTGTGAGCCGAAAAGCAACTCAGAATGCAAAACATGTTGAACCTTGAGGTGGTCGCACTACAACAGTAGAAGAAGTCAGCTTCCACTTCCTGTCACCGAGAAGAGAAACCTGAGGCTGCAGTGGACACAGTCTCACCAACACTGGACAGGTGAAGACCTGGTCTGATGGATCTGGATTTGTGCTGAGGCGGCAGACGGTCATGACAGAGTCTGAATCCATGGACC